>NC_133915.1:8160016-8523636 GCF_964199755.1 Larus michahellis
CTGGATCCGCGCAGGATCGATCACAGAGCAGCTCGGCGAGAGGGGGGTAAAATTACTTTCCGGGTACATGGAAACGTCCAAAATACCGCGTCTGAAATACGATGTGCCATCTGCTCTGATCGGCTTTTCAAGGACAAACGTACAGGGTCAGAGGGGTGTTGGAAGAAACTGATAGAGCAAGTAGTAACATACAATTATATTATGCTCTAAGTAGGCAATTACAGTGGTAATTTGTTCTTCCCAGGGGTAGCTCCGAGGCGAGGGGTTCTTCAGCCCCGGGACGCCGTCTGAAGGACCGCACAGCCCTCGCAGGATGTCACAGGACTGAAATACTTGTGCAGAAAAAAAGCACCGTGGTTATGAACAAACTCACCTACCTGGCTTCATGCTCTGTATCTGAGCAGCGAAGGCTGCCAAGGGCTGCAAGTGGCTCTAAGCAAAGTTCACGCTTTGATTTGATGCTTCCTGCTGAAATACGCGTTTTTAAAACAGTAAATCTACAGCCCGCTACCCAGCAGGTTTCCAGAGGTGGCCAAGAGGACACCCACCAGCAGCCTGGGCGACAGCGTGAAATCCCCAGCCCAATTCAATGTTTAAGCATCCCTCTCTCCCACAGAAGCAATTCCTCCCGCGCAGCCGCCGGGCCGGGGGGGTAAAGCCGGGGGGGTAAAGCCGGGGGGTCCTGCCCCGGTCCCCGCAGGGCTCCGCCATCACCAGCCTCGCAGCCCCGCGCGTCCCGGCTCCGCGCCACGGCCCGGTCCTGTCAGGGCCGCATCTGTCAGCCTCCCCCAGCTTCGCCTCATCAATCTGCGATGTTAAAGCCTATGGTTTATTTATTTCTTTAATTCACTGATAAAGCACATTATCTACAATGATTAATTTTGCATCAAAGAAACAACACTACTACAAATGGTGGTCTAAGACATCCTAGCGGGACTTTCTACAGAGTTCACGTCCTAAAGCCATCCCTCTGCTGGCTGTGACACATCACTCCTCAGCGCACTTGGCTTCTTCACGGAATTCTTCTGCAATCGAGTCCGCGGCTCTGTCCCCACGTGGGGAATAAACAGCACTCCCGAGATAAAGAATAATTAATTTACCAGCTTTCAGTGGGGTTGGTTTAAACCTCAAAAATGAGGATTTGTTATTTCACTTAACTGCAATACAACAGGATTATCTCAGATCGCAAGATATTCATTCTCTCAGAGTAATCATGATTGATGAGAACACTGAATGGAAGCAGGATAGTATAATTAATGCGGAGCAATAAGGGTCTATGGAAAAGAGAACTTGTCCAATTAATGGAATAATGAATTTCAGCTTGGTCGATAAATGTAATCATTTGGATGCAATATTCTTTGTCTTTCATAAACTATTTGACCTCACACTAACATGACATTTTGATTAAGGAAAAGAAAAAAAAAACAGAACGATACAAAGCCAAGCTGTCACACATCAAACAGAGAAAAACCTAGAAATTGATATGTCCCACAGCGACTGCAAAGAGGGAAAGACGGAGATGAGGCACTTCCCATGGCGCTCCACAGGGACCAGTTCTCGGCCCTCTGCAATCTGGTACTTTGCCAGCAGCCTGAAGAAACTATAAAAATATCACTGGCAAAGTTAGGGAGTGTCACAGGCTGGAGGAGCTGGCGGAGGGCTCTCCCCAGCGGGGAGTCCCGGGCTGCCGGGCCGGCCAGTGAACTCGACACGTTTCCACGTGGCCAAAACTGAACCGGAGTCTGGGCAGAAGCACGGGAACGGTGCCGCGGGAGATGGTGGCTGGGGGAGGCCGGGGGCCACCCCATCCCACCGGGCAGCGCCGCGGGCACCGGGAGGCTGGAGCAGCAGCAGCACAGCCCCGGTGCGGGGGGCTCGGCCAGCTCGGCTCGCAGGGGCCAGGGCAGGCGTCCCGGTGACACATTACAAGGGATGCTGGTGGGGGAGGGCATCCAGGGCATCCCCGATCCAGCCGATCACGAGGACCCCAGGGTTAAGGCTTGAACTAAGCAGGTTTAGACTACAATGGGTTTTTTTTACAGTGAGGGCAATTAGCTATTAGGAGCTTTTATCAGAGGATGTAACGGGTTCTCCACTACTCGTTTATTAACTTTTATTCTGAGGATGGGATGTTTTTCTAACTGGCCGGCTCTGGTTCAAACAGGAATTAATTTAGGGTGATCCTGCAGCCATGAAGACGGGAGTAACATGGTCACAGGGGTCCTTTCTGCAATCGTGTAATCTCTTCACATAACTTCACACCCCTCCGCTTGCCCTCTTTACCTGATAGCTGCTATTTAAATGAATGTACATATCCGTACAGCAATAGGTCTTTGGATATTGCGGATGTAAATCATGTGTGACCTCAGCGACCGTTTGGTGCATGCGTGTCACCCTTGCACGCCCGGGCGAGCAGGAAAATGCCGGCAGCGGGGAGGTGGGAGGGCTGGGGTCAGCGAGGGGAGCTCCAAGGAGCATGAGGAGGAGCAGGAGGGCTCGTCTCCGGCATCCCCGCTGCCGAGGAGCGAGGCCGAGCTGCCGTGCCGGGCTGCGCCAGGTCCAGGCGGCGGCTCTCCCGCCGCCCACCACATCACTTGAAAACGGACGGAAACGTCGGGCAGTCGGGAGACTTCATCTTCTTCATGAACTTCTTGAACTCTTTGTTCTTCTTGTCCCACTTGTAGATGGCCGTCAGCAGGTACTGGGTCTTCACCTGGCGGCCCATGATGAGGAAGTAGTGGCCGAGGTTGTCCAGCTGATGGCAGGGGCAGTCGGCCCCGTTCTTCAGGAACAGCACCAGCTTCTTCAGGTTCTTCTTCCGGATGGGCCCCAGCTTCAGCGCCTTCCTCTTCCGCGGGACGATCATCTTGTCCCCGTTCTCCTTCTTCACCTCCTTTATGGTCATCTTAAGAGCTGAAAGACAAGCCAGGGAGAGGGGAAAAACAAAGTGACTCTTGAGCAGCCTTCGCTGGCACAAAGCCTTTGCTGAGCAAGGCTAGGGGCGAGGGGGCACTGGTGTCGTCGCCCCGGGCCAGCTGCGGACGCTCAGCGCCTGGCCCCGCACCGCTCCCGGCTCCCTCTTGGTGCCATCGTCCCCGCCGGCGCCTGCTGACCGCGACACAAAACCCTCGTGCCTGCAGCGGAGCCATCCCCGCGCCCGGGACAGCATCAAGGTAAAACACCAACATCTCTGTTTCCCTTCCCCCGGCAAAGCACCCGGACACTTTTTATTTGAGAGGGAGCCCGGTCCCCCCGCAACGTGCTCTTCGCTAGCAAAACGTTAGCTGGGTAAACGAGGTGATTTCCCTGCTCTACACGCATGGAAACACTCTTGAAAGGGCCGTTTGAAAGGTCAACTTGGCTTCTCAAGCATTTGTTCGCAGCCACTCCTGGCCCCCAGCTGCCCGTGAAACAAGTTTCCCAGCACTGACCACGGAGCAGCGAAGCCCCTGGCAAACAGCCGCGTCGATGGGACCCGCATGGAGCTGCCACACGCCTGCACCTTCCCAGGAGGAAGGGAGTTAATCCGATACAACTTCCACAGAAAAATATTTTCCTCTTTGGGTTCAGCATTTTCCCCAGTTAATCGCAACCCAAATAAAAAAAAAAATAACGTTCCTCTGCCACGACCATGAAGAGGAATTTAGTATACATGGGAAAAACGATGAAAATGTGTTGTACATTAAAGTATCACTTCTGTGCCATTTGGCTCTGCCTCATTTTTGGGGAAAAGCACATATGGCCAAAAATTACTAACATATTTCCATCATTTGGGAGTTTACTTCAGAGCTGCAGATAAATAGTGCTCGGATAGGTGATTAATTGTCTGCCGTCCCTTCCCATTTGACTCTCAGGGCATGTGCAGCAGACGGCAGGCAGAAGCCTCGGGCTCTGGCAGGGAGACGGGTCCCCGCAGCATCGTTCCTTGAAGTCTTGCTCTGCTGGAACTTGTAGCAACGAGCACACGTTGCTTTCTGGACGGCAGCTCTGCTCGCCGTTCCAGACACGAATGGCAGCAGGACAGCCCGATGACAATCCGAGACGGTGGCAGAGTCTCTGTGTTACCCTCGTGCTCCCAACCACTGCCCTGGCAACAGGAGTAATGGCATTTTTCTGCCCGTGTGCCAAAAACGTCTGCTGTGTTTGCCAAGGGCTCTGTCGTGTTATACTGTTACTGTACAAGAAAGTAATCCAGGACTGGAAACCTAACTGAAATTTTCATTCCATCTGTTTTCCAAATTCAAGATGTTTAAGGAGCTGAAGAGACACAAGCTTTAAGGAGCTAAAGACGCTGAACCAGATCAATTTGCAACAAGTATGGAAAACGGAGCAAGTAGTTTTCAGGCAGCTCTAAGCTCCGTGACATTAACTGGGCAGCAGCAGCATCCCTCAATATGAACCTCAATTTCTTTATCCGACTTTGAACTCTCGCACTGAGCGCGGTGGTTGCCAGTGCAGGAGGAATGGTATACCACCAGTAATAAGAGACTTTTTCAAAATGGCCTGTTTGCAGATTGCTTTGCTGTGATGGCTGCAAGCTTAGCTCCTTGTTGCTAAAGGAAGAAAACAATCTGGCAGCTAGCAGAGGTGCTATTCTGCTCCAAGCATCAGAGCCTACGGAAGACAGAGGGCTGGGTAACCCTGTGCTGTGGCAGCTCACGGCTGCTCCCTTCCCTGCACAGCAGCGGTTACCGTCTGCCAGCCAGCGACGCAGGTGCAGGGCGCACGGGGGCTGCCCGGGGGAACCATAAACCCAGGCACGAACTAAAAACACAGGCAAACCTCACTCGTGCAAAGCAGCGCACAGAGCCAAGATCAGATAAAGCCAAGGAGGACCGACGAGGTGGCTGACCAGGGGTGCAGATAATTGGCGTAGGACTCTGCTCTTCACAGCAGTGATGCCCTTCTTGTCATCAGCAGAGGGAGTTTGCAGCGCTGCCCGGGTGAAACGCAGCCTGGCTCAAGGACTACCGAGTGTCGGCTGCCTTGCTGTGGATGGAGCAGTCACACGAGCCAAGGAAGGAAAAAGAAAAAGGCATTAAAATCACTGCTCAGTTTTCACCCATCTGCGAGTGACATGGTCCCCAGTGTCCCGCGGCTTGGCCCATGTTCCTTTCCGGGCCCGCTTTCCGGGCGAGACTCCCGGGCAGAACGGCACGTTTCACAGCAGCGGGGCCAGACGCGCAGCTCTGGCATTTTCCACACACATCAGAAAAGCGGTGCCTGAGGGCAGGTCCGTTCCTGGCTGCGTACCCAGCTCCGAGCACACCACCAGGCAGCGGCTTGTGGCCTTCCTAAAACATACAGGATTTGGCAGGGGGGGCCATCGGGCAACTCGCTGTGGCTGCAGCTCCCCTGGCGTCCCCCCGGCCCCGGGAACCCCTCTGCCCCAGCCACAGGGAACAGCTCGAGCGGGATGGATTGAGCCTTGGCTCTGGGATCCAATGGGGCTGCCAAAGCAAACAGCCTCCTCCCTGGGAGCCCTGGCCTTTCCGCTCCCCCCGTGCCACACCAAATCCGTCTCAGCGCCGAGCAGGAGAAGAGACAAAATTGCCTCTGAGACCCCAGGACATGCTCGCTGGCGCAGGCTGTCTTGAGCCATCGCTGCCAGGAGGGAGGTGACCCTGGGAAGAGACCTAGAGGGTTTTCACAGCAGCCTCCCCGTCCCCGGATGGCCCTGGCACTGCCACGGCATTGACACACTCCACCCCGCGGCTTGGTGCCACCACAGGGGAGCACAGCAGCCGCAAGCCCATCTTCCCTTCGCTCTCAGGTGATACACGCAGGTTCCAGAACAACCTCTTATCAAACCTGTGCTCCCTCACTAAATTGCCATCACATCTCCTCACCTAACACACTCAACACCGTCCATTTCACCCAAGCTCCTGTTAATCAAAGCGTCACCCTGTTCACAAAGGTGCTGGCTGAGGCGCTCACGCAGAAAGACCCTCGCTCCCTTCGCTGTGAGCCTCGGGGACTGTGGAGAGACCACGAACTTCACTGTGAAGGGGAGCACCGACGGCACCAGGGCCGAGTCCCGGCCACACCATGAGAGAGGTGATGGCAGAGGAGCCCCGTTCTCTGCCGCCCCAGCAGCACTGGTGGCCAGCTGCAGCCAGGACCACACATAAAACCAGGAAAGCCCTTTCCAGCCAGGCATTGTCTCATCTCTGCTTGCGACATCGCCAGCACTGCCGAGACGCAGCGCGGCATCCGGCACAGCACAATGCCAGGACTGCAGCCCCCGGGTGCCGGGGCAGGAGGGGAGCAGCATCCCCAGGGACGCTGCACGCCCCCCTGGGACATCCATGCCCACAGGGATGGGGACAGGGACCGGCAAAGCAGGACCCTCTCCCCTCAGCAGCACCCTGGGGCCATGCAGCTGATGGTGCTCAGGGCAGAGGGAGATTCCTGCATGGCACGGGGAGACGTTTTACTTTTGTGCCGTATGTGGTCTCAAAACACCCTCCCTGTGAGCGCTGCTGGTACATCTGCTCACAGGTGAGTCACGGCAGGAGACCTCGAGCACAAGCCAGCGTCCAGCCGCCCACTTCAAAGGCTCTTCCCAGAAAACATAGAAGTGAAAGCATTAGTCAAGCTGGGAGGGAAAAACCAAAACACAACAAAGGCAAATTTCAGGGTTTAATTTGGGACTCAACAGCTCTCAGCCATGTTGTGTTTACAACAGCAGAAATCCTCCCGGGTGCTAAACCCACACTTGCCCTTGCTCAGCCCCAGTGTCAAGAAGCTGGTGTCTGCCCAGGCACGAGCCGCTTGCCAGCGCTTTGTTGTGGCCACGAGAGCCAGCGCCAAAAGCCCAGCATGGGCACTGACCCTCCCGCCAGACCTCGCCCGCTGCCGCAGGGAGCTGCCAGCGCAGGCTCCGACGTAGCTGCACTGCCTTTGACCAGCGCAGGGACTCTGCCAAGAGCCTGCCTGCACCAGCCGACAGCTACGACCCGCTTCCCCCAGCGTCCTTGCTCCCAACGCAACACCGCAGCATCAACCCGCCCTTCCTTCTCCCAGGGCATCATCCAGCAGGACCACGCCACCAGGGACCATCGGAGTCGGGAAGGGAAGGCCAGCATGGGCAGCCTCATCCTCTCCAAGTTCCTCCTCCCCTCGGCCCTGAGCCACCTTGCGCTTCCCTCTGGATTGCTCCATCTCCGGGATGCCCAGGGCGGACACAGAGAAGGGACCGCGGCGGCTCTGGATGCGCAGCTGCCCCATCGCCAGCCGCAGCGCCCATCAGCAGGGGGTCAGACCCCGGCCCGGGGTGAGGCACCCATTACACCAAGCCACAAATTTGGCCCCAGCTACAAACAGCTCGTATCAGATGGTAGCACAGCTCTGCTGTCTCTAATGCAGAGAGAGTAGGGAGCGCTGGAGATACAAAAATGTCTTTTTTTATTTCTGCTAATATGAAACATGGTATATGAAAGCGTTTGCTCCCTCGGAGTGAAGTTACTCTTGGCAGCAGCAGCTCCAAGAGCAGCAAAGGCCCCACGGAGCTGGTCGGGGTCCAGCCTGACAAAGCACAACTCGAAACAATTCTTATCCATGTCCCTGCAGATCCAGCTTTCCCGGCTCGGGGAAAGCGGAAACCCTGTCTCCTGACAGCAAAGCACCCTCCTTCCAACACCAGCACCAGACGGGCGCGCTCCCCGTGTCCCCGAGGACTGCGCTGTACCCGGGGCTGCGCAGGCTGGGACACGCGAGCCCCTGCGCCCCGCTCACCGTGCCACCACCGTGGCTGTGCCCCACAGGCACCTAAAACTCCTCTTTTTCAGCAGGCAGGAGCCGGGGACTGGGACGCCGTCTCTGCTGTTCTCCTGCCTGTACAGGCAGGGGCCCCACGCCAGCACCTCAGGGGCGGGGAAGGGAACGTGAGAGAGGGGAAAGCTCTGCTGTTCCTTCGGCCTCATTGCTCCTTCCTTTAGAAATCACTCAGGAGGAGGAAACCTGCCAGAAGACACATTAGGGCTGTAACAGGAGAAGGCTGCAGGCAAGGAGCTGTCAGTCACGGGAAAAAATAAACAGCATGTATTGATTGTACTGCAGTCTCCAGTGCAGAGAGCCCGTTCAGCAGGATCCCCTCAGACCCCAGAGAAAGGGCAGAAACAATAAATAAAATCACCGAATGAAACAGAGAGAGGAATGAACTCCGGGGCCAGCCCAGCCCGCACGAGGAGGAAGGAACAAACCCCGGCTGCAGCCCCGGGGGGCTGGGGGAGGTGGCTGCGGGGGCACCCGAGGGCGATTTCACACGCCCTCATCATCCGCCCATGCATCCCCCCGCACACCGGAGTGCGCCAAAACCCAAACCGCAGTCAGCCCACGCATACCTGGCCCGACCGCCAGCTGCTCCGTGCCCCGGGCGAGGGTCCCTGCACCACTCGTTGGCACCCCCTGCTCCCACAGCCCCGCTCCCAGCCACGGGCGACAGTTCTGCCGCCTGCTCCCAGCGTCGGCACCCAGGCGTGGAGCAGCACCGGCACACAGCCCAGCAGAGAGCACAGCTGCCTCGAACCAGCACCCAGGAGCCCACATCCAATGTTGCTCCAACGAATGCAAGCCCATGGTCCTGCTGGCTCATGAGGCTGGTGTCCCCTGGCACCCCTCCGAGCCCCTGCGTCTTGTCCAAGGCCCTCTCCTGGCCCAGGGAAGAAAGGTCCCTTTTCTTTACGTACAGTGTTCACAGCTGGATGTGTCTCTCTTCCTTCGCTGTCCTCTGACCGACATCGCTCCTAGGGCTGTTACACAGCCACCTCCTTCCCTGTCACGGCCACCCACCAGTGATGGGCACAGTGCTCCTTGTGCCTTGTCTGTAACCAGCCATTGGGGTGCAAGTGAAACCCGCAGTAACGTTACTGAATCAGTGCAGGACCCACCAACAGCTGCCCCATGCAGCACACGTTAGTTTAAACATTTATTGTAGGTGTCTGGCTTTGATGCGGGTCTGTGACCTGTCAGCTGCCAGCGTTTACCTTGGTGGATGTGCATGAGAAATCCCAGTCTGAAGGGCTGGGAGTTTATTTTAGTGCCAGATAAACAGCTCTCCTTGAGAAATCACCCCATGACAGTAACCCCCCAAGACTAAAAAAAGATCCAAGGACCACGCACTGTGCTTTAAGAAAACTTCCTGCAGTCGACGCCTCCTCCACTGGCTCCTCTCCGCAGCTGGGACATCCCCAGGAGCTCTGCACTGCTCTCCCCCGCGGGGCACGGGTAAGACCTGCATCGCACCTCTTCCCTTGCTCCGGCTCCCCAGATGACTACAGAGTGGGCACATCCAGGTGCACCCAGGAACCCTCCCTGGATGGGGAGGAGAAAGCGACAGAAGGAAGAAAACACCAAATGCAGCCGCACGAAAGCGACAGCACTGAAAACCCCTGCAGGTGAGCTTCCCACCGCCGCCGAGCCTGGTGACAGGGAGGAACGGGGGAACAAGGGTACCTCCAAGACACAACCAGCCTTCCTTTGTGAAGACAGTGATGGTTCACGTGCAGCAGACACCGCCTGGGTCCTGCTCAGCTGCCTTTGGACTTCTCTACAGTAGGTCATTTTCAGATGAAAAACCTCTTTTTGACACAAAAATAGAAAGCAGGAGTGGGAAGGAGGAGGCATGGGAGCAACCTCAGCATAAGCAAGAGCTTAAAAAACATTTAAAAAATAAAGTCACGTGTTGGAGTTATGCTGATCCACAGAACAAAGAATGATCCCAAATCCCTTGCAATGATAAGAAAAACCATCAGCCTCTGCTTTGGCAGAGAAAGCAACTTTATACAAAGCTGGAGAAACGTGGTGATCCAGGCGAGTCAGATGGGTGCAGCGACACAGCTGTGACACCTGACACTACGACTAAAGCATCCCAAAGGCTCACAACAGCCGGTTCAAATCTAACCGCGTTTGTCTGCACAAGCTGCGGTCACCTGGATGCGACACCACCGAGCTCCCCGCCGCAGCAGAGAGCGGAGCTCCTCGCGGTGAGCTGAGCTGCCGAGCTGGTACCCATTTCTGTCCCAGCACGGCCGGCCTGGGAACAGGGACCCATCCCTACCACCCCAAACCACAGCAGGAGGAAAGCTTCTGTGAAAACCTTCACAGCCATTTTGGATTGAGTGGGGGTAGGCACAGGGGCTGAGGTCTCCTCTACTTGCTGCTCCCCTGCTCTCGCAGCGTACGGTAACACCATCTGCCCACTCGCCGCGGCCCTGCCCGGGAAACTGCCTGCCAAGAAATATTTCCATCCTCTGGATGCTGTCACCACAAAATTTCCCAATAACCAACTTACTCTGTGGGCAAGTCAATGTCTCAAGCCACTCCACCGAGGCCGTGAATACTTCTGGCTTGGCCTCTGCTCCCCGTTGTGTAACTGTCTCAGAGCACGAGGAGGATATTTAGCGGCAGAGACTGATGACAAGCATGTGGTTAAACTCGTATTTCCCTTTCCAGCGCTAGCCCACCAGCGGGACACCACCTCGGCTTGCTCCTCGCAGGCCTCCGGGGAGGTGACAGGTATCACAGTGACCCACTGGCAACAGAGCCGACGCTGCCACCCAGCCAGTGCCCCTCCGGGACAGAGGTCCCCAAGCCCAGAGCCACCGGACCGGGGCGATGCCTCTGCGTCGCCGCAGACACAGAGCTCGGAGTTCTCCGTCTCACCGACCTCCGAGCACTCAGCCCAACAGCCGGGCGAACAGCACGTCCCGCTCCCCAGACGGGCTCCGCACAGAATCGGTGCCTCCGTTACCTCACCCGGCTGGAAGCACGCACATTCCTGGGAAACTATTACATGGGTGTTCCTGTTGATGCTTTTCCCTGTTAGAAAGTCTCCACTGAACTTAGGACTTTTGGCATACCAAATCTGCAGGAGAGTTGGGAATTCATTTCCAACAGAAAGGGTAATACGCCGGCATGCAGAGCAGGTTTGGGTTTGCATAGCGCGCTCTGGCACAGGGCACATTCAAGTGCTAATCCCTGAGGAATGCACACCTTGTTCAATATGCCTTTAATAACCTTCCGGGAAAGTTACATACACCAGCAAGGATGTCAAAACCAGTTAATTCTGGGTTTGATCTGAGAAAGCTAATATTTTTCCCTGCGATACTCTTTTTCTAAATGAAGTTCTGTTTACCTATGATTGTCTGACTCACTCACTCAGTCATAATATATTTAGGACACAGCTTTCAAGTAGCTCTGCATTATTTAAGCTCACTGCTTGGCCCTAGCTAGACAAGGACTGGCTCTGGGATTTTACAACTGGACTTGACAAGAGCAGCATAACTTTGCGAAGAAGAAACCCAGTGGTACAAGCAGTCTGGGGGAAGGAAGAAACTGGTTTGCTCCTTCACGATTGCAACCAGAAGAAGGGTCCATCCTATGCATGATTCCTGCAACTGCGAACAGCAATTGCAGCTGGAGAGAGAAGCGAGAGTACGTGAGAGGAACAGCCCCGCAGACCCCAAGGTCAGCGCAGAAGGAGAGGAGGAGGCGCTCCAGGCACCGGAGCAGAGGTTCCCCTCGCTGGAGCCGTCTGCTCCTGGAGGGCTGCACCCCGCGAAAGGCACCCACGCAACACAAGAGCGTGGGAACACAAGGTTTAAGTTACAACCCCCCCTGAGATCACCAAGCACAGGCACTGCCACTTCTGCCCCATCCCCAGACTCCAGACCAACACCATCTGGTTCTCTGATGGCAGCTGGGGCTGGCGGCAGCAGCAGCACGGCCTCTTCGGCGGGTGATCCCGCGCCTGGGGGCCCTGTCCCGCGGCGTTTCGCCAGGCGGGGCAGGAGAGACGCTCAGCGCCGCTGACGCACCGCAGCCGGGGCGATGGAGGACCACAGGCTTGGCCGCCGGGACCCCACTGCCCTGGTCCCAGGTCACGCTCGGCTGCAGGAGCCGGACACGTCCCGTCCTGCCACTCAGTGCGTGCCGACACTGACATCTAGAGGACTGGCCTCAGGGAAGGCCCGCGGGCGATGCAGCCATGGCCACACCGCTGGCCACATGGCTCTCAGGGCGGGCAGGGAAACGCAGTGGTCCGGGACCCAGCCCAGACAGGAGCCACGGTTCCCCCCAGGAAAGCCACCCCGTGGCCCCGGCACTCCTCCTTACCAAACTCGCTGGCGCACAGGTGCTCCACGATGGCCTCCGACTTCATCTCGTTGTCGCAAGGGGGACACACGGTCGTTCCTGCCAAGAGGAGAGAAGAGGAGGTGAGGAGCCAGCTCAAGACGCGCTGCAGAACAGGCCGCCCTCGAGGGGGGAAATGCCCAGGCCCCCTGCCATGGCGTCCCAGCGCCGCAGGACAACACGCTGCCGGGGCTCAGGAGCCGTCCACCAGCTCACAGGCCAGCGCTGGCCACGGGCGGCCTCCTGCCAGCCCCGCTCCGGCGCTGCCAGCGGCCCCGAGGCCGGCACAGGCAGGGGCAGGCAGCTGCCAAGAGCGGGAGGACGGGGCTGGCAAGGAGAGGGGTTTCCAGCGCCAGGCGCTCAGCTGAGGGGAGCTGCTTGCCGCAGGACATGGCCCACAGCCCGCTGACGGTCCCTCCCCGCAGCATGACAAGGCGGGCACACAGTGCCCAAGCCCCGGCATGGCAGGAGGATGGTGCCCAGGAGCTGCCCCCAGCCAGGAGCCGCCCTGGAGCCAGGCAGGGGGTCAGGACGGGCACAGACAGCTCAGCACAGGTTGCCCTTGGTGCCGGGGACCACCTCGCGGGCTGCCCAGCATCGCGTGGCGAGCCCCTCGCTGGCCCCCTCCCACCCTGCCCAGAGCAGCACTGCTTGGTGACGGACCCGCACATCTCCCACATGCACTGTCCCCTCCAGAGGCCCCTCCAGCACGACCCCAACAGCAGACATCGTCTCTTTTTTGTTTTCAGCCCGGCTACACCCTGTGGGGCAGCTTGTGGCTCCAGCGGAGGAGAGACAGCTCTGCTCGCCAGCCGACATCCTCCTCTCAGGAAACGCCAGCCCAGAACATTTCATCAGGATCCATCCTGGGAGGAAAGCTCACTTCACCCAGAGAATAAAAATGTGTTTCCAGGTTCCCGTCTCCAGCCGGAGCAGAGACCACCCAGCAGCACAGACGCAGATTTGTGCTACTGGCAGATGAATTTATTGAGCTGGGAGATGCTGCTTCTGTTCCCAGTCCAGCAGGACAGAGGGCTCTTTCCCACACAAGGGAGTTATTCTCGGGGACGGCGCTGCAGCGAAACATCTGCCGGTCCCTGCGTGCAGACGGAGCTCCCGGCCCTTCCAGCCCTCCGCCAGGCCAGCAAAACCCACAGCGTTGCTGCACAGAAAAAACAGAAAGGTGTCCCAGAAACAGGGGTGCAGAGCCAGGACGGCTGGCGAGGGAGGCACGGCCGTGACCTGCGCCAACCACAGAGTCAAGTCTCCTCAGTCACAGATGCCCCACAGGGTTTCAGGCGAGACATTTGTTTCCTGTGGCTTGTTCTTCCCCTCTTGTCCCCCCAAATCTGTTCTGTGCCACATGCTAATTCCTGGGGTCACACACCGTGTCTTTATTAATCACACGTGCAGAGCAACTGGCCTCCCATCACACCAATGTGCAAGCGTCAAGGCAACCTTCACAGCACCCGGCAGACGACTCCACAGCCCCACTCCCGGTACCTCGGTACCCGTGAGAGCCGCCCATCACCTGCGTGACTTCCTCTTCCAAAACCCTAACATGAAATTGCCACTTTCACCCTCTTCACTTAGAGTGATGCTGACAGGAGCCAGCCATTGGGGATGTGATGACATCCCCAGCACTTTATTTTTAAAATCAGCAGTCAGAATATTTCCATCCAGGCTGCGCATTTAACGAGCTCATGATGAGGGAGAGGGGATGCTCGCAGGAGGGTGACAGCCCCAGCGGTCTGTCCCTGCTGCAGTGCCAAGAGTTAGTTACTGTGCTGGGGACCACCCTGAGGAACAAGACGGGGTACCTGCCATCCGTCAGCTCATCTCCGCACATCCCAGTGGGCAAAGCCTTCCATATGCCTCGGCAGCCAAAGAGCACACTAGGAGACCAGCCGAGCCTACACTCGGGCCAGGAAAACAACGTGGAAGCCACCACTGCGTCCACCCCAGGAGCTTTCCAGGCAACCAAAGAAAAAAAAAAAAACAAACAAAAAAATGGAAAATAAGACTCCGTGCTCCCTGGTGAAAACACAGGCTTTGTTTTAGCTGTGCTACAGCAGCCCCTGGGAAGGCTCTGGCACACCCAGGGTGGCAGGGACCCCCGCCAGCTGCCATCCCCTCCCCTCACAGCACCGCCGCAGCACACGTCTGCCTGCCACGCTGCAGGTGCGTCCTGCCAACGCTCCTCTCACCACGGAGAAGAAGTTTCCTCGCGGCTCCGCGATGCCCCGGGCAGGGTGAGCGCTGACAGCCGCCCAGCGCCGCACCAGCAGCGGCATCGCCCACACACCCCACCCCTGCCAGGCTGCCACATCCCTACACCAGGGTAAAGCCCCCGGCATGCCACCCCATGCTGGGAGGACCCCCATGGCCTGGCGAGTGGCAGTGGGCACCGGGGCAGCTCCACCTGTGGGGAGCATCCTCCATCCCTGCCTCCTGCACCCTGTCGCAGCACAGATGTGCCTGCAGGGCTGCTGGGGGACACTGTCCCGTGCCAAGAGGAAAGGAAATGCTCCTTTCCTCTGGGACGCCCCATCATGCCAAGGTCAGGAACATGAACATCAGGGCCCTGACCAGCTCCCACACAGCTCTGCACCCCAGGAAAACTGCTGTTCCATGGAACCACAGCTATTCTGGAACTGCCTGCCCTTCTAGCACTCCCGGGGCATCATGGCCAACATCTGCCAGTCCACAGCACTGCCCAGCACCTCACCTTCCCCTTCCCGTGCCATCCGGGCAGAAGGAGCCAAGAAGAAGCCCAGCCATGATTGGGGTCCTCCCGCCTCAGGTGGTCCCTGCTGCAGCAGCCAGGGGTGGCCGTGCCAGCATGTGCCCAACCGCACTGCGCCTGCAGCGCCCGGCACAGCTCATGGCACCGGGGTCGGTCTCCTGCCGTTGACAGCTCCACTCCAAGCACAACCTTCGCCTGCTTCCAGCTCGCTTTGTCCCTCCTGACCATTTTCTACCGCCTGGCTTTAGAGCCAGCTTACTCCAGGGGCAGGAGAAGGAATGTGTAATGCTATATTAATCTGCAACTCCCCTGATGCATCCTGTGGGCCTGCAGGCTTTACCGCCTCATGCTTAAGGAGAAAGGAATTCAGCAGGTCAGCTCTTTGAGAGGCAGAAACAAATTCCAATTTCGAGGTGTTAATGGGGAAAAATACTGAAAAGGCTCGTTCTTATTAGTGCCCAGAGAAAAGGGGGGACACTGCTGGGTCCCGACCCTCTTTGAATCAACAGGAAACACACCCCAGTGCCCAAGACCGAAGGGGCTCCGGGACACAAACGGACTGCGGGTCTCCATCAGCAGAGCCCCGGGCGGAGCGGAGGAATGGCAACGGGACAAGGGCCAAAGGGCAGCGGCACAGGCGGGATCAGCCAGGGGCACCCCACATCTGCACCGGAACCAAGCACTGGGCACCGTGCCGGGTCCGGCCCTGCAGCCGCCACGCACGGATCCCCCATGGAGCGCAGGAGCACCAGCGCGAGGGTCACGGCTGCGTCAGTTCACATTACAGCAGTGGCCACAATTAACTTTAAATTTGCACTGTCCACTCTAAGCTCTTCGGGGCAGGAGCATCCCAGCACACGGCACGTGCAGCACATGGAGCTTCTCCCTCCGAAGGTTACTCGTGGAGAACACATGCCAGATCGCTCTGCCGCAGACCAGCGCTAACGCCGTGAAAGCGGCAACACCCAAGGGAGCTGGGCCAGCCAGCAGAGCACCGGGGGGCTGCCCTCCTCATCTGGAAGAAGCGTTTTCTAGCAAGATCGCTCGTCCCCTGGCAGAGGAGTGCCCCAGACAGCGCGATGGGCACGGGGAGCTCGGCCTGACACCTCCAGAGCTGCTGGGGCTCAGCTACGGCACACGCAAGGGATTCCTCCTGAAATACTCTCAAGCAGCCAAGGGATGTGAAGAACCTTATACTTTTCCACTTTTTTCACTTTTCCACTGAATGCTGAAGAGAGTTCACATTTGCACAACAATTTTAAAAACTTACTTTCTGTAAACATCCTTGCAAACAAATTGCTCATTGAAAAGGGCTTGGGACATAAGTTTTGCGAAGCTGTTTAGCAGACAGTGGTTTATCTGAGTGGCTGCAATACTTGCCAAACTCACCCAGCTGTGATTTACAGTTCACTCGAAGAAGAAGTTCATACACCCTAAAGCTTGTGCAGAATGAGGCCTCTCTGCACCCAAACAGCACCAGCAATAGATCCACAAAGGACTCAAACCAGAGATGATGTAATTCCTTGCAATAAAGTCACTTTAGCGATGCCTGTGAAGGACAGCACGGTGCCCAAATACTGTGCTGATGGGCGCATTAGCAGCACCAAAAGGAAGCAGCAATGTCCCACCCCAATGCTGCTGTCAAGACAGGTCTGAAAGGTGATCAGAAAGTTAGTTGTTAAACCACACAAGGGAAAACTTAGCAGACGCTGCTCATCTAGAATACTGTTCCCAGGTCTTGAGTCATTAACGTCCCTAAAATGAACGACAGCTCAAACTCTGCCTTGGACCTTGGAAGGGGCAGCTCTACAGCAATGGCTCAGACCCAGCTGCCCCAGGAGCACGCTTGGCTGCAAGTCCCTGGGGAATAAAAGCGACCTTTGTACCTGCAACACAGGACGCGGCTGCGGTCTTGACCAAGGGTCTAGGTTCACACAGGACAGGTGATTTTTGAGCCTTCCTGGAAAACAAAGAGCTTCCTCCAGCAATCACGTCAGTAAGTGCAAGCCGCGGCGAGGAAGGCAGCATGGCTGTGCTGTCGTCAGCGGCAGCAGCCAAACCTCACCCCCCGGGTGGGCACACGCTTCACACCCCACCTGCCTCTGGATGCCACTGCCAAGGTGCAGCAGAGCTCCCCGTACAGCTCCGGCAGGTGTCGAGTCTGAGTGTCCCCCCCGTCTGCAGCCACTACCCCATCCCCCCACGCCATCGCTCCCCGTGCGCCCCGCACTGGCTCCTGGGGACACCCCAGGGTGTCACCCCTCTGCCGCAGGACGCTCTCCCTTCCTGCCCCGTAACTGAGGGACTCCCTGAAGTGCGAGTCCTGCTGGGATGAGCGGGATAACACTGCGCAGTCCCCGCAGGCTGTGAGAAGGCTCCCCACCGAGCAGGATGTAAAGCCTTTGTCTGCAAAGGTACCTGCAGGTGAGCGGCCGCAGTGAAGAGCGACCGTCGCTCCCGGTGAGCCCCGGACGCAGCACAGAAGCCACAGCAGTCGCTCGGCCCCACACATGCCTCCCCGTCCCTGGGCTGCTCCCGAGCGCCTGCACTGTCCCCCTGCGACATCCCTTTCAATGAAGCGCCGGACAGGAAAGCACTGCACTTTTATACCCTCTGCCTTCCCGCTCTGCAAATATCCCTCCTGCCAGCCTTCCAAAGCGCTCTGATGCGGAATGCCGAAGCGACACCACGGTATTTATTTATTTTAAAAGTTTTCAACAACAAGCCGGACTCATTGCAACTCGCACAAACAAGCCAGTCTGACACCAAACAGAGCTGCTGAACATAATGAAAACAAATGAGAATCACATCTATGTTCCCTAGTTGTTCCTTCTAAGTCTCGTGCCCCCTTGCCAGCACCCGAGAGGGCAGGGATGGATCTCCACTGCACATGCAGCCACCACCTGCCCAGCGTCTCACGGAGGATGGCTCAGGAAGAGAGGTACCCCGCCAGGATTACTACCACCATTTACTCTGGTCAGGCAGCACTTTCTGCCATGGGGACCATGTGTCCTATTGCCACCAAGAACATCCCCGCAGGAGTCGGGCTTGGCAGAGAAACTGCTGCCAGGGCGGTGCAGCACGTGCGGGATGAAGGGTCAGAACCCTGGTCCATCAGGGGCCGGAGCCCAGCAGGGTCAGAGCAGCAATGCACCCACCGTGCCCCCGGCAATGGGGCTGGCAGGGCGTCCTGCCTTCCTCGGGACAGGAGCGCTGAGAGAGCACTCGGAGGCTGGAGGAGTTTTGCTGCCGAGAAGCAGAGCTCAGGTGAGCCGCCTCGTGACGCAAGACCCCCTTTAGCCCCACACAGTCCCTCCTGAGCTAACGCCTGCCCCATCAGCTCAGAGGAAAGTGCCAGGAGCAGGGCTGGAGCGCTGGTCACGCCTTACCTTTGGGCCTGGAGACCTCGGTGGCGTTGGGAGCCGTCATGGCAATGCAGACGTCGTCCTGGGGAAACTGGTCACACTTGAGCATCTCAGGCCAGAAGAAGCCGAAGAACTGCATGACGGGCTCACAGGAGTCACGCACAGCCTCACAGAGCCAGCGGCACGGGTAGACCGGCCGGTCCAGGCAGACGGGGGCAAAGAGGGAGCAGAGGAAGACCTGGGTGCCCATGTGGCAGTTCTTGTTGAGCAGCGGCACCCAGCTGCTGGCCTGGTGCTTCACCTCCGCCATGGTCTCGTGGTCCAGCAGGTTGGGCAGCACCATCTTGTCGTAGCCCACACTGTGGCAGAGCCGCAGGTCGGCGGGGATGGCCACGCACTGGTGGGGCTTGGCGTAGAAGCGCCCGCCGGGGTAGGGGCCCAGGTCGGACTGGTAGCTCACGTAGTCGTACTCGCTGGCCCCGCCGCAGGCCAGCAGCCCGACGGCCAGCGACACCAGCGCCCGCAGGCTGGCCCCGCGGGGCCCCCGCACGCCGCCCATCGCCGCGCCCGCCGACGGCGGCCCCGACGGCGCTCCCCGCCGCTCGCCCGCTGCCGGCGGCCGCCCCCGGGGACCCTCCCCGCGGCCGCACCGACGGCCCCCTCCGCTGCGCCTTGCCCGCGGCCCCCCAGCACTGCCCGGGGCGCCGACCCCCCGCCCGGTGCGCGGTGCCCGCCGCCGGCAGCCGCCCCGGTCGGACGCCGCTCGCCCCGCCGCTCGCCCCGCCGCCGCCGCCCCGGCCCCGCTCTGGCCCCGCCGCGCCGCGCCGCGGGTTTGTGCGCCCCCGGCAGCCAATCAGGGCGGCGCCGCCCGCCGCGCACTCGCCCGCCGCTGTCAATCAGCCGCCCCGGCAGCCAATCGCGCTCCGCCCCGGCGCGGCCCGGCCCCGCCCCGCCCCGCCCCGCCCGGCCCCGACGGCGCCGCGACTCGGCCCCGCTCCGCCGGGACCCTGCGGCCGGGGGCGGCCCGGGCGGGGACCCGCCTCCCGCGGCGGCTCCGCGGGCTGCGGGACGGCGTCCGGCGCGGCCCCGACGGCGCTGCGCAGCCCGGTTCGCCCCGGCGCCGGAGCGGGCTCGTCCCCTCGCCACCTGCAGCGGGAGCGGGGCGGCGGAGCCCTGCCCCGACGGGGGCCCGGGAGTTGCCGTGGGCGGCCGCGGGGGCTCGGGGGCACCGGGAGACCCCCGGGCCGCTTCCCCCGTGGGCGGCCCGAGCCGTCCGGGCCGTGGCAGGAATCGCCCCGGGCAGACCTGGGGGGCCCAGGCGCTCCTGAGCCGCCATTCCCAGGGTGCAGATGTTTCTGAGAACCTGGACTGGACCGTGCAGACCTCATTTCCCTGTGGACAAATTCCAACGAAAACTATGGTATTTGCGAAAAAAAAAAAAAAAAAAACCCCAAAAAAAACAGGAGCGAGAAAGAGTCGGTCTGTTTCTTAAAGAGGTATCGCGCCTGGGAAGCCTGGCTCCAGCCCTGCCAGGGAGGCAGATGCAGAAGCCGTGCAACAGCAGCACCCGCTGGTCCCCCAGCAGGGCCAGTCCCTCGCCTCCCCTCCCAAGAGAAGGGCACGAGTAAAGCAGACCCGCAGCGCTGCCGGCCGTGGGCCCGGTGCTCCGAGGAGGGACTGCTCGCAGCAGCGACACCGAGCAGGAGCTAGGCCACCGCAAGCCCAACAGCTTCCAGCCACAGCCGCGCGTCCTGCTCAGAGACAAGCTTGGCAAGGCTCTGCTGGGGAGACAGGACGGGAGCACACGCCTCCCCCGTCCCCAAAGCAGGGACAGGCTGCTGCGCTCCCGAAGGCCTGCAAAGACTCGCTGCCCTCCAAGGCCGGGAGCTGGACACGTTGAGGCCTGTGGCTGGGCAGGCGTGCTGTCCGATGGCCGCTCCGCGGCACAGCGGGGTGCCCCTCGGCACGGTCCCCACGTGCACAAGGTCTGGCCATCGAGCAGCTCTGTCCCCCAAGTGCCCGCACGTCCGTGTCCAAGGGAGCTCTCCTGAGCTCCCTCCTCCGGACTCACACAGAGCTCCCGTTACTGCTGCTGCCTTTGGCTTAAGCAGCTTGTGCTATTTAATACAGGAACTACACCTCATTGAGAGGTGAATGGAAGAGGCTCTGCAGCCTGTAAGCGTGAAAGAGCCACTTTCACCTGAGAGCCAGCCGAAGAGAGAAGCCAGTTAGCACTGCTAATGAAGTGGAGAATTCAGCAGTAAACAAGAGAAATCTTCACTGTAAGGTGCCAGCAGCTGAGTGAAAGAGGCAATTGGATGGAGCAGGCCCTCTCCTGCTGCTTGGGCTCAGGAAATGGTAGCAAAGCACTGATCGCTGTTTGCACTGAGAAACAGCTGCAAAATGGACTTCTCATCCCTTGGGAAAATCTGGCAACCTAGGATTTGCTTTTATCAAAATTAGTTTAGAAACAGAGAAACATCTCATTTTGAGAATGTAGAAAATACCGCAGTGTCCCAGTGTCCTGCTGTAACGTGATGTACAGAACAGGGCACTGATCCACTCGAGGGCCGTTGGGATGAATTTCTCTCACGAATCTTTATTTGCACCCAAGTGTTACATCCTCAGGTATGAGCCTCTGGTTGGAACGTGACCCCTGCACATCTGGGGTACTCAGAACCAAATTGTGCAAGTAACTCTTCATTTTTGATTGCAAGATCATAGGAAAGTCTCACAACTTCATTTTCAGAGTGGCAATGGGCGTGTTTTACTTGGCACTGCTGTAATCTTTCTGTTCCAGGATAGAAGAATCGGACAGAAGATGCCCTTCCCACAGCTGGGCAGGGAAGACGGGGACGTAGGAAACTCTTGTTGGAAAGTTGGGTCCCGAAAGGCAGCCGCAGTAACACTGCGATAAAACGACCGTCGGGATCCTGGTTATCCCCAGCTCAGCAAATACCACATGGAGCAGGGTAAGCACCGTCAAGGTCTCTCCAGAGACGTGTGCCGCCACATACCCGGAGCATCCCACACTGGTTACCGGGCTGGCTGCAGCCCTGTCGCACCGTACAGAGTCGCTCAGCTCGAAGGGCTGCCCACCACATCAGCACCCTTCATCCACGCGGGAAAGCTGCAAGATGGTGTGCCCTGGCTGCTAAATCCATCCACGCTCAAAGCATGGACCGTTCTTGAGTTCAGCCCAGGGAAGGTCTTTGCTGGCTCTCTTCTCTTCTGTATCTGATACCAACATTCACAGCAGCAGCACCTGTACGGGAACCCAAGAGTGAATTGCAAACTGAAACAGAATTGCCTAGGAAACCATCTTTTCTTTAAAAAGAAGGAAAAAAAAAAAAAAGAAAAGAAGCCAAAAAGCCAACAGCTCTGGTCTAGACCACTAAATTGCTTAATACACAGTATAAGTCCTCTTAAATAGCAGCTGCCCAAGAAAGGCTGCTCTTCCAACAAACCCCTTCCAAACTGGGCATTAACTTTTCTGAGTGAAGCCTGTGCAGCCATTTCCGTTCATAGTTGTGTAGCCCACTGCTTCTTAAATCTCTGCATAGTCTCTAATGTCATCGTTTAACTTTGCTTTATAGCCATTTATTGCTGCGTCTCCCACAGGGGCTAACATATTCTTACTGAATAACAAGATGCTTTGTGAGACGCACAATTTCAGCTATCCCCCATCCTCTCCTATGCTTTGAAAAGCCGAGCCCAATTAACCGTGCTTATTTCTGGCCCCATTGTCCATCCCGGCAGCCTGCGGCACCGTGCGCTCTGGCCCCACCGCAGCCTCCCCTGCCCATCGTGGCTGCCCTCCGCCACATCCCCCCGCAGCGGGCACTGGGCCTCGAAGGGATGGTGGGAGAGTGACGTGCCTCCGCGCCCTCGACACCCCACCTCGCAGCGATGCCCTCCCGCCCCTCCCGGCCCCCCCAGCCGTGTTGCCCACCGGGCAGCACCACGGGGCACGCTCTGCCCTGCCCCGGCGCCCGGCACTGGAATGTGGGTTTCCCTCCACGCCGCCGGGGGAAACCGGCAGGCGTGGGATAATAGAATATATTAGCCCTGAGCCCATTCAGCCCCAGGCTCTTTACGAACAATGGCTGCTAACTGAGCTGATTTTTGCCAAATGACTGGCTTTCGTGCATGAGCAGCAAAGTAGAGCCCCCAAATAGTCCCATGCAACAATCCGGCAAGCGCTATTGCCCAGGACCCATTGTTTTACTGTTGCATTTGAGGGCATGGAGGAGTCATGGCCTTGCCTGCCCTGGCATTTCTTCCCCGGTTTCCCACCGCTGCCGAGCCCCGTCTCAGCCCCAGCAGAGGTGGCGGTGGTGGGGGAGCTGCGACCAGCCGGCCACAGGCACCCGCGGTCCCTGCCCCAAGCGGGGCCACACGGAAACCACCAACTCGTCCCCAGGCTTGCACTGCCCTGGGCACCCGAGCCCCCGCCAAGGAGGGGACGGAAAGGGCTGGTGGGATCAGCCCACCCCCCATGTCCCCGCACGGAGACCCCACCGTGTCACCTCCTGCAGCAGCACAGCTCCTGGACACCCCCAGGGAATATTTGCTTTAGATTAGACACCCCCCAGGCAGCTGGGAGCCGATAGCCCCTGCGGGGTCAGCCGGCCGAGGAGGATGTTGGTTTTGCCGTGTTTGTTTTCTGGTTTTCTCAGCAGAGAGCTCCAAGGTTCCAATAACACTGGTGCAGCCAGGAATGCTCCCTCGCCCCGCGGGGAGGTTTTGCAGCGGTGGGGACCATCTCCGCGGCCCCAGCCCAGTGTCCGTCACCCCCGCGCTGCAGGGGATGCTGACACCGAGAGCCAGCCCGCAGCCCGGCCTGGATCAAGGCACGAAACAATTCCTGCCGATGTCTCCCGTTAGTGTGAAATTAGCACCATTAAATGCTATAACTAAACACAATCAACAAAGGGTTTACTAGCTGAGATAACATATAAAGAACTACAACAGCTAATGCCTTCAGCGCTGCTGAAACTCTGACCGTCTGCCCCTAGTCCCAGGAGGGAACTGATGGCAAATATTTACAGGGGCTTATAAATATTTATCCTGTAATAACTTGCTGCATTACAGCACATTCTTCTCTATGAGGCTCAGCTTTGCCCTGGACCAGGTGCAGGCTGCTGAGAGGGTCTGTAGCATATATAAAGTTTGTCTGAATAACATACAGCGAGCACTGGCGTTCAATAAAATAGCCAGCAGCTGAGCTGCTTGCGTGAAAGTCATTCCCTACCCAACAAAGAGAAGCGTGGCTGGGGAGCGCAGGTGTGCAGGCACCTCGGCGTGGGCGCAGACCCCTCCTGTGTTGCCAGAGTAACCCAGGGAAGGGCTGCAGCTCACCGGGGAGCTATAAATCACACCACCGGGCCAATGCAATGGGGCCCTCAGCCCAGGAGCAGCCCCGCAGTGACTGGGCACACAGGGACCCTTGGCTGCTTTGGAGGGGACCCCGACGGAGGGGAGCTGGAGACCTGCCCACCATGGGGAAACATCTCCTCACACTTCTCACTCTGCGGCAATCCTCTGTCTGAGGAACCAACATACCGCACCCTGAAATCACCAGAGATGGCCGAGGTCATCAGTTGGGCAGCAGCTCCCAGCGGTGCCGCGTGCGGAGGGGTCGTCTCCAGCGCCGAGACCCCCAGCGTCAGCAGCAATCACAGAGGGACCAGCCCATCACTGCTCTCCCTTTGGTCCTGCAGACATGGCAGGCCAAACCCCAGGGGGACTACAGGCTCCTTAACAGGCGCCCACATCGGTCACCGGGCGAGTACGTGAATTATCCAGGGGGTCCGGGAGCTCAGCGGGTCTCTCGGCCTTGAAGGAAAGCCATTGGATGGTGTTTCTGGGAGTTCTTCTTTGGACCCTCCATGACAAAATCCAGAAAATAAATGGGTTTGTAGTTTTTCCCTGACTTTCCCCAAATGAAAGCTTCTTCCCAGCGTGGATGGCCCTGGCGCAGGTGTCCAGAGCACAAGGCTGGAGCTGCCGGGGCGGCAGCACCCCAGGAGCTCAGGCTGCCCCTGCCAGGCGCTGCCTCAGTGGTACCGCACGCCGGCACCGTGCGGCGTCCCTTCCCCAGCCCGCAGGGAGTGTTCCTCACCCTGCCGCCAGCGTTCCCTTCCTCTGCCGCCCGGTGCAAACCCGACCTGCTCAGCAGTGGAGAGCCTGGAACCAGAACTCAGCTGTGTGCTTGCTTCGTTCGTTTGTTTGGAGACCAGATATTTGTCTTCCCTCTAATAATTTTTTGAGCCATCCATCCACTTATTTATTTATCTTTCTCACGCTTAATGGTTTGCAACAGCATAAGCAGCCTGTGGCTTGGAAACCACATGACCATCTCCGAGCAGCACCAGAGATGGAGTCCTGAACAACTTCCTAACGTGAATAAACAGCACGGAAAGGCTCCATTGTGTATACTCTAGGTTGCTATTTTCTTAACCGTGTCTCATTAAGATGGATGGAGTTTCTGCTTATTAGTAATTTGGCAAGTTCCTCTTTGTGTACACTCTGCACTTCTCACTAATGACACTTTGCTTCAGTGATTAACAAAAGAGACTTACAACACAGTGAGTGAAAACACAGCCACGCACTTGGGGCACTGGGACGGAAACCCAGTATTCGGGAGGTGCCGTTTGTGGAAGACAAGAAACTGCAGGGGAACCCAGAAAAGGAAAAGCTGCTGGTCATAAAACCTTTCCTGACATTCAAATAATTTTGACCTGAGGACATTGGTTCTTTGATTTACACGCACAATTTCAGAGCTGACAGAGCCTATAACAAAGTGATTCAGAGCCCTTACGCCGCTGTTCCTAAAACACGTCCGATGGAGATGAAGCTGGCACCGCTACTGCCTGGATTTACAGCTGGCCATTAAAGTATGTTTACAAGCCTTTAGTACAGTGTACACATCTGGTAAATCATTGATTGAAGAAATAGCTTCTGGTGTCATGCTCCCTCTGTCAACTTTTTCCACTACTATGTTACTCAGCACAGAATCATCTGCTCCAGACCCCATTTTCAGCGGCTCCAGCCTGAGGCAGGCAGCTCCACACGTGCCCCAGCAAACTGCCGGGCACGTACCCGGATCTGCAGGTGTAGCCCGGGCTGTCACTGTGATCTGGATGCTGTTGGACACCACACACAGGTCCCTGGCACACCCGGCTGATCCATTCCTTACCTACGAGCAGGTGTCACTGCACAGGACGGTCCCAGACTTCCCCCCACTACACAATGGGGAAGAAACAGGAGAGGAGGCTGTTCCTTCCTGGGGATGTGTGTGAGAGTGGAGAAGGCAATCGGGATGCCTTCACCAGCCCATCGGCTGCCTCCCGGCAAGCTCGACAGTTGGCAGGCGCTGGCCCACAGGACGTGCCCCGCTCCTGGGCACCGGCCATCGCTACAGCCGGCTTCAGGCTTGAGGGCAGAGCTCGGTGGGGCGAGGGGGACGGAAAAGCACCAAGAGAACATCCCTGCCGCTGGAGACACTGCAGACCCCGGAGCCCCACCAGCAGGCAAGATAAGGGTGCTAGATGACGCCAGACCCAAGAGGACAGCTCTTTCCCTCCTGCAGCCTGGCATGAGCCAAGGGACAGACACAGACGTCCCATCAGAGCCAGCAGCACGGGCACCGTCCCTCTGCACCGGCTGGGAGCTGCCAGACCCTCCCTGGTGCCAAGGGCTCACCCCAAGGGCTGGCACGGCCCCGGGTTTGCTGCGCCAGCACAGGCACGGTGGGAGGAGAGCAGGATGGAGATGGGGAGCAGGAGGGAGATGGGGAGCAGGAGGGAGATGGAGAGCAGGAGGGAGAAGGGGAGCAGGAGGGAGAAGGGGAGCAGGAGGGAGATGGGGAGCAGGAGGAAGATGGAGAGCAGGAGGGAGATGGGGAGCAGGAGGGAGATGGGGAGCAGGAGGGAGATGGAGAGCAGGAGGGAGGTGGAGAGCAGGAGGGAGGTGGGGAGCAGCACCAGGAGCGCGGTGGGAGGCAGCATCCCTCTCCCCCACCGCTGGGGTGGCACCGCACATCCCCACACACCAGACCCACACCGGAGTCTTCCTTGCAACCAGAGAAAAATGCTGTGTTTGGTGTTTTACCAAGCATGCTGGTGCCTGGGGCTGGGGAGCAGGAGGAGATACAAGCCCCCACCATGGCTCATTGTGCTCCTGAGAGAGCATCTGGCCAGCTGTGCAGTGATCTGTGGCCAAACCCTCGCTCCCCTGGCCACGGAGCTGGGCAAAGGCCAAAGGGTAAAGGGCAAACCACAGGAGCAGAAACAAAGCTCGATCAGCTCATTCATTCAGTCCTTTTCAAGAGCGTTTGGGCGGCTGGAGAGACAGACATGGGAGAGCGGGACTCACCGTCCGCGCGCGAGTCGCCACAGGGACACACGGGCTGACGGGTCCCGTGGTCCCCCTGCAGCAGCTGGAGGGGGGTGTGGGATCCTGCACGCACAGCAGCTTTTGAGTAAAATGAGGGTGCAGGGACCAACACCCGCCAGAGACCCGCACCGGTTGCCAGAGGGGCTGTGGAGTCGCCTTCTCCGAAGACACACAAAACCCACCTGGGTGTGTTCCCGTCCAACCTGCTTTGGCAGGCGGTTGGACTGGATGATCTCCAGAGGTCCCTTCCCACCCCCACCATTCCTTGATTCTGTGATTCCGCGAATCACCACGGAGCGATGTCCGAGGAGGGGAGGAGAGACCATGGGGGCAGCTTGGAAAAGGCGACCCAGAAGGCGAGCAGGGGCAAATTCCTGCTGCCATCCCACTGCGAGCCGTGACCCGGGGGAACGCAGCCTGGAAGAGCATTTGCCCGGCTTCCAGCCTGCCCAGGTCACTCCTGCCGGCAAGGTTCCCATTCCCCATCCCGGTCCGTGCTCACGGACACTGGGTGACCAGGGGACCGGGAAAGGCCAGCACAGAGAACCCAGGCAGGTTCCCTCCTGGGAAATTACATACAGGACAAGCACAGCTACTACAAACAATTCTAAAACAAACAACAACAACAAAAAAAAGCAGTCAGATTTAATTGTTAGCAATAACCTCTTAAAACAGCAGCTCATTAGCCCGAGTGCAAACAGCTTAAAAGTGTCGGCATGATTTGTGGGATCCTGTGGGGTCTTCTGGGATTTTCTGGGGTTCCTGTAAAACTAATGCAAAGAAGAAACACAGCCCCTGAGTCCTGAAGAGAAAAAAAATATGTATTTCACTTCACATTAGGACATGAAAAAGCAGCTCTGGTACATGGTAGCTGCCATTTTGTTGCAAACCCGGAATCTCTGGGGCTTCCGAGCATCCTTGAGGTTAAGGTCTTGCTCAAGCGCTTTCCTGAATAAAAACTTTCTAATTCACCAGAAAAGTGCCTGCAGGGCAGGAACAGCCCTGCTCCTGCGCCCTCTCTTTAAGGGGGGGGAAAACGCGGAGGCTTTGCCCCGGGGCAGCCCTTGGCGTGGGGAGGGAGGAGGCTGAGCCCTCTCCCGCGTCCCTGTTGCACCCGCCTGGTGCTGGTGCCGATTCTGAGGGAGATGTTGGCTTCAGGCTGGTTTCCTGGGGCACAACAGCCCCTGAATTTCAGGTTTTTAATGGGCTGGCAGGGCATCCGGGAGGGAGGAGAGGGAAATAGACTTTTCCTTCCCCCATAAATAATTTTATGGAAGATTTTAAGAGAGATTTAAAGAAGAACCTCTTCCCTCCCTCCCCCCTTCTCAACTGTACTGTGCATTTTAAGCCGTTTGCGGAAGGGAATTAATTAACGCAGGCAGCAGAGCCCAAAGCTCTGCAGCAGCCCGTCCTCTGCACAATGGAGATCCTACTTTTTCTCCCTCGCCTGAGAAACACATGCCCAAAATCCAAGTACATAAATTTTTTCTAACCTAATTCATTTTGTAGATTGATGGAGAAAATCCATAACAAATATTTATGACTTTGCAATAAATAACCCTCACAGAAGTTACCAAGAGCTCTGGCGAGTCTCAAGGTAACTTTCAGCGAGTTCCAGGGGTCAGGGCAGACCGGGATACTGAGTCTATAGTGTTCGAGCCTTTGGCTCATCTGTTTTGAATTATTGGTATTACTCAGTTGAGCAGCGCTCTCAATGGAGTAGCTGTGCTGGGATTCCATGCCATATTTTATTTCTATGGTGGGAGAGAAGCTTCAATAATTATTAGTTGTGCAGCCAACAAGAAAACAGTCCCCGCTGCGCAGGGCTGAGCTGGAGGAGGAAGGTGTCCGTGCCCGAGCCAGACCCGCCTGGGACGGGATTCAGGGCTGGATATTGTGCGTTTTGCTGCCAGTTCAAGACGGGGACCTGCCGGGATGCGGAGGGACTGTCGGTGCGAGTGGGTCCGGTGCTGCCGGGAGGCTCCTGTGTGGCCGCTGCCTTTGCCGGGCAGGGACCGACGCTGCCGGCTGGGCTGCGCCAGGGAGCACCGGGGCAGAGCTGCCCTGCGCAGACGGAGGTAGCCGTT
The DNA here is from genome assembly GCF_964199755.1 of Larus michahellis. Classification (NCBI taxonomy): domain Eukaryota; kingdom Metazoa; phylum Chordata; class Aves; order Charadriiformes; family Laridae; genus Larus; species Larus michahellis. The sequence continues at coordinate 8,188,750 of NC_133915.1, forward strand.
AGACCCCAATTAAAGGGGTGTTAACGATGTCTCAGCTGCAGCCATTGCTGGCTGCGGCCATGCCCGCCCGGGAAGATGCTGCACCTCGAGGTGCTGAAACCACCCGCCCAACGCGGAGGGGCCGAGGTGCAGCGACGAGGTTGCCAAGCCAAGAACCACGTTTCTCAGCCCGTTTTGGCCGTTTACGCTCTGCTTTCTGTTTTCCCATGGGATCCCCATCTTTCCACGTATGCCGACCCCAAAGCTCACCCGGCGCTGTGCCGGGAACGCCACTCACCCACACTGCGGTGGGACACAGCCATCACCAGGACCGCGGTGCCGCATCGGGCAACACACCGGGCACCGCGGGAGCCGTTGAAGGGTGCGAGCACCGCGGCAGAGCTCGTCCTCCCGCACTGTGTGCCGGCACCGGGCACCGAGCCACTGCCGAACCCTGGCACCCACTCCCCGGGAGCCAGGAGCGGGGCGAGCCAGGAGCCGGCCCGACCCCGCTCCATCTTCGTTAGCTCTTAATCATCGCAACAGAAAGAGAACCCGCCGGCAGCGTCACGCTGCTCTCCCGGGCGCGGGCTCCTTTCAGGGCTTTCAGAAAACAGGGTCAGACGTGTCTTCTGACCTGTGACCTGTCGCTTCCCTCCTCGCCATAATTATCTAATACAGCGCTCTCCCTGCCAAGTACAATGAAACAATTTGTCACTTCAATTGTCTGTCAGTCAACACTGGGGCCTTTTCAACAGGCCAACACATGTTTTTTGAGAGCTTGTCAGCAAGGGCTGTCTGGCCAGGCACATAACCATGGAAAATGGAACCTTTGTTAATTCTGGTTCTTAGAAAAGTAAATCCATTCACTTGCTTTTTTCAGGCCTTCAGTTTGGAATTTGCACAAGAAGCTGAATTGCCCCTGATCCCTAAATGATTGGTCAGAGGATTTGCATGAGGAAGCAGAAATTAATTATTCTTTTCTTTTCTTTTTATTTTCTGTAATTGTGTGTTTAGAAATGAGATTACATTCTACAGCAGCACGAGGGGCTGGGGGGGGAATTGCTTTGCATTTGTTTAGCTCCTTAGAGTTAAGATCACCTAATCGTTTCAAGCATTTCCTAAGATTCCCTCTCTCTTTTTCTGCTTTAATGACCAAACAAAGATTGTGCTACTTCCCGGGGAACTTTTCTGGCAGCTGAGCTCAGCAGTGGGAGCCAGGGGCTTATCCCTCTGCTGAAATGGTCCCCTCGCTGCTTTCAGCTTGCAGGGCACAAACTGCATCCCAGAGCCCACGGGCCTGGGAGCCATGGGGGCTCCTCGCGGTGGAGAAAGGGTGAAATGGGTGCCCACCAGCCCAGGAGGAGGATGCTGGTTGCTGGAGCCGCGCAGCAGGCAGGAGTCCAGGCTCAGGGAATGGCGCTGGGAGCATCTCCGTGGGTTTGTCTGCGCCGGGACTGACGGACACGGACACGCCGGCTCCAAGCCCCGCAGTCAAACCCCAGTTCAGATCACCACCAAAACAACGTGGGTCCTGGCGAATGCTCCTCACAGGCGACGGGAGGAGGGAGCGCTGCTCAGGGGGGCTCAGGGGAGATGGTGGAAACCAAACAACCATGAGCCACCACCGGGTCTGCGTGCGGGTGATGCCGACACATCGGATGCAGCGGGTCCCGTGGGACGGAGCGTGCTGGGAGCCCCGGGCTGCGTGGGCAGAGCAGCATCCCCCTTCCCCGGGAGCGGTGAAGTGCCAGAACCATGGTGGCAGCGTGGTGTAAAGCGGCGCCCTTTGAAATTCCCACTTCCTCTGTTGATAGACATGTGGAATCTTATTCCTAAATATTTAATATGAGAGAGATACCTCCATTTTCAGGTATTCGCCATTTTCTTAAACCATGCGGAAGCTTCATTTTTGGGTAAACATGGAATATTTCATTTGAAAGCACTGCAGAAATGCTAGATGGCCCCTACTTGATTACAAACGCCCTGAGTGAAAACCTCTCCAGATCTAGCTTTCCAGAATACTGCTATCCAAACCTAATTCAAACCATACAGGGAGCCCTCACTTAGAATCTTTCAAGCCTATAAAATGAAACAAATTGGCTTTGCAAGCATATCTCCCAATCTAAGCTATGCCTGTAAATTCGATTTGTCCTCTTGGATCTATACTGCATTAGGTGGCCTGAAAGACTCTTTGTTTCTGAGTCCTTCTGTCTCCTCCACGAGCCCCGAGTTTCTGCGTTTGGTCACGTCAGGCTGGAAAACTCCATACTCATTAACCGCCAGGGCTCGGTGACCCTCCGGCATCTTGGCTTCGCCCCTGGGTCTCGGCAGGGGACTTTTCTGAGCCTGTGGCTTTTGGGGTCCCAGCTCATCTCACAGCCTCCTCTTCCTCTGAGCTGCTCCAGAGGCAGGTGCCACCAGCTCCTGTGCTCCCGCCGGCTCCGGCCGGACCCCGCAAAGGGAGACCGGGGGGTTACGGCAAGGAAAACCCTGCGGTGAGGCCAGGAGAGAAGCGGCTGCAGGCAGCGGTGACGCTGGGTGCTCCTCAGCGGCAGGACCCGCCGCCTTCACATCCCAGATGGTTTGACTCACAAATAACAAACGCGATCCTGTTCTTTCCGCTTGTTTTTCCTTTGCAGACACTGAGCGAGGTACCCAGCGGTAGAGGTTCACATTACCTTCCCCAGGCAGCACCTCGCTGCCCGCACGGCCCGTCCCACGGGGAACCCCCCAGAGCAGGGCCGGGGACACCCCCAGCCCTCGGGACACGCAGAGATGGGGGGCTGCGGGGTTGGGGTTGCTTCGCTGACCTTTGCGTGCTCCCCTCAGGCGCTCCCCGACCTCTTCCCAGCAAGGAGATAAGCTGCCGCCCTGTTTCAGTGTCCCTGAGGCCGTCACCGAGGCTCCGGGGGCTGGGGATGACGAACACCCCCAGGAGCCAGAGGTTCGGGCAAGGGGGCTGGAGGCAGAGCCCAGTTCTCTCTCTTCAACGCAGTAATTTACTACCTTTCTTTATGATTCCATGCACGCTTGCTGTATAATTTTAACAGGCTTATTCTAATTCACCATCTTTGAATAGGAATAAGCCTGTTAAAGTTATGAGCTACTTATTACGCACGGAATCATAAAATGCTGTAATGCAAGGCGTGGATCTTTCAGAAACAGATTACACGATCAACATTTCCATCCTTAGCCTTCATATTCACGCAGCAAACGGAGAAGATTCCCATCGATTACAGCATTTGCCATCTTTTCTGTTCCAAAAGCACGACAGTAGATGTCTTTACGTGAACGTCCATTAAATTCCATTTACCTCCTTTCTTCATTCGGGTTTTCAGTTAAGGCAGAGAAGAAATACATTCTCACTTAACACCTCCAGGAGCCTCCCTGCAAGAGGCTGCAGTCGCCACGCAGGATAAGAGAGAACTATTCTTATGCTTGCCGGGAGATAAGGTAAGCAACTCCGTCTATTGAAGAGTCGCCCTGAGCTGTTAAATTGTATTTTTAGTATCTGATTCAAATACATTCACATCTGCAGAAGGCGAGCCTTCAGTTTCCGACAGAAAGCAAAAGAAGGTTTTGGTGCAGAGATGGAACATATTTATTCTGAACTGCCCCTATGTTAACCGTTTTCAGAGGCGACCAGATACCGGACTGAAGAATTAGCACATTAACCTAATGCTAAAAATTCCAGAGACATCTCCCAAGCAATAGCAATTATATTCCACTGCAAGGGCTTCAGAGTTTACCATGAAGGCCAGCAGCATCTCAGACACCCTGAAAACATATTTTTTATGTTTTTATAAACTCTAGTAAAATTGTAATTGGATAAAACCTTGCATTCAAAAGCACATTCTTTGACAATATTTTATATGCACATAAAACATCTGAGAAAATGTTAACATTATGATCTTAACTGTTTGCACATTGGAACCAGCTAAAGGTTAGGAAAACGCAGTCCATCTGGTACAGCATTTTCAGCAGAATATTTGTGAGTGCATTTCCTTCAGGGCTTGGGTTCATAATACTGTACAAGCCCAGCTACGACAGACCGCGACGCACAGGCCAAGGCGCTGACCCCCGCCTTGGCAGGAAGAATGAGCCCGGTTTGTTTCCACCAGACTTACAACCCAGGTCCCCACAGACGGGACGACACCTGACGGCATCGGGAGGGTTCTGCAGCTTGCACCACGCTGTGCTGGCCGGGGCACGCAGCCCTGTCACAACGGCTTGGGTTGGAAGGAACCTTGGGGATCATCCAGTCCAAACCCCCTGCCCTGGGCAGGGACACCTCCCACCAGACCAGGTTGCTCCAAGCCCCATCCAGCCTGGACCTCCAGAGATGGAGCAGCTTCTCTGGGCAACCTGGCCCAGGGGCTCACCATCCCCAGGCTCCATCAGGAGCTGCCAACAGCGAGTGGGGTGACCCGGGTTGTACAGCGGGAGGTGCAGCCCTCGCTGGGGGGCTCTGGAGGAACCCCCTCCTGAGCAGGAGAAGGTGGGGGAGCCAGGCCACCATCAGCCCAGACGCCGTGGGACCCGTCTGGGGGGCTCGGGCTGCTGGGAGCCGGAGGGGAGAGCGGGGCAGCCCCAGCCTCGCGCTCCCCGCTCTTCCTGCACCCCACCCCAGCGGACTGGGGGTTTCCTGCAGCCTGTGCGGAGGTTGTTTGTTCAAGCAAACCCATTAGGTGTTTATTAGCCTTCATTATGGAGTGCTAGAGGGTTAATTAGTTCAGGCTGTTCCTGTGGGAGGGGGTGGGGGGCAGGAGGGTGAGGCAGGATCAGCAGCAGCCAATATCCAGGTTCCGAGGGCAGCCCATTGCTTGGCCTGGATTCTTCCTTTTCTCTTTTTTCGCTGTTTACCTCTTCCCTAAGCACATCAGGAGTCTCATTATCACATCTGCAAACTGCTTAGTGCAAGACATGGTGGCTGGGCAAGGGGAGGCTGTGGTGCCCAGCTCCTCTGCGAGGGCAGGGGACAGGGACGAAGAGGCTCCATCTCCCAGGAGCTGCGCTGGAGGCAGCGAGGGTCGCAACCAGCCTCAGCATGAGCCCGGCTACAGCTGCCCAAAGCCTTATGAGGCCCATGGCCATGGCTGTGGCCATCCGACTTTGGGCAACCTCTGAGGATGGTGAGTACCTCTCCTGGAGGTGACGCCTGGGCAATGAGGGCATCCTTGGAAGGTGTCCCTTCCCCAGCTTGCAGCCAAGCCTGGCCTCCACCAGCCTGGCCACGGGCCCGGGAGACCTTCCAGGGAGCCGGCGGGCACGGATGTGTCCCTGGAGCCTGTCTGGGGACAGTGACAGCACTGTTTGTCATATTATATTATTGCAAAATTGCTGCTTTTGACCAGAGCGTGACATGGAGGCTGCTTATTATATTCTGTAAAAACTAAACTAAATAAATCATTCTTGTGTTTATTTCTTCCTTGTTGAATTGCGGTGCAGGGGACAACAAACGATTTATCAGTCTCGGCACCGGAAGGGATGTAAGGATGATGAACCCTTGCAGATCAGAGAGCCCCTGCAGGGCTCCTGCACCAACCCACCACTTACGGCTGCTCCACCTGGAAACAGGGAGACAAGGGGTGATGGGGAATGCTTGCTGGCCACCAGCAAGCTGCTTCGACAGTTAATCACCCATCCATTAAAGGCTGAGTTCTTCCAGCTTCTGCTTCCAGCTGACCTCGGTAGATATACATTTTTATCTGTTTTTACCAGAAATCTGCTCCCTCTGTAAATACTTGCAGACCATGGGAGAGGGGTAACTTGCAACCTCGCAAACCCAAATCAGCCATGCCGTCCTGACACCTGCAAGCCCTTGTGCCAGCTCTTAGCCAAGCAGGATGGAATCCATCCCTTCTCCCCAGGGAAGGCTGAAATCGACTTGCAACAGTGGAGAGAAATCCAAACACAGAATTGCCTTGCTAGAAGGACGAGCCTGGGTTCTTCTTGCGTGCTTACGACAGGGGGGAGTCCGTCCCAGCTGCCCCTTGCATCCCTCTGAGGCAGCTGGTGCTGGATGCCCTTGGGGCAGCAGATCTGGGAGAAGCGTCCCTGTGCCTGGGCCATCCCAGTCCTCACACGTAGACAGCCAAGAGGCTGCTGTAGAGCCCTCCCTGGCAACAAGGAGTCCTACCACCACAGCCAGGGTCCTCTTACTGCTCGGTGGCCCCCCAAGCCGAGGATTAAGGGTTAATGCTCCTTGCTGCTCCACTGGCACTGAATTCATCTTGGCCATCAAAAGTCCTCTTGCAGAGGAAGCACAATGCTGCACCAGACTCTGGTGTGATGTGAATGAAGCAGCCCGGCTCGGCCAGTGTGCACAGGGAAATTGCAAATGCTAAAAACGTAGGGTTCATGGAAGCCTTAGAAAGCCGCAGCCTGGGCCCCCCAGCTCCTCAAGCCGTGCTCAGCATATGACCGGAGAGGGATGGCGATACCCACCCTTGCTGGATGCATCCCCTCCCAGAAACCTTCCCAGCCTCCCAGACGAATTAGCGCAGTTTCCACTTCAAGAGTGAAAAGACAAAGGTTAAATGCAAACAGAAAAAGGTATCTTTAAAATGGTGTTGAGCCGTTTCCCTTCCACACGCACCCAGACACTCACAGCCCCGTCTGCCACCCCTCTGTGTATTAGCCCAGCAGCCACTCCGGGGATTTATTTGCCCACAGACTCCACAGACTGACGTGGGGTGCAAGAGTGGCTCCTCTGAGAACAGATTTCTATATCCCTTGTGCTGGGAGGAGCAAACATTATCAGCTTTTTAGCAAAAGAAAATGAAAAACTGGCAGAAAAGCATAATGAAGTAAATCCCTGCCAGGCCGAACTCTGGCAACCAGGTACAAGATAACAATGGCTGTGGCCCAGCTTAATTATTTCTGCTCCACCTAATTGTGAAAAAAACAGTCATTTCCACTTAAAAGACACTCTGTGTGATCTTTAGGAGGACGATTCCCCTGTGGAGCTGCAGCTTCCCCCAGAGGAGTCAGTGCTGCAGCTCCGCGAGGGCTTTGAAGAGGGATTCCCTGCAGGGTGGGCATGAAGCATTAGCATTTTCAAATTACTGTGCGGAGAAGTCCGTCTCGGCAGGAACTCTGCCCTGAGATCGTCCGACACTGTCCCGTACCCCAAGAGTGGCCACAGGAAGGGAGAGACGCTGCTCCGATGGGTCTGGGCTCAACATGTCTCCCCCGGAGTGGCCCGTGGGGGGTCTCGGAGCGCCAGGACCTCCCAGGAAAACTCCCACGGGCCTCGGAGGGCTGGCCCAGACCTCACTAATTGTACAGCCATTATGCACCCAATGTGCAAGCGCTTAGGCATCCGGCTCCCCTGATAATTCCAGCATGAAGTTTAGAAACAGCGTCTGCGAGTTTAAAGGAAATGGAGCTCCCTGGGGGATGTGCACAGAGAGTCCAACCGTCTGCTCGTCCCCCCGTACCCCGGCACTGCAAACCCCGCTCCCAGCACGTGGCCATGGCACGGGCCCCTCCGTCCCCTCCTCCTGGCCAGGGGCCTCCCAGACGGGACAAGGACAGTGGCTCACGGCCATTCCCAGCGCTGCCTCCCCACGGATGCGAGAAAGCCTGGCACATACCTTGGGTTGCAACACGCTTTCTCCCACTGCTGTGTTGTATTTCTAAACAATGAACACAAGCTGAGGAGCCGCACTCCTGCAGGCAAAAGCTGAACTCGCGTAACCTGACATTTACCATTACTGCATGTGTCCGATTTTGTAACCAGTTTACATAAATCCTGCGGGAAGACAAAGCGCTTTTCGGCAGGTACGAAAACCCAGATGTCCCAGGAAGCTGTCAGCTCCCGGCACACCAGGGCATGGCTGCAGTCTCTATGCAGGGGTGGCCCTAGGGGACACATAGCAAGGACAAAAACCATCTGCGGTGACAGGAAATAAAGTTAGTCCTCGTTAACCCAAGCCTGATGCCTGGGATCTCTGTAGCCTCCACACCCAGAGAGACCTATTATTATCTGCTGTTTCCCCATATCATCAAACTGCCTCTGACCCATTGATTTGGCACTGCCGATGCTCTGCGCTAATCTTTCCCCATCACTCACCACCCACAACAGCCAGGCACTGCAGCCACCTGTACCACGGTGCCCGTCTTCCCCATCCTTGTCAAGTTTGTGCTTTCTGGGTATGCTCAGCCCTTTCCCTTGGGATGATTTACAGTAGCTACAGCTAGAGACAAAGCCGCAGACAAAAGTCTGGGCTGGGTCAAACTTTTCCAAACAGTTGCAGAGCTGAGAGGCCATCAGCACTGAAAGATAAACCTGATCAAACAATTTTCCTCTCGCAGCAGTGTTGAGGTCTGCGGCCCTGAGCCAGGAAAAGCCATCTCACACCGTGGGGGGAGAGACATTTCGGCTGGTCTGGGACTGAAAAGCCATCAGCATCCCTCCGGCTGCCGGGGCACTGGTGACCATTACCAAACATGACACAGCACCTCGAGAAAAAGGCTTGCTCGAGGGGCACAAAGGAAACAAGTGGCAAATAGCGGGGGATAGAAGGGCCCTGAACGTGCTGCTGTCAGTCTTCTCCCGACACTGGCCACTGAGGTCTGGGCAAGTGCCTGCGCCCGAGGGCTCTGAGCCCTTTGCTCTGCTGCGCTCACGGCCGCCCGGTTCTGCAGCCGTTGGTTTATTACCTTCATAAAACAAGTACAACATTGATTTGATATGCTTACAATCTCGCTCTTAGCCATAAAAATGCACAAAAGCATGTTCAGCAAAGGGATAAAGTTGAACCCTAGAGTCAGATACTGCGGCTGCTTCTAAACCCAGGCTGGCCTGTGGAAAAACACCCAGCCGCACTAAGCAGGGCCAGGTTACCCAGCCAGGAGCATTTTCTGTCTCTAAGAGCACGAATTAGAGACCACATTTTACTACCAACATCTGGAATTTCAAATGCCCTTGCAATAGATAGCATCTGGATTGAATTCTCCTTCTATTTTTTACAGGGCCTTCTTATTTAATAAATAATAATAGTTTATTACTGCATTGTAAAACTTCATAATCCTTTTCTCAGCAAGAATGAAAAAGATTCAGAAAAAAAAACAGGAAGTGCTTTAACCAGGATGATGCCAAGAACTAATGAAGAGAGAGTGTTTCCTCAAGAGAGGTGGGTCAGCTCGCGTCTGCATTTGTGGCACTCGGCTCCGTCTACATTTGCAGATGTGCCAACAAGTGCACCAACAATTCCCGATAAAATCTTGGCTCACGTCAGTTCAGGACGGCAGGACCCGCGCAGGCTGGGTTGCCTCCAAACACATCTCACGCACACGTGCTCAAGAGGGGTTCAAGTTTTCAAACATCAGACATTTTTTATTTATTTCCCAATTTGTAATAACATCAGAGCCACACTGAGAGTTATTAACAGAGCTCTCATCAACTGAGACAACTAGAGTTTTGGAGGTAAAACGGGAGACTGATTTAACCAGTACAATGATGTCTTTTTTCCCAGCTTTACCCAAAATCTCCACTCTCTGGAGGTGTGCCCTGTCCCCCACCAGCACAGGCCCGTCTGTCTCGCTCGGCAGCTGTCAGCACTGCTGTGAGAAGGCGCAGGCAGAGCCATGATGTGGTTTAGGAGAGCCCTGGACATCACAGAGACCTTGGCTCTCCTCTCCCATATGTGCCGGCCCCAAGGCAGCCGGGCACCGGGAGCTCTGGGGCGCGCTGAGATCCCTGGGATTCACAGCTCCCACTTTGCTCAGGGTCTGTGCTCCAGGGCTGGGAACTCTGTCATCCTCCCGTGAGAGAAAAGAGGTTTAGGGAGAAGTAATCCCTACAAACCACTGCAGGGGCATGAGGGGCACAGAGGGTGAGCCCGTGACCCACGGACCTCACTGCAGAGAGAGAGGTGAACACCGTGCCGCCCGGCGAAGGAGAACGCAGGCATGTTTCTTTTTGGTGCTTGGGCAAAGGAAGACACCCATGCGCACCCCCTTCTTCCCGTACAGCTTCGGCTCCAGAACAGCAGGACTCTCCCACCCAGCAGCACTCTGCAAGTCTTACCATGATTTGAAGGGAGACAGTTTCAGGGAACACCTGCCAAGGTGGCGAGGGAGGTTAGATCCATGGAGAGGTGGGCAGAGGCCAGCAGAGCCGTGTCCGACCCCCTCCCTGCCTGCACAGTGTCCCGGCAGGTCCCATGGCAGGGAGCCTGGCAGCGCGTCCTCGCTCCGTGAGCCCTGTGAGGAGTGGGGACACCTCCCCATCCGGCACAGCTGCGGTGCCCGGGCTGGGGGAAAGCCAGTCCGGCCCCCTGCAATGTGCTCTGAGACTGACCCCGCCGGGATGGAGCGTGGCCCGGGCCAGCGTGTCTGCACTGGAGTTCATTCCTCCCTGGGACGCTGGGGAACCCTCCTCCCATACATCATCTCCTAAGTGGGAGCTTCGGCAGACTGAGAAGGAGCAGCTGCAGTAAGCAAGTAACGGAACTACATGTCCCAAATGCTTTGCTTCACTTTGTGTGAAACCAAGTGATGGTTTCCAATAATTGTTTAAATAAACATGTCACTGATGAGCTAGCTTCTTCTGAACCTTGGAACAGCATCTTCTGATCATCTGATTTCACAACTGCCAGATGAGAAAGACTCTTGGGAATGCTGAAGGCAAAAGACCGGCTTCATTTGCACAAGTCACCGTGTTAGGAACAAGGATTACTTGGGGAGGATCCAACCAATACACGTTTCCTAATTCTGGCTGATGGTGTGTCTGTAAGACTTTGCTGCCACTGGACCTGAAGCTCCTGCAGTGCTTCTGTGGAAGTACTTCATTAATTAACGCAGACATACACTAAATGATTCACTGACAGCTTTTGCAGAAAGACTTGCTGCTAGTATCTCCCGTGTGTGACCTCAGGAAATACTGGCTGAGGACTGTGCTGCAGCCCAGGCTCAGTAATTGTGCCCATAATTAGAGTCTGCTTTTTTTTTTCAATCCTGTTGTCACAGCTTGCCATAGAGACCTTCGAAATCTTCAATTAGTTGTATCATTCTCCAGTTCCTGGATTTCTGAATTAGCTGAAAGGGTGCTGTCATTTTTCAGGGGTTTTGTGGAGGCCACAGCACTTCGTTACACTGAACCAAAGCATTCCACCTCCTGAGAACGTTCACCTTCGCCTTGTTTTGTTCATTTAAAATGTTTTTTAACAGTGTCATTAGATCCAGAAGCCATTTAGCTGCAGCATGTGAACTTTCCCGCTGTCTAAAGAATTTTCAAATTAAGCTGTCTCGTTGCAATTCTAATGTCCTGCTGCCCACAACACACCCCACCAGGCTCCCAAAGGCTCTGGAAAATGTACGGTTCTCTTTCAAGCCCTTTGCTGCAGCTCTGAAGCTGCTCAGCGATGGGCAAAAGTGGGAAATCCTCAGCAGAAGGGTGCTGCGCCCGGCGTCCCCATCTCCCTGCTCAGCACCTCGGATCCACCAGTCCAGCCCTGTCCCATGCGCTGTCCCAGCAGGACAAAGCAGCTTCACAGAGTGCCACAGAAACAGGAGGAGGCAGCGAAACTCCACGGTGAGCCCCAAAGGGCACAACGTAACCCCAAAACTGCGTTTGGCCTGGGGGCCCAGGGTAAGGTGCCAGCTCCCGTGCAGCCCTGCAGGAACACCCCTGAGCCCCAGCCGGGAGCTCAGGAGTCCTGGCGTGGCAGGGCCGGGGACTGCCCGGGCTGCCAGGACCAGTGCCGCGGCCATCCCGCTCGGCCACACACTGTCTGTCCCCCGCCAGCTGCCCCCATGCCTCGGGGTGACCAGCATCAGACCGGGGGACGGAGAGGGCAGGGAATCGTGCTGTGGGGCCGTCGGTGGTCGGCGTTTTCCCTCGCTGCTCACCACGGTTTGGTGAGAACTTTCAGGTTTTCCTTAAACCAAGCGATTTTTGGCCTTGTGGAAGCATGGCTGCCAGGGCCAAAGGTTGCGGGTCAAAGGTAAGTGGCCTGAAAACGATCCCAGCCGGTGGGAACAGACCCCGCCGGCCCCGATTCCCAGGGAAACATGGCGGAATTCACACCTGGGGCGGCGGAGGGAGCCGGGACCCCCACGGCCTGCCGGGCGGCAGCCTCGCGGGGAGACGGCGGGACCGGCGCGGCCCGAGGCCGGCCCTGCAGCGGGCCGCAAGCTCCGGGCGGGGGGCCGAGGGGGGCCGGGGAGGGGAGCTGAGGGGCGTCCGCCGGGCCCCCCGCCGGTCCCCCCCGGTCCCCGCCATCTCCGCGCGCGGCGGCACCACCCGTACCGCGTGTTCGGGGAGTTGTCACGTGGGCTGTACCACGCGGTGCGCGGGTGGGGTTGACCGCGCCCGCGGTGGGAGGGAGGAGTCGCGGTGCAGCCAATGGGAGGCCGGCCGGCGCGCACGCGCGCGCGGGGCCCTGGCCCTCAGCGTCCCGGCCGCGCTGCGCCTGCGCACTGCCGCTTCCGCCCTTTCCCCAGCCCGGAGCTGTCACGACGCTTTTGCGACAGCCGTAAGTGAGCGGCGGCGGCCGGCGGAGTGGAGAGGAGTGGGCGGCGGCGGGGCCGCGGGCGGCGGCGGCACGATGAGGCCGCAGCAGGCGCCCGTGTCGGGCAAGGTGTTCATCCAGCGCGACTACAGCGGCGGGACGCGGTGCCAATTCCAGAGCAAGTTCCCGGCTGAGCTGGAGAACAGGGTACAGCAGGGCGGGCCCGCTCCCGGCCCTCGGGGCGCGGCCGGGGAGGGCTGGGCCCAGGAAGGGCCTGCGGACGGGAACCAGGTGGCGCCTGGGTGGCTTTTGCGGGACCCTGAGCCCCTTCTGCGTCTGTCTCCTGCGCAAACCTGCGCTCTTTCCCCGCGGAGGGAGGGGCGGGGCGGGAGGGAGGCGGCGGGTCTCCTCCGTGTCCGTCTCCGGGAGCAGTGCTCCCGCCGGCATCCCGGCAGGGCGGTGCTCAGGTCTCATATCTGTAAGTTTAAGGAGGCTGGCGCTTCCTAATCCTCTCTTTTTGTTTCAGCCCTACGCATAGTGCTAGAGGCATGATTTCAAAGTTTAAAGGGATATCCTGCTTTGGATGTTGTTTATTTTTTGGCATAAAAGCGTTGTTTGTTGTCCAAATAGCATTTCTGATCAATTGCACTAAGAAAATACTTCTAATTTGCAGTGAAAAGCTGCATGAAAAATAGTTTAAAATGCTTCTCTTCGGTGTTTATGAAATGTTGGTGCTTTGTGCTTTCTTTAATTGTGAGGAAGGCAGCTGTCTTTTGTAGCAGTAAAATAGAATGTGTTCATTATGTTGGTGAGAATAAAGCGCGCGTTGTTGTACTGTGGTGCATTGACACTGTCCTCTCTTGTGGAGCCCAGCCAGTTCTGCTGAGCCTGTTCAGTGGCCTCACAAGTACTGTCTCAAGTACTTTAATGCTGTCAGATGTAATATCTTCAACTGATGGCAAAACAAATACTCTTTGCTAACACCTTTTCTTTTTCTCACTGCACTTTTCTTCTCTTCCTCGTTTGTTTTGTATTGTTTTATTCAGAGCTTGTTTGACCAGTACTGCAGCAGCGGCAAGGCATTATTGATATTAAGATTAGCTCTGTGAATCCACTCCCTAAGTGCTCTTTTTAATCTAGCAGATCTCTTTGCATGTGATTTAAGCTTTTTTTTTTCCAGTTGACTTGCACATTGGTTTAGTTATGTTACTCTTCATTGTTTTGTGTTCACATGGTATTGGAATTCAGACTTGGTCTAATCACTGGGTGGATATTTAACAAAGAACTACAGGTCTGTAACTCAAAGTGTCCTTCAGACTTTGGCTCTAAACGCAGTAGCTGGAAAATGTGGAAGTGCAAATAAGCAATAAATGAAGGTAGATATCTGAAGATACCGGTGAGTTCTGAAATGTACAGGGCACGGCAGCTAAACTTGACTTCTCTTGCAGATTGATAGGCAGCAGTTTGAAGAGACTGTCCGAACACTGAATAACCTCTATGCAGAAGCTGAAAAACTTGGGGGCCAATCTTACCTGGAAGGATGCCTCGCCTGTCTGACTGCCTATACCATCTTCTTGTGCATGGAAACGCATTATGAAAAGGTGCACGTCTTTTGTTTACCTTGTTACTCGGAAGACAGTATGTCTTGTAGAATTCAGTCAAAGACTTATTTCTTGGTAGGTGTTCTGTGACTTGCACCGTTGTCATACAAATTCCGTACAGACTCTGGATCTTACTGCAGAGTGATTTCACATAGACATCAGACAGACTTGTCTATGTTAGTCAATTTGAGTAATGAAATGATTGCTTGTACTTCAGAGGAATAATGCAAGTTCCATCTCTAGTTGTGTGCTAGGCCCTCCAGATGTTGCTGTATCTGGGATGTTGCTGGGGCTCTAACTGTAATGTAGCAAAACCTGAAACTCTGACTTCTCTGCTCTTCTATTACCAGGTTCTAAAGAAAATTGCCAAGTTCATTCAGGAACAGAACGAGAAGATTTATGCTCCTCAGGGCCTCCTTCTGACAGACCCCATTGAAAGAGGACTAAGAGTTGTATCCTTCTGTGGTTTCTTAGGTGGACAAAGCAGGAGACAATCTATGAGATGCTACCTGTTTATCTCAGTATTGCACCATCTGCTCATGCTTGACCTGTGATACGCAGAATATGTGATTAGTCTTGTTACTCTCCATTGCGTACCGTTCTGTGGTCAGATTTTAGTACATTAAGATCTGTCACATCAAAAGACAATGAAAGTGCAGTATTGGAATCCATCCTTTGAGACTTCCTTGAAAACACAGCATGTATAAACAGAGTACTTCTACACTTCAGATGCTTCCTTTGTTTCAGTGATGACTGAAAATGCAGTTTGTCCGATTAGGGGGGAAAAAGTGACCAACTTGGTAGGACAGAAATGGATGATGTGAAAGCAAGAGGTGGCTGTTGTTTAATTTGCAACCCTCGGCTCAGATTCTGGTGAAGATTTCACCATATGTCATCTCTGTAAGTTGATACCAGCCTGGCACTTGCATGGTTCTAGCATGGCTTAGTTCAACCTTTTTTCTTCAACTCTTGAACCACACTGCAGGGATTTTATCTAGTTATTACCTTAGTGGTTGTAAAGACCTCGCATAGCAAATCTGGGGGTAGAATGAGTAACATGTATCATTTTTTGAGAATATTGGAACCAAAGCATCTTGAAACACAGAATGCCAATTATATGCATACTAAGGCCAACTCCTTGCAGTTGGGTTATATGTGTATTTGTCTATATAGCCCATAGCTGTCACCTACACGACTTCATTATTCTGAATATGTTTTCCACATTTTTTTATGCATACACCTCCTAAAAAAACACAAAACATTAAACTTGATTAAAAGCATTTTCAGTTTGGTTAGTGACTTAGTAGCTGAGCTGTAGAAGTGTTAACATGTGTCTAGTACACTGCTTCTCCTGAGATGTAACGGGAGGTGTCAAGGCTCACAAACCCTCCACACGCAGCGTCTCCTGTTCTCGTCAGAACAGTCCTGAGCTGGACAGACCACTGACTGACCTGACAGGGCGTCTCTTACCTGTGGTGTTCTGTTTGCTTTGTAGCACTGAAACTAGCCTTGAAACAGCAGGCATGGAGCAGAAAAATGAGATTCTGATATCTTAATATTTTATTGCCTTTTTTCATAATGTTTTTATAGTATGTTTCCTTAACAGCTTTTCTGTGCAGATTGAAATTACCATTTATGAAGACAGAGGTATGACCAGCGGAAGATAAAACCGTGGAGTCTCAGGTACATGTTAACCTTATACTGGATCAGTCTCAACCTGTTTTCTGTGCTCAGAGCAGCAGATTCTGTCATGCTGAGACAGAATATTTTTCAGTACTTGGCATTATGTCAATGAATGCTAATAACTGAAATATCAAAAATGATGAAAGACTTGTGTCATGAGTTCTGGATAGTTTGGTGAATTGCCAATATTTATGATCAGTAAACACTGTTGTGAAAGCCATATGAGTACCCAAGTAAGCCTAATATCTGGAACTGGAGCTGTATTAGGTATTCATCTCCTCAGCTGTCACCTAGTCATTTGGAGCCTGCACACTGTCCTGGAGAATGTGAATGCAGCCTACACGGGCACTACAAAACGCAGACTGTCTTTCTGTCCTGTGTAGCGGTAGAGGATTGGACTCTGACTAGGGAGCCAGGACTTCTAGTGGTCTCTGCAACATCTGTGTAAATTCAGAAGAACTCTGAGATCCGCTACTGTCTCTGAGATCTTATCCTACCCAATAGTGTTAAGTGGAAAAATCTTTGCATGTCCCTGAGTGTATTCTAGCATACAAAAACTTCTTATTGCAGTTTTTCAGATGGATGCTGTTCCAGTTCTCATGTCGGTATCTTTACTTGTGATGGAAAAGTTGCTGAAAGACACCTAGTTTTCATGACACTGTGTGGCAGAGGCACAAAGTGAAAAGAGTGCTTAGAGTACTCTAAAGTGAGATGCCAAAATAAAGATCACTATAATTGCGTGCAGTATAGAGCTACAAAATTACTATCCCTGGGTTTGCAGAATACCTATCGAACTTTCATTAAGCTTTGATTTTGAAAAGCTCAAATTTGAACTTTTCTTAGGTGCTCTCCAGACCTTGGGATGGCAATCTAAGTCTAGGTTGTTGGCAATGTCTGCAGAAAAGAGATTGGAAATATTTATGCCTGTTATGCAGAGAGAAACAAAGTAAAGGTCTTTATTTCTTGTTGGACAAATGAAATCCAGAGTGTTGGCTTCTCTTTCTGCTACTCGCCACAGCACGTGGTAACGCTGCTTTTCCTGCTGCATACCTCCTAAGATAACAAAGTATAGCTGTGTCGAGGTTTGTGTAGGGTTTTGTTGGTTTTATTTAGTAATAGTTTCTAATAATATGAAACTTCTTTTCTAGCAGATAGCTCAACAGTGGACTTGCTGTATCAGAGTTCCCCTACCTCCTACTTCAGAGCATCATTCCTTTCTCTGCTGCCAGATCCACAGTGCCATCTACTACAAGGACTAACTTCCTAAAACTGCTCCACATGGGGTGACCTAGCTGGTCAGCATCCATTTTGTGGCAAACTTCTTAGTTTTTTTTTTTTTTTTTTCAAGAAAAAGCAGAAGTGGTAAAGCTACGTACTCTTCTGAAAGAAACGAGGCACCTAGCCCGACAGAAGTCTAGTTTTAGTCACATAAGTGCAGTGCTGTTCCTCCCTAGTTGTTAAACCCTTCTGTACAACAATCAGGCTTTGGAAGCTACAAGTCAGAGTGGGGAATTTTCCAGAAACGAGGCCTTCCCTCCCGTTCAGTATTGGAGTGAGGGGAGACACAGTGCCTCTGCATGGCGAGAAGGGACTCAAGGCAATGAGCGTTTTATGCTTCCCATGCTGATTCTCGTGGAAAACCAGAAGGCAAAGTGTTATTTGTTTAAATGTTTTGGTTGTTCCTAGAAGGGGGAGGAATAGCTGGACTCTTACTACTGGTGTTTTTTTCTACTACTGTATCTGTTCCTTTACTGCGTCTGTCAATGCTCACCAGAAGAGGGGGTCTATTCATTCATGGAACAGTAAGTACAATGAAATGGATGCTGAACCAATAAACATAACAATTCCTACCCTACTCTGATTAATATGTGAAGTGTAAAACTGTTTCTTTATGGGTTTATTATATATAATTTATAGGAAAACATTGATTTGACAAACTGTTAGATGTTGTATAAGATGGTTTCTTAATTCTGTCTGCTGGCACACTATTGAAGCGTAGAACTGTGCGTTATTTAGTAGCCCCCATGCATCGACATTCCTCAGCAACACCCGCAAGAGTGAAGTTCCTACAAACCAAGCTGGCTTCATATTTTTCTCTTGTATCCTTTTCCCTTCTGAAAGCGAGGATGTCCTGCTTTAGGTTGTCACTGTCCCATTGTAGAAGGAATTCAGGAATTTAGAAAAGGAGACTCACGCAGAAGAGATCGAGTTTTGGCTTCGGTGGTGCTGTAGGTGCTAATTCTGGATCTGAAATTCCAGGCTTATTACTCAGCCACTTTTTTTTTTGAGATTTGTTTAATATTTTAATTGTATAAAACTTGCTTTTTCTAAACTGTAATAGTGTTTGCCTTTCACATCTGTTGCAATATTGGCAGAAGTACTAATGGATTAGTAAATTTTTTCTTAAACTGTGTCTGTGTCATATTTGATAGCACCGCTTTGCATAACGCAGCGCTACGCTGAGGTTTTTACTGCTGCAGCAGCAGGATCGGGGCTGTGAACAAAACAGCTAGTCTTGCTTCAAGATCGGTTCATCTGACGCGGTTTATTTCAGGTAAAGCTTGTGTTTATAGCCTGTAATTAAGAGTGTTTGACTGAGAATACAAAAAGCACATCTGTAACGCTGGCGGCTTTGTAACCTGCTCCCCCCTTGTCCCCTTTCCATCTCGGCCACTCACAACCGAAGACCTGAGCTCTGTGGCGCAGCGTTCCCCGGGCTGGTTAATGAGCAGGTTAATGAGCAGGTTAATGAGCAGGTTAATGAGCAGGTTAATGAGCAGGGCCCTGCAGGCGCTGCTCGGACTTTTTCCTCTCTCACGGTGACAGTAAAACTGCGTGGCCACAGACAGACGTGGTTTCTAAGCCGCAGCCGTTTTGCCCGTTTCTATAACCGCGTTCTTCTCTTCCGCCGCCTTTCACGGTTCCGACGGACCGCGCTCCGCCCCCGCCCCGCCGCCGCCATCTTGGGCGCGGGCCGCCTGCGCGCTGGGGGCGGCACCGAGCGCCTGCGCCGTGGGGCGGGCGGCGCGTGCGCGGAGGCGGTGGCGGGAGATGGCGGCGCCCGGCGCTGAGGGGACCGGGGCGGACTCGGACGGCGGCAGCGAGGAACTGGTGCTCACCCCGGCGCAGCTCATCCGCAGCCTGGAGCAGGTGGTGTGAGCTGGGGAGAGCGGCCGGGGGCCGGGCCCGGGGCTCCCGGGGGAGGTCTGGGGGTGACCGAGAGCTGGGCCTGGGCTCTCTGGGGAGAGGTGGGGCGGCCGGGCCCGGGCCCCTGGGCTCGGTGGGGAGGTGGGGAAGGCTGAGTGTCTGGTCTCTCCGCGGGCTGGGGCGTACAGCAGGTGCGTTCCTCGCTTCTGCCCACAGTGTGCCCTCTTCCAGGCCTGGCTGAATGAGAAGTTTGCCCCAGAGCTGCTGGAGAGCAAACCTGAGATCATTGAGTGTGTCGTGGAGCAGCTGGACCACATGGTAGGTTCTGCGGGGCTGGGGTGGTGGTGCAGGCAGGCTGTGGTTACCTGGCCTGGCAGGTACACACCTGGGGATGGCAGGGTTGTCTGCTGCTCTGTCCCTGGGATAAGGCTGTTCTGCCTACCATCTTCAGGCTTGTCGTGGAGGGGGGACTGGGAGAAACAAAGAAACACTGTGCTTTGTGTCACCAAAAGCAGCTGCAGTCTGGTTTTGTGGACTCTATGTAAAAGACATGTCTTCCTCTCTGGTTCTTGTTATTTAACATTTCAGCTGTTTAACTTTTGTTTGCATTTCCTTGTAGGAGGCAAACCTGAAGCGGGCGAAGAGGGGAGACTTGAAGGTCAGCGTTCACCGCATGGAGATTGAAAGGATCCGTTATGTGCTCAGTAGCTACTTGCGGTGTAGGCTTGTGAAGGTAATTCTCGCAGTGCTGCCCAGGGGATGAAAAAGACTGACTTCAGGCGTGAATTTTAACCATGCAATGCCTCCAGCTTCAGCAAGGCGCTTAGTTAAAGCGTGCTGTCTTTCTGTGTCCTCTGAAGTGCAACCCAAAGGAATTCGTTCCTTGGACACAGTTTTCTGTTGTGATGAAGGAGGATCACAGCATTGCTATGAGTGTTTTCTGAGCCCAGGATGGCACAGTTGAATGCTTGCACGTTCTGCCTGGGTCCTGCTGCGTACATGTATGGTTGCGCAGCGTGGAGACCCCAGCTGGCCATATCCCTGTTAATTCAGGAGCAGGAATTTAGGCAGGCCTGTGGCTGCTGCATACACCAGTACAGCAGTGACCGCTGCTTGCAGGGGAAGCCTCTTGGGAGTGGGGGTTATAGGCACTGAACTACTGGGAGAGGTCTGTTACAGTCTTGGGGATTTTGTTCCAATACCAGATAGAGAAGTATTTCCCCCATGTACTGGAGAAGGAGAAGTCTCGAGCCGAAGGGGAGCCTTCCATTCTGTCACCAGAGGAGTTTGCTTTTGCTAAAGAGTGAGTACGTTTTGGGTGCATCTCTCTCCCTTTATATAAATTATAGAACTTTCCCATGTGTTATGCTGAACAGTTCTTGAGACTGTTATCCTTAGACAGGTTTGCAGTAAGAATCATGGGGTTTACCAGGACGTTTCCTTATGAATAAGGAAAGACCTGAAGTAAAATAACTCTGGTAATCTGAGCCAGTTACCAGGGCAAGCCGTTATGCTTGTCTCTGGCCATGCCTGTGGGACCAGGAGATGTCACTTGCTTGCGTTTTCACTCAGTGTTCTCCCTATAAATTTGTATTTGATTAAACCGGTAAATGCTCCAGTGATTTTTTTCAGGTACATGGCAAACACAGAGACCTATCTGAAAAACGTGGCCTTAAAACACATGCCACCCAACCTGCAGAAAGTGTCGCTCCTAAAATCAGGTGAGTACATCCAAACTCCAGGTAATCTGAACATTGTAGCAGCAGGGGTGTGGGGAAAGCTCTGGGGAGCATGAAATGTTAAGGGCTGGTCCTCCAGCTGGCACTTAGTAGAAGCAAAGACGATGTGGTGACAGTGTCACAACGCTGCTCTGCTGTGTGGTACGTGGCATGATGCTGCTATCACTTGGTGCCCCTGTCAGGACCACGTCAGCCCCTGCCATCAAGTCCTGTCTTACCTTGAGGCAGCGCACACTTCATCTGATCAGAAATGTCTGACGTTCCCTTTACTGGCCTTGAGTCTGCTGTCCCTCATACCCCTTTGTGAGCTCAGTGTCCTGCAGAGGAACATAAGCGAGTGATGAGCTTGCGCTCTGAATCCTTTGTCTGCAGTTCCAAAGCCCAACCTGGACTCCTTTGTGTTCCTCCGGGTGTTGGAGCGGCAGGAGAACATCCTGGTCGAGCCAGAGACAGATGAGCAGAGGTAGGTGGGCGCTTCCCTGTGCAGTGCACATAAGTAAGTTCGTTTCACAAAAGCAGTGTGGGTTCCAGCGAAACGGGAGCGGCAGTGTAACATGTCACCGGTCTCTGGCAGGGAGTACACCATCGACCTGGAGGAGGGCTCGCAGCACCTGATCCGCTACAGGACCATTGCCCCGCTGGTGGCCTCGGGAGCCGTGCAGCTCATCTGAGGGGCAAGCGGTAAGCGCAGGGCCAGGGCTGCGTGTCGCCAGGGGCCACCACCGGTGTGTCCCGCCGTACCGGCAGGGTGGAACAGCAGATGGCGCTGGGGCGGCGCGGCGGAACTGGCGTGGGGCTGGCAGCATCACCTTCAGAGCTGGTGTGGGGATGGCAGTGTCACCTTCGGAGGTGGCGTGGGGCTGGGCCGTGTCCCCTTCGGAGCTGGTGTGGATGGGCAGGGGTGTTGGAAGGGGTACCCTTGAAAGCATGCACATAAACCAGCAGGACATCTTTCCCTCTGCTGATGCAGAGGAGCTCATTGCTCCCACCACTCATCAAACTCCTAATTGCTTATGACACGTCTGGAATACAGCCACACTCCTTTCGCTGGTGCTCCTGAGCGAGGGCAGTCTGTGTCACAGCACTCCCTCCAACAAGGCTCTGCAGCAGCCTTGACACAGTCCCCTTGGAGTCCGAAGGGAGGGACAAGTGTAGCTACTGCCTCTCCAGTTCCCAGCTGGTTTGACAGCAGGTGTGGACAGAGCACGTCTATCCTCAAAGGCCTTTGTAAATAGCAGGGTGCTCTCTTTTTAAGCCTGCAGGTGTGTGTTCGTTCTTGTTCCAGTTTAGCGCTGTTCTTTAAATTAGGCTATTGGCTGGAACCCGACTGACCAAATGGTGTGGCAACCAGCTATGTAAACTCCACCTTCCCCATCAGCTCTGATCTCGTTGCAGTGTCTGTGCAACCCTGGATGTTGTGCAAGTGGCCAGTCGCTCTGAGGTGAACTGGGGGAATACCTCTGTGCCATGTTTGCCACATGATCTGTTGAGCAAAAAACCACCACACATAAGGATATTTTCTGGCAGAGCAAATCTGGCTTCTTGCAGAAGGAGCAGGAGGGATTGGGAACATGTGAAGGATGGAAACTGTAGCTCAGAACAGAGGGAATGTCACAGGCAAGCAGGGGAGAGCCATAGGGTCCTGCGTGAGATGCTTAGCACCAGCTCGTTACCTGCAGTGGGAAGGGAGGGTGATGAATTTGCTAAGTTAGTTCCCTTTGTCTTTCTGGTGATATCAGCTGGGAGGTAGCCATGAGCTCAGGAGTTCAGGGTTTCTACTTGCCTTGAGTTTTGCCCTTGAAGCATTGTTATGTGGGTCAAACAGCCAGTCTGTCCCGCCTTTGGGGAAGGCAGGTTGCACGAGCTTTGGTCTGCCTATGCAGCCTGTGTCCCAGGGTGAATACAGCTGGGTCAGTACAGCCCCTTCTAATATGGCCAGAGAGGAGTTGTGCTGCTTTTTCCTGGAATATTGGCAATAATAGCTCTATCCTTGTAAAATATCCACGCTTGCCATTACAGGTATCTGAGATTTGCCTGCAGAGTAGGCCTGGATTTGGAATTGCTACCTGGACCTTGTGCTGATAGTGGCATTTCTTGTCCTGGGCCAACGATCGAGTGGCTCCAGGAGCCACAGGCAGCTGTGTTGTCTCTGATCAGGTTGTGCATGGTGCGATCATGATCAGAGCTTTGGAAATGTCAGACAGCATTTGCAAGTTTGTCACAAGCTTCTTCCTAACCAGAGCAACCGGTTCATGGTGAGGGTGTTTGTGCCAGAGCCATGGGGTCTTCATGCTGCCCATGTAAAATTTGTGTTTAGGTCTGCTGTTCTGCTACACGTGTAAATCCAACACTAGAGCAGACTCTGCACAGAGGGTTTAAGTGCTGCTATTTCACTGCCTGAAATTCTACATGTAGATCAAGCAAGGGTCTGAGAGACCTTGCTGCTTTTCCAGCCTTTTCCGACCTGCTGCTTTGGACTGGCTGACTCCAGGGAGATTACCCCACTATTGCAGCTAATCCTCAAGGCTGCCGTGGTCAGTGAACTCCAGAGCAGGTAGGACCCTTTGTACAGGATGGTCTGCGTGATTAGCAGCTGAGCACTGTGGAAGAACTCTGAGGAATTTTGTGACCTTGTAGGGACTTGTGGTGCCTTCATGTTGTTTTGAAAGATATTGGAGCATGAGGCTGGCAGAGCTTTCCCAGAACAGTCTCTTGCTGCAGGATGAGAATAGGAGGGGTTTTTTTGCCCCGGTTTCTACTTGTGTGTTACTCACACTGCTTCCTATCAGGCCAGCATTCTGTATTTGATTTCTGCAGCAGAGCATTCAGCTCCCTGTGCAGGGAGACTTGGATCAATAGAACAAATGCAAAGTGACAAGTCAGAGGGCCTTTTCTGGAAGGCTTCAGTGTGTAGCTGCTGGGATACCTTATTTAAGACCAGTCATGGCCAGTTTCACTAAACTAGAACAACTATAATCGTGGGTTCGGGAGAAAGCAGCTTTCTGCTGTGCGTGATCTGAAGGCTGTCCTCCACAGAGCGAGGGGTTCTGGTACAGCTGATTGTGGTTGTGAGGGTAGAAACTATCAAACTCCCTTCTGCTGAAACAGCTGCTGGGGCCAGAGTGACACGCAATTTCTTTGTGCTAGTCACGCAGAGGAAAAGCTCCTCTGTCCCTGTTGACCTGTGTGTGCCTCTTCTAGTTGGAGAAGCCGGAGTGTGCCGTGCTACCTCAGCTCGGTGCCCGTCAGGTGCATGGACAGACAGTGGCTTGCTTTCCTTCAGGGCAGGGTCTCCCTGCAGGGAGCTCTGTGTGAGTGTGTGAGGGGCAGCCTGGTGCCCCCCTGAGGCTCCCCCTCCTCTGCCTGGTGGGGGGTGACAGTGCATCTTGTAGTGTGAGTGGCTTTGCATGTGTGGTTGATGAATCCATTTAGGTAAAGAAGATTCTTTTAAGTATAGACGTTAAGAGGAGGCTGGGTTTAATCCTTAGGAATCAGTAGCGCATACCTCTGCACAGCCCCACAGGAAAGGCTGTGGATTGCGCTTGCCCGTATCTACAGCCCAGGCAGCTTCACAGAGGTGACTGAAGCTCCCAGCCAAAGCCGTCGTTAATCCGCTGCTGCAGAAGTGTGCTGTAGAAGAGCTGCTTGGAGAATGTCTAGCTGGCACGCCTGGCAGACTTTCTCCTTGGCCCTATTAAGTTTGACTGAACAATTGTCCGGGCAGCTAGTACCTGCCTCATGGCTGCATCTCACGTGGCTGCAGCAATGTGAGCATACAGGGTGCCTGTCCTCTTCCAGCAGCTGATTCCTAACGGGGGTCTGATTCTTTCCAGAGTGCCTTCAGTACCGCTCCTCTCTGGAGTCCGACGGCTGGCACACGGCAACATCATCCCAGGCTTGCAGGACTCTTGAAGATGCCTTATAGGCTGAAATCAGTCGGGCTAACAGTGAGATTGCATTTTGGCATACCTGAAAATGCCACTGTGTGCTTTTTGTGCCTTCCATGACAAAATACCGGGACAGTTCTGGGACTGGATACTGCCTCACGCTAACACTGTGCCTCTGTTCTGTCTGTGTCAGGGGACGGGGAAGTGTCCACAGCTTTGTCAAGGAAGTGATGCTTTTGGCTTATGCTTTTAGATGGAGGAGAAGACCCACTGATCCATCTCGGCTTCTGGAAGGGAATGTGCAGAGTGGGAGCCGCTTTTCCAGCTTCCATGGGGTCTCCTGCAGGGCTTGAGCTCAAATACATCCCCTGTTCTCAGCTCCCTCCAAGGTGGAGATAGCTTGGTTTACTGGGTGATTAGCTCTAAACGCAAAGTAGGTGGATGGTGAAAGAGGTCGCAAGGAGGGCACTGATGGTGAGCTGTGATTTCCCAGCCTGAGCCGGATCTGCTCTCCTGAGTGCAGGAGAAAGTTGGGGCAAGGGGTCTCATTGCTAGGAACCCTCTTTCACGTCTGTGCTGACTCCCCCACGTCACTGAAGTGGGGGGGAAAACGCGCTGTCAGCGTGAGAGGAAGTGATGAAAGGATGGTTCTCGAAAAGCAAATGCTGCAAATTGACTCATCGCAAGTGTTCAGAGGTTCAAAAGCAGACAACGTGCGAGACCATGAGCAAGAACCCTTAGTTCAGAGAAGGGGGGGGGCAGTTTACTGTCATGACCTCGGGAGATATCGCGTGGGTTTGTAACTTGGGCAGTTGCAGCCACAGTTGGACCTTGGTGGGTGCGTATGATGTGGCAGATCCTCCAGCTGCCCTCAGGAAGGACGTGGCCTCAGAAATGGAGTGCTGCTTCCAGCTGGGGCCTGAGTGTGGGCACAGCCAGGGCTTCAGCTCGAGGCTTCTGCCGCAGCGTGTCGGCCATGTGCTGACAGCAGGAGCTCGGGCCTGGGCCCAGCAGAGGGATCTGCTGCGATGCTGGCCAGGCTGGGGGGCTGGTAGCCAGGAGCACTGGCCAACAGCAGGCACCTCTGGCTCCTGCAGGCCCGGCCAGGCGAGCGCATCTCGCTCCTGGTCACCCACAAAGATCACGGTCCTGCTCCTCCCCGGGCAGGAGCATCGAGCCAGCAGTGACACAAGTGCCACACGTCCTTCTAGGGGACGGTGTGACTTTGACTCTCTTGCTGCTTTTTCTGATGTTTTTGCTGACCAAGGGCAGGGTTGAACTGCAGTTTTTTTGCCAGCCAGACGCTGGGTTCAGCCTCGCTTCTCCTGGCCATCCTACGAGAGGTGTCCTGCGTTGTGCTGGAGACATGTGGACACGGTGGCAATGGAAAGCCACGTAAAAATACTGATAGGTAGGTTGTGTCATGGGCTGATGAAAATCTGTGCTGTCAGCAGGAATGTTCAGGGCTGCTTAACATAAATGGCTAGACGGCTCTGGAGAGATTAGCAGGTAGTACAGGGCAGGGGTGATCTGATTTGGGTGACAGTCTTTTCTGTCAAGGAGTCACATGTGAGCTAAACAGTGAAGGTGATTTTGAATATAGATGTCAGGGACACCGCGGTGCCTCTTGTCTGCTAAGGCGTGAGTGAATTTCTTTTTCAGGGCAAGGAACCGGGGTGAGAAACTTCTGAGTTAAATTCACTTTTGATAGAGGATGAGTCTAGGATTTTGTTTGTGCTTGGACGCCCTGGAAATAGCTGTCTTCAGACAAGCATCTGTAAAGGGATGTGTAATAACAGTTCAGACCTTCCAACACTAAAGACAACGTGAGAGGAACACGTTCCTCTTCTTCCTTTAGCCCCCTCGGGGCGTTGATAGCTCAGTAAACGTTGATTTTCCAAAAGCACTTGCATTTTTCTGGCATTAGGAGCAGTTTCTGTGCTGCTGCTCCGGTTAGCCCGCCTCACAGCCAGGCTCTTCCCTTCCCCTCGCCCCAGGGGTGAGCAGGCCGCAGCCCGGACCGGGTACCGGGTCTCTGGGCTGGCTCGGTCGCTGCCCGCCTCCCGGGGCTCCGCCGTTCCGGTCTCCGCTGTCGCCCTCGCTCGGGGGCTCCTCGGCGGGCGGGGCGGGGCCGGCGGGCGGGGCGGGGTGGTTCCGCGCCCCTATTGGTCGCTGCGGGGCGCGTCTCCGGCGCCGATTGGCTGCCGTCGCGGCCGCGGGGTGTCCTGGCCGGCAGCGCTCCCACGGCTCCATTGAGAGCGCGGAGCCGGAGGAGGGGAGCAGGCGGGCGGCGATGAGCTGCGGCGAGTGAGCGCGGACGGGGGCGGGCTGAGGGGCCGGGGCCCGGGGCTCGCCGCCTGACCCCCTCTTCGCCTCTAGGCTCTTCCCAGGTGTATAGCGCCCGGGCCGTCGCCCCCCCAGCCATGCCCGTGGACCTGGCCGTGCGGCTCTGCCTGAGCCACTCACCCCCCATCCGCAAGCTGCTGAACTCCTATGAGGAGCTGCGGGGCAACCGGGGGTGCAAACCCCTCCGGTCCTGTCTCAACCAGAAGCTGAGTGCAGAACCCGAGCCCGAGTGGCGAGACAGCACCAAGAGCTCCAAGGGCCAGAAGAAGAAGAGAGTCGTGTTTGCTGACATGAAGGGGCTGTCGCTGACAGCTGTCCGCTTCTTCTCAAAGATCGAGGAGGACCTCTGTGACTTGCAGCACGCCCTGTCTGACCTCGCCTGCTTCCGACCTAAGCCGCGGGACTCACACCCAGAAGTGTGCAGGTATGTGCTGGACTTCCCACAGCCCTCTGCGGACTACGTGAGTTTCCGCAGCCGCCTACACAGCAACCTTGTCTGCCTGGAGAACTGCGTGATTCAGGACCGTGCCCTGTCAGGGACAGTGAAGGTCAGAAACATTGAGTACGAGAAGAAAGTGATGGTCCGCATCACCTTTGATGGCTGGAAGAGCTTCCGAGACATCCCCTGCCAGTACATGCATAGCACATACAGCTTGGCTGACACAGACACCTTCTCCTTTGAGCTTGCCCTGCCCAAGCCGTCCATCTCTCGCAGGGCCACAGAGTTCTGCATCTCCTTCCTGTGTGGCCAGAAGACCTATTGGGATAACAACCATGGGAAGAACTACAAGATCTGCCATGTGGGCATGATACGCCCTCCCTCCCACGCCATGAAGAGCGCCAACAGGGCCTGGGAGCATCTTGGCACCTCTCGGGCGGCCGCACTGGTCCTCTCTCACCTGCAGACCTGGCGCCGCTCAGAGACCCAGGCCCCGTATTGGTAGGAGAGCAGCGTGTGGAGACTTGCAGGTCCCTTCCGCACCCTGACTGTGCCCCAGCGGTGTGGGGGGAGGGTTCGGCCGCAGAAGATGCCGCTCACAGTGTTGTTGGCTCCTCTGTCGGTCTGGCTGACTGCTGTACGAGCAGCTGCCGATCCCCACAGGAGCTTCTTCAGCGCTGGCCAATGCCGCAGAGGTGTGAGCTGCTGCATGGTGTGACCCTGGCCTGCTGGTCCTGGAGAGCAGGGCAGCGACAAAGGACACGTCTGTGGCCCTCAGCCGCTCCGGGCGGGAGCCAGCCCTGTGGTCCGCGGCCTCCCGGTGCTGCCCAAGTGCCTTGTTCGGAGCTGCAGGGGTGGGGGCATGCCCCCCCCCCCCTCCATGGGCCTGGGGCTTTGGCGGAGCCCGGGCTGCAGTGGCGGCTTAGGCCGCGCTGCCGGCGGCCCCGAGGAGCGCTCACGGGGGGTGCCGGGGCGGGGGCGGCTCCGGTGGTGGGTGCTGTACCGGGGAGTTTACAATAAAGTGACGGCGCTTCGGGAGTCCCGCCTCTGCCTGCGGCGCGCCCGCGCACGCTCCCGGTATCCGCGCGGCGGCGGGGGGCGCCCCCTTCCGGCGGTGGGGGGGCTTTCCTGCGGGCGCGGCCCCGCGGGCGGCGCGCTGACGTCAACGCACGTAGAGCGGTGCGGCGGCGCGCACGGCACGTGGCGGGGGCGGAGCCGGGGCCCGGCGGCGGTGGCGGCAGGTGAGTGCGGGACCGGACCGGTCCTGCGACCCCCCCCCCCCCCAAACCCTCCCTCCTCGCTTCGTCGGCGCCCCCCCGCGCGGCCCCGCGCCGTCACCACCCCCAGCTGCGCCTGCCGGGACCGCGCCGCCGAGCCAGGGCCCGCCCCGCCCCGCGGACCGTTAACCGGAGCCCGCCTCGGGGAGCGCGGCCTTCCCGCCGTGCTGCGGGCCGCGCCGCAGCGCCCCCCCGCGCCGGGCGGGACGGGCCCGGCCCCCCGGTGCCACCGCCCAGCGCGGGGCCTGCCGGCCCTGCGGGGCCCCTCCCGGCGCGGCGGCCCCTCCCGCACACGCCGAGGCCGAAGGTCGCCGGGCCGAGCCCCGGCCCTGCCCCGATTCGCTGCGGCCCCGGGCCGTGCGACGCCGGGCTCCCGGGGAATAAAGCGGAACGCGACGCTGCTCCCGGCCGCGCTCAGCGCGGGGCGGGGCGTCCACCGCCACCGTGCGGGATGCGACCGCCGGGCTCTGCGGTCCCTGCCCTGGGGCGGGGCCGGACAGGCTCGGCGTGACCCCCGGAGGCTGCGGGCCTCGAGCAGGGCCTGCGCTGCCACAGGCCGGTGCGCGGCAGGCCGTGGCGCGGTGACAAGGAATGCCGTGACCGAGCCCCTCACAGGGCAGCGGTGCAGGCCCGGGCGGCCGGTCCGACCAGTTCCCCGACAGGAGTGCCGGTCCTGAGGGGTGACGGGTCCGGTGTAATGGGCAGTTCGGCGTGTGGCTGTGGAGCTGCCTCTCCCAGGACGTGGTTTGTGCCACCGCGTGTGTTCTTTGAGGCACCGACGGTGCTCTCTGCTCACGCCTGCAGCGGTGCTACGCCAGCGGCTGGGACACACGCTAAGCAGGGCAGCAAGAGGATCTTCCTGGCCTCTCCTCTGCCCCTGAGTGCTTGTCGGGTTCCTGTTAGATCCCACCCTCGGGTCGACGCTCCGTAGCCAGGGGAAGGTGGTATCTGGAGGAAAGTCTCCCCCAGGCAGGATCTTCCCGCTAGCCTCAGATGGCCCTGTGTGTGCCCACGCTGCAGAGGGCCTCCTCCCCTGGGGTGCCTGACCTTTGGCTGCTCCCCGTGCCCCAGCGAGTTCCGCTTTAGCTAATCATCGACAGTAATTCTCCCCCTGGGCTAGCTTCCTGCCCTGGGAGGCTGAGGTGAGGTGTGTGTACAGGAGAGAGGAAGTGATTCCTTCCCAGGAATCTGGATACCTGGCTGGCTCAGTGCACTCGGATGCCTCTGAAATGAGAGAGGCAATAAAATCTTTGTCATGAGGAAGGGTTTTTTGTCACTCCATTGGCTCCTTTCCTGTCCTTGGGACCTGATTGCAGCATCCCGTGCTCTGGGCGCAGTTCTGGACAAGTCCGCTCAGCCTGAGGTGCGGACGGTACGGACATACAGGACAAGCGGCAGCCGGGGTGATTCCCAAGTCCATGACAGTGCCCGGCAGCAGCTGGAGGGTGCCAGTCTGAGCTGTGCCTCCGGAGCTGCTCTGAGTGATGTGACCTCAGCCCAAGCACTGCCTTCCAGGCTCCAGAGCCCACTGTCACTGGCCTCCTGCCACCCTCCGAGTTGACGTCTCTCCAAGCGGTGTGACTTGCCTGACTTCTGTTTCTCTTTCCTCCACTAGTGCTGGTGGCATGTGAGTGCCTCGTCTGCCAAGAAGCCAACGCGCTGTTCGAAGAGTTTTCCAGGGACACAGGCTTCATTTGTGTCTGTAACGACCCTTAAGCCTGAGTGGATGCCAGGGGCCTCCAGAATTAAACTTGTTCCAGGCGTCATGCAAGGACCTGCGCTGGTGCCTGTGTCCTCACGGAAACAACAATAATAGCTCCACATACGGTAGGCTCCTGCAAGTGCCAACTCCCTCGATCTCCTCCAATGCAGGCTCAGGGATGGACTCCACCTTGTCCCTGTGAAGAGACTCTGCATGCTCTCAGCAGCCAGGAGGGGGTTCTGCTGCCAGCTTCTTCACAAGCTGCCCCACAGCAGGACTTGCTCGGCAGCGCCTTGGGAGGATACCCGTTCACGCAGATGTGTCACTGCAGTGCTCACTGCACGCCCATGGAGGAACCTGTGTGCGTGTTCCGTCTTCTTTGAGCTCTTCAGCCCGCACTGTCTGAACTCACCTGGGCTCCGGGCAGATTGTTTGCTTGTTTTCCCAACGGCTCTCCCTGATCCTGTTACATTCCCTCTCTCGCAGAGCCCAAAAAGGATGTGAACTTTGGAATGGGGTCTGTGAGCAGGCTGCGGACTCGGTGCATGTGCGAGACTGTTGCTGAATAACAGGAGGATTGGTTAACTGCCGCGGGCAGCCTTTCTGTCTGGCTGCAGGGCACCAGCCTTGCCTGGGCCCTTCACCATGTTCCTCCTGCTCCCCTTTGACAGCCTGGTTGTTAACCTCTTGGGGATTTCCATAACTGTCCTCTTCACTCTGCTTCTGGTTTTCATCATTGTGCCGGCAATTTTTGGAGTCTCCTTTGGCATCCGCAAGGTTTACATGAAAACATTATTAAAGATTTTTCAGGTAAGTCATGTTTTGAGAATTTTCTGTGTGTTTGCAAGGGTCTTGTCAAGCATGGTTGTGCTTTTGCCCCTCAGCAGAGCATTACAGATGGCTGGGGTGGGAGGTTGGTTTGTTGGTGACGTATTGGTGCCAGATGACCCGTTTGGGTCATCTCAGCCAAATGCAGTTTACTAGACCTCTGTTCTGTGGGCTGCTTTTTCCCTGTGATTAATGCAGTAAGTCTTCAAGTAAAGTGGTAGGATAGTGCGGTCCGTAGGTACACGATAGCACAGTAGGGTCCGTAGATGCGCCGAGAGGAGGTGTGTGCTTGGACGGGTTAATGTCCCAGGCAAGGCAGAGCACTGTTACAGTTGGACGAGGAAAGGAGCCAAAAGGGGCGTAGGGTGTGATGGGGAGGGACAAGGCTACAGTTGGCGGGCGCCTCCTCTCCAGCACATGTTTGGATGAAGCAAAAGCAGGAGGTGAGGCAGGACTTTTTGTACTGCGAGCCCCGAGTGGTCTTTGGGCAGAACCCAGAGTTCTCAATGCCCTTCTGTCCTGGAGTGCCGCCTGCTTATCTGCAGAGTCCAGCAGCCGTGTCTGGACCTGCAGCCTCCGAGGACGACAAGCAACCCTTGCTGACCCTTTTGGCACAGGGAGGCCAAGTGGAATTTTCCAACTTGGGGTCATGCTGTTCCCTTGCCTGCCTTTGGCAGACTAATTTTATGGGCTGTGTCACAGCCAATATTTTCCTTGAAGCAAGTCCCTGGTGAGACCAGAATTTTTGCCAAACTCCTAGTAGATAAAGCCTACACCAGCCTACCCTGGCAGCCTGAGCAAAAGGAAAAGGGGTGCCCTGTGCTTGATAGGGAGGTTTTAGGCTCTTAAACGTGGAGTTCAAGCTGTGAAAAGATTCATGGTACAGCTACTGCGGTTTGAATAGGGCTGGTCTTCCCCAGGAGTATCTCTGTACTGGCTGGGCTTGGGAAGGCAGCCATGGAGCTTGCAACGTTCAGCTCATTAAATTCCAAGTCCTCCCAAAAGCCTGAGGTGTGAATGGGAAGACCCTGGGCTTTGTGAGGTGCTTCGTTAACACAGATGTCTGAAGACTTGACTTCAAATTAAGTGACTGAACTGGGAGAAAAAATTAATAACAAGTTTGGTTTACCTGAAATGGAACTTTTCACCTTGTTTTCTTTTTTTTTTTTTAATTTCTTTGATTCAGGAACATTTAATCTCCACACCTATTTTGGTGTTTAATTTTGAAACTATTTTCCTGAAAAGACTCTGAAGTCTATTTCAGCTTTTATCAGAGAATCTTTGTGGTGGGAGAGAGGAGCACTCTGGCAGAACTGCTCACAGATTTGGTGGAAAATTCAGTTGCTAGGTTTGGTTATTCAGAATTTTATTTTTAGGGAATGGTATTTACCCGAAAGATTTTCCCAGCTCTAGGGGCTAGTGTTCCGAACCTCACCCAGAGGGGCAGCATTCGAGTCTGGCATCTCATGGGACACGGCCAGAGCTGCATCCCCGAGTGGTGGCTGCGCATCTCTGTTGGTGGTGAGGGACCTGCCTGGAGCTTCCCAGGTGAGAGTCTGGGCTTTCGGCTACTGCAGTCGGGATAGGGACTGCTGGGCTTGCGAGGAACACCTTCTCCATGGGCTGCCCAGCTGCTGCGGGGTCAGAGCTCCTCTTCTGACTTCTCCTGGGATGGCATGTCTAGACAATCATCTGCAATCCTGCAGTTCCTTCTGCTGGCAGAGGATGCTTCTAGATGAGCCAGACACTCCATATGCAATTAGCGTTCTCACATGGCTGCCTCCTGTTCTGATGCTGGGATGGGCTGAGAGTGGGATGCTGGGAGTTCCCAGCGGCTTCCCCTTCTTCACAGTTCCCTGATGGAGCAGCTAGCCTGGAGTAATAAGCACGTTGTACACAAGAACACAAGAAGCTTGTTCTCCTGGGCCTGTATAATGCAGAAGAGTGTGAGGCTGAGAGGGTTACTCAGAGGGCAGGCAGGAAGACTGTCCAGAAATATGGCCAGCAGTTTTTGCTGGTGTCCTTGAGACAGCTGAGAGAGATTTCTGTGGACAACAGGTAGCCTGGGCATGGGATTTGGCAGCCAGCTGCCAGAGAGGCGTCTGAGGGTGCTTGCTGCTGCTGTTTTGGACTGACTGGTGAGCTGAGAAGCAGCTGAATCAGGGAGGGAAGGGTCCCATCCCATCATCAACCTGATGGTTTTAGCAGCAGCCCAAAAACACAGTTTCTGCTTTGAGCATTTTTTTGAGAAGAAATGAGGGTTGAAAAATGGCACCAGTGCCATGATCGGCTTCCAGCGCTGTGTTGCAGACAGACTACCCAGCAGCTGTGCAGTGGCAACCACGGGCCAGGTGCAACAGAGCCTACAGGACACGGAGGCTGCAGAAAATCTTGCTGTGCCATCTCACCACTGAGCACTGTCCTTCCCTCTGGCACTCGCTGGGACTCTGCCGCGCAGAATGGCACACACATGTGTGTGTACATCATGGCTGTCACCTCCGCCTGCATCCTCTTGTCCCATTGCGGACAAATCTCTGCTGTAAAAATGTTCCTCCCGGGCCAGTCTCTGCTTCCACCTCGGTTCAGCTGTTTTCGTCACTTTCGGTTCTGTACGGAAGCCTCCTGGTTTAGCCCCATTTGTCCCCCTTAACCATGGCTGCCTCTGGAAGTCGACTGTAAAACAGGGATAGTAGGAAGTGGAGCTACAGGCTTTGTGAATCTTACTCATCATGTGTGTCTCTTGCAGTGGGCGACCCTGAGAATAGAGCGTGGTGCCAAGGAGAAGAACCATCCATTATACAAGCCCTATGTCAATGGTAAGATCCTGCCCTGCATGGGCATATGTAAAGTTCAAAATTCCTTTGGGGAGATCAGGGTAAATGTGGTGTCTCTGAGCGAGTGATATTGGGAAGCCTTTTCCATGTCAGTAGATTGGAGGAAGCAATGGTCCATTTCGTGGGGAAAGGGAGGGAAGCATCCAGGGGGTGCTTCATTCCTAGATAGTTGGGAGGACTGGTTTATACTTGTCTGGACTGGAGAAAGGAAGGGGGCTCTGTGGAGGGCGGACAAGGGCAGGCCCCCGCTCTCAGCTGCCTGTGAGCGGGCAGGTCACACGTTGCTCAGAGCTGCCTGTGGTATGTTGCAGGTATCATTGCAAAGGAGCCAACATCACTGGAAGAGGAGATCAAGGAGATCCGCCGGAGCGGCAGCGGCAAAGCCCTGGACACCCCTGAGTTTGAGCTCTCAGATATCTTCTATTTCTGCCGCAAAGGCATCGAGACCATCATGGATGATGAAGTGACCAAGAGGTTCTCCGCTGAAGAGCTGGAGTCCTGGAATCTGCTCAGCAGGACCAACTACAACTTCCAGTATATCAGCCTGCGCCTCACTATACTCTGGGGTCTGGGTGTGCTCATCCGCTACTGCTTCCTCTTGCCCCTCAGGTGAGTGCTGCTGCAGGAGCTGCCTGCAAGTGCCACTGCTCTCCAAGCCCCACGGACCCTGTTCGAGACGATCAGGAGAGACAGGCTGCTTGATGAGTAGGGCCCGTGGCCTGGTTTTGCTAGCGTGTGGCTTCCCTCTTTCTGCAGGATAGCTCTGGCGTTCACTGGCATCAGCTTGTTGGTGACTGGTACTACAGTGGTGGGATATTTGCCAAATGGAAGGTGAGTTCATCTTTGAGGGAAGAGGGGATGGGGAGCCTTCTGTGCAGTTTGAGACCTGATAATCCTGAAGTTTTCCTGCAAGGCCTGTCTGTTCTGCCTGCTGCAGGCAAGGCAGGTGGTCCTGGCATCTGTAGCCTCTCAGGAACAGACACCCTGTAATTTCAGACAGAGGCCCTAGACGTGAGCACTAAGCCTGAGGCGGAGCCCTGGGTTCTGAAAGGAAGAAGAACAGAAAATAGCAAAGGCCAAAGTTTGGTTCTCGTGATTTAAGAATCAGCGGTCATAAGATGATAGCAAAACCCAGGATGAGATGTGTTTCTGTGGGAGAGATGTGAAGTCTCGGTTGGGTCTCGTGGCCTGGGCCAGCTGGGCTGGGCGGCGCCGTTACAGGGGGGATCGTGGGGCTGGGGGGTGATGGTCTCTGTCCTGGGCTGCAGGTGTAAGGAGTTCCTGAGCAAGCATGTCCACCTGATGTGCTACCGGATCTGTGTGCGTGCCCTCACAGCCATCATCACCTACCACGACCGGTAAGGAGGCACTGCCTGCTTCAGAGTGTCCCGTCCCACCAGCTGCTCCATGCCCTGCCTCTTGCAGGCCTCGCGCTTCCTTCCTCCGTCCTCATCGGTGCCTTTCTTTTGCATTTAGAGAAAACAGACCCCGAAATGGAGGCATCTGCGTGGCCAATCACACATCTCCCATCGATGTGATTATCCTGGCCAGTGATGGCTACTACGCAATGGTAAGGTCTGCACCCCTGCCCCAGCTCTGCCTGCCAGGGCCCGGCCGCATGTGTGGTGGGAGCAGCAGGCATATTGCATGGGACAAGGAGCAGGCAGCAGGAGGCTTTTGAGCGTGCAGTACTGCTGTTCCCCACGTGACGTCGCAGGGCTCTCTCAGACCCTGTTCTGTGTGACTTTCCAGCAAGCTTGCCCTGGGACTCGGAGCACCAGGGCTCTCTGGGCACTGCTTGGCAAGTAGAGCTCTGGGCTTTGCTGTCCATGGAAGAGCAAAGCCCTTTTCCAGCTGGGCCTCCAGCAATGTGGAAAGCACTTGGGGCTTGCTACCTCTGTCCTTCCAGTCAGAGCCTGGGACTTTTCCTCTCAGCCTTTCCAGGGCAGGGGTAGAAAGATGAACGTCAACTTGGCCGTGGAGCGAGGAGCTGCTTCGGCCTTCGTGTGTCACCAGGTCTTGTAACTTGTGTCTTCTTGCCCTGTTCAGGTGGGTCAGATCCACGGAGGGCTCATGGGTGTGATACAGAGAGCCATGGTGAAAGCTTGCCCCCACGTCTGGTTTGAACGCTCTGAGGTCAAAGATCGTCACCTCGTCGCCAGAAGGTGTGACAGTTGCTGGCTGCAGGGGGGGGTCTGGAGGCTGGGAAAGGGGGGGCTGCCCACTTCCCCTGGGTGAGGACGCTGGCTTGCCTCGTGGCTGTTGGGAGCCGGTGCCACTCTTGCGGCACCCTGATAGTCCCTGGTGACTGCAGGATAAGGACTGTATGCTGTGTGGATTGCTAATGACAGCTTCTGTGCCCTGTGCTAATTGGTGACACTCTTCTGTTTAGGCTCACAGAGCACGTCCAGGACAAGAGCAAACTGCCTATTCTTATCTTCCCAGAAGGTGAGCTGTGGAGCAAGGTCGCACAAGCAGCTGGTGGAGAGCACCAGCTCTCTGTTCCCTCTCTTCTTAGCAGCTGAGGGCCTTGAGAGCCTTCACTGAGGCAAAGGCGATATTGCATTTTAGAGCTGACTGAACCCAGAATGTGGAAGTCAGATCTCTGACGTGACGCATCCTGTGCACACAGAGAGCAGGCTGTGGAGTGCGTGTTGGGGGGCAGGCGCGGGGTGCCTGTGGCCTAACCCTTAGACTTCTGAACTGACTTGCAAAGGGAAGTTGAGAAGATTGTGCTTGCCTCTTACAGGAACCTGCATCAACAACACATCTGTGATGATGTTCAAAAAGGGGAGCTTTGAAATTGGAGCCACGGTCTACCCTGTGGCCATCAAGGTATGAGAAGGCAAACATTCTTACAGCGCAAGTAGTTCTCTGCGTGAGAGCTCCGTCTTGGCAGCCCAGTCTTGGCCCTGCTGGGTCAACAGCCTGGTCCGAGGGCACGGGGACGCTGAGGTCACTCTGTGTAGTCCTGTGGGAGGGCTGGCCTGTAGCTGGGCTTGGGGTGGAACTTGGAGCCTCAGGGAGGGTGCAGCCGCTGCCTGACTTCTGTGAGCTCTTCTGCCTCCGTAGTATGACCCGCAGTTTGGAGATGCCTTTTGGAACAGCAGCAAGTACGGCATGGTAACCTACCTCCTTAGGATGATGACCAGCTGGGCCATTGTCTGCAGTGTCTGGTACTTGCCCCCAATGACCAGGCAGGTAAGTAAGGTGAACCTGGCCTGTCTGATCTGCTTCCTCTTTGGCCCTTTGCTCCTGCTGAACAGTATTATTTTGCCACAGCCTGAAGAGGATGCTGTCCAGTTTGCCAATCGAGTGAAGTCAGCCATTGCCAGGCAGGGAGGCCTTGTGGATCTGCTCTGGTGAGTCCAGGCAGGCTTTTCTCTTCCTGGTGCCAGGGTTCCTTTTTCCTGGGTCCTGGTACGTGCTTGTAGAGCTAAGTTTGTGTCCCGCATTGGGCAGAGTAGACCTATGGAGAAATGGAGGTACATATTGGCTGTGACCTCCAAACCTGCTCTTCTGTAGCAGGGACCAAAGTCTTTCCTTCTGTTGTGTGTGTTGGGCACCAGGGCTTCATTCTGCGATTCCAGCTTGCACTGGGATGCCCTGATTCTGACTTGATGCTGCTCAACACAGTGAGTTGAGCTTGGGAACTTCCTTTTTCAGGCACTAAGGTCTTCAGAGCCTGGGAGGCAGAGGGACTGTCTGCTGTAGTGGTATCAGAGCAGCTCACACTTCTGGTAGAGCTGCCGTGTTGAGCACAGTGTGGGGCCATGGGTGCGGCTCCTGGCAGAGCAAGGTGTGAAAGTAACTGCCCTTGGGGACAGTTGCACTGCAGTGTGCCCTGGCGACACACGGTATATCTGTAGGTGTCCAGCTGTTGCTGGAGCTCTGACCTGCTCTGAGGAGCCCCAGCTGAAGTCTGAGACAGTGCACGCCTTCAGCTCCTCTGATGATGTGACTCTTTCCCCAGGGATGGAGGACTGAAGAGGGAGAAGGTGAAAGACACATTCAAGGAGGAGCAACAGAAACTCTACAGCAAAATGATTGTAGGCAACCATGAAGACCGGAGCCGCTCCTGAGCCCGCTGCTGCCAGCACTGTTCCTGGGCCTGACCAGAGCCCTTCTGCCTCCAGCACAAGCCAGGGCTTGTCTGAAGTGGCTCCGAATCTTTGGACTTTGGCTACCCCAGAGCTGCTTGGACTTGCTCCTTCATCCTCTGGCTGTTCTTTCCCGGAGGCACTGTTACTGCCTAGAGTCTTTA
Source organism: Larus michahellis (assembly GCF_964199755.1). Taxonomy (NCBI): domain Eukaryota; kingdom Metazoa; phylum Chordata; class Aves; order Charadriiformes; family Laridae; genus Larus; species Larus michahellis. Next base: position 8,226,940 of record NC_133915.1, read on the forward strand.
GGCCCTGAGCAGCTCTTGGCAAAGATGCCTTCTCGTTACTGTTACAGTGAAGCCCCTTGCAGGGGCAATATTAAATGAAACACTTATGGTGTCATATGCTTCCATATGGTGTTTACAGGCCCAGGGGGAGGACTGGGGTGTTGATGTGCATGTGTGTCAGTCACAAGTCTCCCACGGCACAGAAACTGGTGAGCTGCGCTGAAATTAGCTGCCTTGACAGCCAAGGGAGTCTTGATGAGCCTGTGCCTCTCACGTCTGCAGCATAAACCTCTTGGGAGCGGTATGTGGTCTCTCAGACCATCTCCAGCTTTACTTCCAGGAGAAACCTTTCCTTTTCCTTTCACCACCCTCCTGTCACAGCCTGACCCAGGCCATTGCTTCTCCAGCACCTGAGTAACAGCCTCTGCTGGGGTTCCTGAAGTGGTGAGGATCATCCTCCTTGGAAGCCTCCCTCTGTCCCCTGGAACTGCAGGTGACGGGCAGTTGCCACTGGTGTGGCACATGGGGCTCTTGAGGAATTGTATGTGCTGTGGTGGGAGCCCAGGGTGGGTAGGAGAGTCCTGAGACTCCGTGGCTGGGCAGGACATCCCCTTTCAAATGTCTCCTGAGGGCAACGGTGGGACCTGATCTTGTTATGGACCAACATGCACATACATCATCTCGGCTCGTTGCAAGGAAACGGAAATCTTGTGCTGGAGGTGGTACTGCGTTCCCCTTCATCTCTGCAAGTGTGTTATTCAGTAAAACAATCTGCATTTGAGCATTCATCCCCTGTATTTTCCAATTTTCCTTATGTTCCTACAAACGTTAGCACTTTCATTGGATCCTCTGCCTGCTCTTATAAGCAAATGCTGTTTCACTGCTGCCTGCAGAAGCCTCTGCGTTTGCTTGAGCGCTGGAGAAGCCAATACTTAAATGCCTCCTTCGTTCCCCAAGGCACAAAGGTGTTTGTTGCGGGAGGGCATCTGCTACCCCCACGTCAGGACAGCTACTCGGTGTTAAGCGTCCTTAAATTGAATTTCCCTGCACTAGCTACCAGCATGGATTCAAGGTAGTTTAATTCCTGCTTGTTTTTATTTGGGTTAAACACCATCATATCAAGAAATAAAGCAACAGGGAGAGAGTCCAGAAACTTCAGTTACCAAGTTAGCACACTGCCCTGACCTTTCCCAAGAGACATAATGCGCCCACTCACGTAAATTAGTCGGTTCCATGCAGCCTCCTTGCTTCAAACCCCCTCTTTTGGGTCCGTCGGGTCTTTACCTGCTCACAGACTGTGCGAAGCAGCATGAGCACAACTTGTCTTCACGGTGTGCTATTTTCCACCTACCCCAGGACCACCAGTTTATGCACAAATAAACTAAACTTCCCAGGACAATACCTCAGAGGGGACGGTCTTCCTCACTCACAGGGATGTGAAGCTACGCTTAATAGTGTATGATCTGTTAACATACAGTTATGGGATATATTTTTCAATATAATATAATATAATATAATATAATATAATATAATATAATATAATATAATATAATATAATTAATATAATTAATATAATTAATATAATATAATATAATATGTAATATAATATAACATAATATAATATAATACAACATAATATAATATAATATCAATTCCTATACTGAATTGATTTACCTTTGTTTCTTGTAGTGCTTGAAATGTGCTCCTTTACGCGTCCAGCCACGCAGACACATGACCTGCACAACCGGCGCTGTCGGTGGTCTGTTACCCCCGGCCCCACCAGGCTGCGCTCGTTTGGTGATGGAGACACCCTTACTGGCTGCAGGCTTTTCACTGTTACCCCAATTTTGTATTCCTCGTCTCTGCCCAACTTCAGCTATGATGAGGGATCTAGGGGGATTAAAAAAAAGAACAAGACGCAAAGCCTGGTACTTTTTCCTTTCCACCTAAGATAACAAAACAAAAGCAGCTGAAGCAGGAGATAGTAACAGCACCTACAGGGTTGAAGTGCGTTGCTTACGCTTACTGACAGAAGACAACTGCTCGTTACTAACAGGTATCAGGTACCCCGGCACGGATCCCTCCTTCATGAGGAGTTTGTTGTGGCATTAAGGGTCTATTCACCAGCATTTTGGGTTACGTGTTTTACCCAACTGCTTAGGCACAGCTCTTAACACCAGTTCACCAGTCTTCCATATGTGTCTGTTAACCGATGGGGCCGTTGTTTTGCTACTTCAAAAAAAAAAAAAAAGGAAAGTGCAACCGTTATTTCGTCAGCAGTTGCTACATTTATGCAGAGGTTTTGACCATCACCTTTAAGTTGTATAAGGGATGCTGGGTATAGCGTATGCCTCATGGGAGTTGACCTGCAGCATGGTTAAGCTTCAGTTACCGAGCAGGTGTGTGTTACCGTGCAGTACTGGCCTTTACCATTTAATCATAACATTTTTACAAGCTGTATTTGCTCCAGTACCTGCTTGAGCCACACACTTGCACAAAAAGCTACTGCTGAGCACCTGGGCAGCCCCCGCTGGGCTGACGGCCTGAGCCAGCCCCCGTTTGGCCTGAGTGAGTGCTGCTGCTCTGGCCCCAGTGCTCGCAAAGCTCTTCTCGTGCCCGGGGGGCCATTTGGGCTAAGACCCCCCCCTCACCGTGCCGTGGTCTGGCCGGTGCTGGACCAGAGCGCTGCCTTCATGCTCTCCCTGGGCAGGCTCGGCGTGCTCCAGTGCTGGCGGCAGCACCCCCTGCACCCGCAAGTTTTCTGCCTACCGTTTGCCCCCCCCTCCAGCCGGCCCTTGCCATGGATGCCATGGTGATGCGTAGGAGGCCGCCTCCCCCCGCCCCAGCTCTGCGGGACCCCCATCCCAGGATGCTCCGCAGCCGGCAGGGAGCTGGCTGGACAGGTTAGGAGGCACACATCCATCTTTCCTCGGCTCCCCCTCCCATGCCCCCCAGTCAATATGTCTCTCTCCGATGGGAAAGTTAATAAATTTAGCTCTAGATTAAAAGTATCGATCATTTCATTTGTAAGCGATAAATAACCGGGGGGAGCGCTGGGCGGCCCACGGGGTAGGGGCTGCTGGCGCTGGCTGCCGCAGCCGTGCAGCCCGCTGGGGCCGGGGGCCCTCATATGCATTCTGCCCGGATGCTGGCATTGATTTGCTATTAGTCTCCACGCACCACCCAGTAGCACATCATTCCCGGAGCCGCTATTAATGGCCTTTTGATAAATAATCACTTGTAAGTCAATAAATTTTTATTAAACAGTGTGGCGCTTTGATTTATGAAAATCCGACGGGGTTTGTCTGGGAGAAAAGGGATGCAGAATTGAAGCGGAGCCGCTATCCATCTGCCTGCCAGGCCACCCTGCCCGCGCTCGCACCCACACGCCCCCGGAGCAGCCGGCCCCGCGCTCGGCGCAGCCCTGACCGAATGCCCCTGGGCTGCCCAGCCCCTGCCGCGGGGCACAAGGCAGGTTTGGGAAGGGCAGAGCTGTCGCTCGCCATGTGCCAGGCGAGGGTCGAGCCCCCAGGCTGGCTCAGTGGCCGGTGCCATCTGCGTGGGCAGCAGGAGCCACAGTGGGCAGAGGAGGGTCCCGGCCACAGCTCAGGGCACCCGTCCGGCCGCGGGGGTGCTTGGGGCAGCCGGGCTGCGGCTGCGATTTGTCACTCTGCCCGGCTGCTGCAGGCCCTTTGCCACCTGCTTTATTTGTCTCCCAGCCCTGACGTGGCATCAGACAGGTGTTAAACTACTTAATCACTTTAAAATTGTTTTAATTTTCTGTTTTGTATTGATCTCCACAGCACCAATTAATCAGCTCACTGGACCAGGCAGTTAGTACATTAAAAATTGTCAGCCACGCTGGGCAGCTTAGAAAATGTCAAAAAAATATCCCGACAGCAGCCCCGCACTTCTCCTGCCGTGCGGAGCTGGCTCCTGCCGAGTGCTGGCTCTGCCCACGGACGGTGACGTGGCTGTCCCAGCGCTGTGGCGGGCACAGGGGACGCGGGGGACGCAGCCTCCGCCCCAGCCCTGCGCTGGGACCTGGCGAAGGGTCCCTCAGCTCCAGCACCTGCGGCAGTCGTCCCACCAAGGGAGCGGAGGGGCTGCGTGGCTGGTGGGGGGAGTGTTGAGCACCCCACGCTCGTTAGGGGGCTGGACAGGGACCTGTGGGGGGAGATCAGTCTTCCCTAAGCCCTGGGAAAGTGCTGCCGAGCGATCAGGGCTCCTTGCAAAGTCCCCCCAGCCCAGCACGTGGTGGAAAGTGACAGATTGGAGGGGACTTGAGGCCAAAGGCCCCAGGCGGACAGGTGGCACGGTGACGATCTGCAGCCCCGCACCCCGGCTCCCCATCACAAGGCTGGTGCTCCGGGTTGCTGCAAAGCCCCAGTGCTTTGGGGGCTTTGGCCACCTCCAGGGGTGGACTTGGCCACCGGCCTGTCCCTGGATGCTGTCCCTGCGGCCACACGGGAGGGCAGCTTGGGTTGCACCCCCCAGCAGCTCCTCCATGCCCGTGCCACGCTGCTAATCAGTATATGATGGGCCGGCAGCACCTTATCTCCTATCGATTTCCTCCCAGGACATGGCTGGTCTGTTTGCTCACACCTGGCTGGCGCTTAGTTGGCTCTCGGCTGAACAACTGCCGTGCTCACCTGGCCCCCAACACTGTGCCAGTGCCACCAGGAGCCCCTTTGGTGTCCTGAGCGGCTGGGGACAGACAGCCCCTTGTGGCACCCACCCTTGGCGTGCCAGGCCTGAGCTGGGGGGAGCCGTTGCAGGGGACGTGCAGACCCACGTGCACACACACGTGTACGCAGCCCCCGCTGCACCGGGGTGCAGCACGGCGGGGGGGAGGCCCACCAGGTTGGCAGCAAACACACAGGGGCTATTGATGCCACATCAATCCTGCAACCCCGACAGGTGAATGGGCTCTCACTCACACCGTTAAGATAAATGATATTTATTTGCTGCTAATAGGTTCCAACAAGAGGCCCCAACGAGTGACTTTTGAACCAGCACCTCTTGCTGCCGGTGCACGCCCAAAATGGGGAAAACCCTGGGAAACGTCCCCAGGGCTGCCCCGCTCCTGTGGGCTCTTCCTGCCCCACGCACAGCACCACAGCCGCGGCCCCTTCCCCTGCCTGCACGCAGACCCTGCCCCATGCGCGCCATCCCAGCCCCTTCTCCGGCCCGGCCTCATGAGGGCACCCTGGACCACACGCCCGCGAAGCAAGCGCTGGGACATGGCTGGGACCTTTATTTCATCAGTGCCGACAGCTCGGCCGCGCCTGACACTGCCCACACGTGCTGCTCCCAGCCCTGCGAGCCACGATCCCTGGGCAGGAGCCACCAGGAGGGGGGGCGGCAGCCGCCCCATCCCCACAGCCGGGCGTCTGTGGGGGGTCACCCCCCCAGCAGGAAGCAGGTGGCCAGGCTGGGTGCCCCATGGCCCAGAGGGGCGGGCTGTGCCACGCTCAGCCGCTGTGCGTGCCCAAGCCCAGCACCGAGAAGGCCGCACGGTGCTTCCTCAACAGCAGCCGGATCTTCTCGTCATCTGAGTCGGGGTCCAGGGGCTTGTTGTACTCGTCGTCCTCGGTCTCAGAGGCTGCCCGCTCTCCGCCAGAGCCCCCCGCCCGCTGTGAGGACGAGGAGGGCTCCAGGGCACTCTTCTTCCTCCATTTGGTCCGTCGGTTCTGGAACCAGACCTGCCGCCCCACGGGACCGGCTCGGTTAGCAGCCACCACGCCACACGCCCCGTGCCACGCAAGGACCCACACTCACCTTCACCTGGGACTCAGTCATACCGAGGGAATAGGCCAGCCGTGCTCTCTCCGGACCTGCCAGGTACTTGGTCTGCTCAAAAGTCTTCTCCAGCGCGAAGATCTGGTGCCCCGTGAAGGTTGGGCGCGTGTGCTTCTTCTTGTGGATGCTGTCGGCCAGGTGAGCCGGGGCTGCGGGAGAGGAGGGAGGCGGGTGAGCCCCCGGGCTCGCCGCAGTGCATGGCTCTGGGCAGCTCCCCCACTCCCGAACACGGCACCAGCCCTCAGCACCCACAGAGTCCCTCCACGCTGGCTCCCCTCCAGATTAAAACTGTAGTCTGGCTTCAAGGCTTCAGCCTCATCCCAGGAGGGCTGAGCTGCCCCCTGTGCCGGCCCCGCAGAGACAGAGCTGTGCACCTCCTGCTCGGGGACAGCGCTAATTTCTTGTGCTGAGAGAGGGAAGCGTTGCCAGCAGCAGTGCACGACCCCAGACCCATGCAGCACTGGCAACACCGTGCCCCCATGCCCCACACCTTGCAGGATGCATGACGGGAAGGCAGGCAGTGCTGGAGGGCTCAGCCACGCCGGGAGCAGGCAGTGGCGCTGCCTGACCCGTCTGCTCTGAGAGCATCACCTGAAGAGGGGGAAAGGGGACTGCGGCTGCAGGCTCTGAGCAGCTGTGCCCGGAGCCTCCCAGGACTCCCCACAGGATGGTGGGTGCACCCACCCTGCCCACCCTCTGCCACGGCAGCAACATGCTCTGCCATCCCCCTGCAAGCTCTCCACCAGGCAGGCAGCACTGCCAGCCCAGGGCCAGCCATCCTGCCTGTCTCTGCCCGAGCTGGGCCAGGCACCGACCCCAGTGCGGCTGCCGGAGGGACGGGGGATCTCCGCGCGGCAGGCTCTGCCCGTCCTTGCAGCTGTGGCGTGTCTGGGCGCTAAGCAGAGTTAATCTCTGCCATTGGAGCTGCCCCTGCTCTTGAGTCAAAACCTCTGCGGCAGGTTGAGGTCCAGGAGCCCTGACCCCAGGTCCATTCCCACCCTCCTGGGGCCACCTGCAGGGCGACCAGCTGAGCAGATGTGTCCTGGGCAGCTGACCCATGTCCCTGCCCTGGTGCCGGTGGGTCGGGGCTCTGTGGGGTGCCCGCCGTCTGTGGCGCCCACCAACCGCCCTCCCACCCCGGCCCCGCTGTACTTACGGCCACCGCACTGCCGGCCGCCCCGCCAGTCTGGGGCTGCCTCTGCCCAGCAGCTCCGGCCCCGTGGCAGGTACTCGCCGCTGGCCTTGGGGAGGGCCCCCACCTGGGGCCCGTAATAGACGCCCGGGGAACTCAGTCCATTAAATCCGCCTGCGTGGGGGTAGCCGGGGAGAAGGCTGCTGTTCGGCGTTGCCGCGGGCCGGCTGAGGATGTCGGAGATGCCATGGGGGGTGCCGGCGGCCAGCTGGGCACCAAGCCCGGGGGGGCCCAGCTTGTAGAAGGAGCTCTGCACCGAGTACTGGCAGACGGGTGCCTTGGCCTCGGGGAAGGGGCCCAGTGAGGGGCCATTGAGCAGGAAGGTTCCCGGCAGGTTGGCGTCCATGGCTCTGGTGTCAAGGCAGCCCTCAGAGCCCGGGTCCCCCGGGGTGTGATGGCTGGCCCATCCCCACTGGCCCGGGGGCTACTGGGCCCCGGCACCCACCCTGGCTGGCGAGCACCCGGGTGGCCCTAGGGCCCTGTCAGAGGGCCAGTCCTGGGCGGGCAGGTGGCCACGAGCAGGGCCAGGCCCCGTCCGACCCCACCGAGGTGGCTCCAGCTCCGGACCCAACTTGGGCTTGGGACGAGCCAACATTTCTCTGATAAAGCCCAGGGCTATTAGAATACGGCGCCCCCATTGGCCCGGCGGCGGCAGGTGGCGGCTCCCATTGGCCGGTTCCGCGCCGCCTCGGCCGCCATTGGCTGCGCCGCGGGGCCAGCGCGGGATTGGCCCAGCCCAGACAAATTGCGCTTTGAAAGGCGGTGGCGGGGGGACGCGGCGCGCGCTGGACAGCGCCGGGCGGGGCGGGGCGGGGCGGGGCGGGGCGGGGCGGGGCGGGGCGGGGCGGGGCCGGGCCGGGCCGGGCCGGGCCGGGCCGGGCCGGGCCGGGACGGAACGGAACGGAACGGAACGGGGCGCGGGCGACGGGGACCTGCGCAGCGCGGCCGGGCCGGGCCGGGCCGGGCTGGGATGGGATGCGGTGGGACGCGGGGCCGGGATGAGCCGGGCCGAGGCACGGCAGCGCCGGTGCGGCTGGGAGACACACCCCCCCCGCGGACGCCCCCCGGGGCTCCGGTGGCTGCTTCCCCACCCGCCCGGGGAGAGCCCGGTGGGATCAGCGGGGGTGCGCGCCCTCCTACAGCTGGCAGTCCCCCCCCGCCCTCCTGGCAACGGGGCACGGGCAGAGGGGACCCCACTGGCCCCCCGCCCCGAGCCTCAGCCTTCCCCACGCGCTCAGAAGAGCAGAGCCGAGACAGGGTCTGTGTTGGTTTCTTTATTAATTCATAGTCTGATAGCTGGTGTACAGGGAAATGATCTATACATCAGGGGCTAAGACAGGGAGATCCAAAAGGCTTCTTTCCATAACAATTAAAAAAAGGAAATAAAAGTAATTTTTAAAATTTCTAAAAAGCTTCTAGTGTGCAGACTGCAGCATTCTCTAGGCTCAATGTCGGGTGCAGCCTCCCCCTACCAGCCCTACGAGCAATCCGAGCGCAAAGCAATGTCACTGCAGGTGCCCGGCACGGTTGCAGCACAGCACATTCCCTAAGGCGTATACAAGGCCAAAGCACAGGACCCACATACAACTCTACGGTGATGCTACGGAGTCAGCTGTCGCAGTGGGTCTAGGGAGGTTATTGTACACAGCGAGGGTGATGGATGGAGAGTCTGTGCCTATATGGCTCAACTTTGGGGTGGGAAGGGGTCGCTTTGCTCTCCAAGGCTAAGCTGGGTCAGTTGCTTCGCTGCAGCCAGGCTTTTTCCCGACTGCAGGGGAGCCAGGGGCTTTCCCGGCAGACGCGCACCCTCTGCGAGACAGGGCTGCCCTGCCAGGGCCACCAGCCTGAAGCTGGAGGTGGGCTCGTTCTGCACATGGCCACAGAGGGCAAACTCGGGCCCTGCGAAACAAGTCCATGGCCACCTCCATGGGAAAGAGCAGGGGGTCCCCACACCACTGTGCTACAAAGACCAGGCCCCCACCTTGTTTAGGTAAAGGACGGAGTTGGGGACATGGGACCTCCTGCCACTGCCTGCATCTGGCCCTCCTGGGGTCAAGTATTGCAGCAGATTCAACCCACTGCACACCTCGGCGTTTCCTGGGCAGCTCTGCCCACCACTGGCCTTCTGCTCGGGCAGCAGCTGGCCCCAGGGCTGCCCTGGCTCCCAGGGTGACTGCTTGGGCCAGGCTGCTGCAGCGGGGCCTTCACCTGCCCACAGCACAGCCACCGGGGGAGCAGCCCCCCACATCTCTGAGGTTGGTCCTGGGAGGGTCAGCATCCACGGGCCAAGGGGCTACGCTCATTTGTGCCCTCGGAGGGAGGCAGGGGACCCTGCAAAGCCCTTACGTGGGGTGCGTAGTGCAGGGCTGCTGGCTCATCTCCTGAGCAGATATTGTGCTGAGTAGACCTAGGCACAACCGCCTGCATGGCACAAGCATCCCCTGCTCTGTCTCACTACCCACCGTCCCTGGGCCCCAAGCACCTCAGCACAGGCCAACAGCTTCACCCCAGCGGGATCTAACCCAAACTGGGGCTTGCACCATGGACAGGCTGGTGGGACTGCACCTGTGGGCCCCCCTCTTCAGGCCAGGAAGGGACCAGGCTCAGCCAGAGGGGCACAGGGCACCGTCTGCTGCCCTTTTACTCCTATAGCCTCCCAGCTCCATTCACCGGAGCTGCTCACCTACTCCAAAGGTTTTGCCCATCCTGCAGCCTGAAGAGGTATTTGGGAGCAGAGCTGTTAGTGCTTTGTACATACTGCTAGAGTGTCCCTAGGGGTTTGCATAGTATTTATTGGTTCATATACACAAGGCTGATTGCTGTACAGTTTACACTTTCAACACAAGCAACGAGCTCAGTGCTCAGCCCAGAGCCCTGCCCGGGCAGGAGACGTTGCACGTGCTGGGGAGAGGAAGGGCCGCCCTGCACCAGCCCCTCTGCCCAGGGCAGTTGTGCTCCCTGAAACTCCCATCTCACACACCCCTGGCAACCGCTGCCCTCCCCACAACCCAACACTCACTGAGAGGGATGAGAGGCGAGTCCAGCAGAGGCAGCACGGGCAATGGGGCATCGAGCCCCTCTCCTTCCACAGTGAGCAGTGCTGTGCTGCCCCACCTTTCCTCTTGCAGCTGGAGCACGGGTGGGGGGATGCATTTAAACACGCAAATGCACGAGGGTGGAGTCTCCTTCCTTCTCGTTTTCCGCCAGTCCAGCTCTTGCCTCCCAGAGTTGCCGAGAGGATGCCCCTGGCGCGTGCTGCTGTCGCTGGGCTCCTGGCAGCAGCGGGGCAGGGACGGAGGCCCCTCCGTCGGTTTTAAGTACTGTAGCTCATGCGTCTTGCAGTCAGTCAGTCATGCGGATAGGACGGTAAGTATGTCTCATACAGAAATCATGCCATTAGCCTATAGAAACATGTACAGCCAGCCCTGCTCCCCTCCACTCTCTGCTTTCCTCTCCTCTCTTCTCAGGTATGTGTCAGAACGTGTGTGGAGTTCAGTGGTTTGGTGTTGAGGTGAGATCCTGGAGACATGCAGAGAGACAGAGATGGGGTTACCAGACATTCATAGTGGCCAGGAGAAAGGGTATGTGCAGTCCCAGCCCCTTCTACACCCGGTGCTTGACCCACATGCACCCATCCTGCCCAGATACCACAAGACAAGTTTTGGGGGGTGTCAGAGAGACACTGACAGAGCACCAATAACTGCCGTGCCTGGAACCAGCAGCAATGGCATAGATGGCATTGGTGGTGCTGTCCCAGCTGCAGAGAGCAGCAAAAAGCAGGAGCTGAGCTGCACCAAAGGCAATGTGGCACTGGGAAGGAGCTGGGAGGGCTGCTGCAGGCTCTGGGATAGAGGCGGCCAGCCTTGAGCCTCCAGCCTCAACTAGGGTGACCGACTGCACCTCACTCTCACAGCAGCGGGTAGGACCCCACACATTCCTAATGCACACCCTGGGGCACTTCAGCACACCATGGCAAACAGCGAGAGCAAAGCAGCAGGAGCACTGCCCCAGAAAGAGGGAGACCCAGGGACTGTCTGGGGAGTGGGGCAGGCAGTGCGTGCGAGGACACCGTCTGTGTGAATGTGTGTCCACAAGCACGAGCCTCTTGACTGTCATGCACCCACAGAACCGACTAACACAGTGGAGAGAGGAGGGAGACAGGGGACAGACACAGCCACGCACGTACAGCTTGTCAGCTCCTCCCTGGCCCAGCAGCGCCTGGCAGCTGGCAACACGCGTGCAGCACCTTCCCCCGAGTGCTGCGCTGCCAGCCCAGCAGCGAGCGTGCAGAGAGCAGTGATGCAGCTGGGTCCAAGTGCGCTGTGCCAAGCACCCTGCCTTGAGCCTGGTCTAGTCCCACCCAACAGGGAAGGCAGGGGAGCAGGACATGCACAACACCCAAGGGATGATACAGTGCTCACACCGGGCCTCAATGGGAGAAATGTCCCGGTTCAAGACAGGTTCCCTGCCCTCAACCCCTACAAGCATCATGTTCCTGCACCCCACCACTCCGGCATCCCTGCTGCCCTGATGTCCCCCAGCAGCACCCTGCCATGGCCTGCACCCCCTTTCCTGGCCGCAGGAGCTGCAGCAGACCTCACTGCCGCCCTCTCGTGCCACGATGCATGGCTGGCAGCGGCTCCACTTGCGTCTCCCAGCAGGAATGCTGCAGAGCGGAGGCAGCCGGCCGTGGCCCTGCAGAACTGTGACACCTCTCAGCTGGCTCCTGGCTGCACCCCGGGGGAAGGGGGGACAGGGGCACCAGGCTCCAAGGGCTGGTCTCATCTGCCACAAGGCTGCACAGTTACTGCTCGTGGATGAAGGGGACAGCTCTGCTCAGACCCCACACAAATGCCGTCCACTCCCTGTAGCGGTTTTGGACAAAGCTCCTCCCTCTGCTGTAGCCCAGCGTACCCAGGAATAACAACCCCGTGGCCTTGTCACTGGGGACCATTGCCCTGAGGCCCCCAGGGTGCTGTGACTGCAGCAGCAGCCCCCTCAGCGCACAGGCTGACCCAGCGCCAGCAGCTAGCCGAGCATCGCTGCAGAGCAGGGCACCCCATGCCCATTGTGCCCGGGCCCTGGGACAGGGAATGGGTTAGCAGCATGGTCATGCCGCTGCCCACCCTCAGCGTTTTGCTGCAGCACAGCAACCCCTCTCTGCAGGCCAAGAGCTGGCAACAGCCCTGCCACACTTTCCCCAGGAGGATGTGCACAACCAACAGCTCGCTGCAGGCAGCAGCACGGGGAGCTGGGATAGAAGGGAGAGCAAAGGTGGGGTTACCTCAAAAGAGGCCATTTGAGGGGTCACTGCTTCCCCCTTTTCAGGCTGGCTCGTTTCACTATCTGAGCCCCCATTCTGCCCCCGCAGACCTCCGGTTTCGGGACACGCACTCGCACCTCCTCCTGAGGAAGCCGCAGGGGCAGGAAGCAGGACATCACCCAGGCGAACGGACAGACATACAGAAGAGGACAGGAGAGGGAAAAGCAGAGTCAGTTGGCAGAACACACCGAGCAAGAAGACTGGTGCAGTGGGCAAGAGCTGCCCCAGAAGCCTTTGAGGGGAAACAGGAGAGGAAACGAGAGCAGGGCAGAAGAAGGGATAGAGGGTGGCGGAGCCCCAGAGCCTGTGAGTCCTGCAAAGGTGGTGCTGGCCCTGGGCAGGGTGCCTACAAGGCAGGGCTATAAGCCACACCTTACCTTGGCCCCCAGACCGTCCCGGTGCAGGATGGAGTATTTCATGAAGTGATCGTCCTCAGCCTCCAGGTCTTGGGGCTCCTGCAGAGAGCCCTCCAGAATCAGCTCCTCCTGCTCCTGCCTGTCATCCGTGTCACCAGGGCCCAGCTGACGCACCACCTTCCGGATGACCTGCAGAGAAGCCGCACAGATGGGCATCACAGCTAGCCCCGGGCATCACAGCTTGCCCCAGGCACTGTGCCTCCCTCCTTGCCCAGTCTGGCCCTGGACCACACGTGGTGTGCAGCCTCTGTCCCATGCGCAGGGTCTGGCCGAAGTGCCGTGACCGTAACCGAAGACGGCGGGACACGGGTGCCCTGCATGGGCCCCTGGGCTGCGGGGAGGAGCCCGGCAGCCGGGCAGAAGGGAGAGGAAAAAGGCTGCAGCATGCCCTTGCCCACACCATGCCCTTGATCACTCACCTTCTTGGTGATGATATTGCCTTGATCATCTGTGAACTGCTCCTCAGTGACCTGCTCTCCAGGGAGATGAAGGACTTCGTTTCCCTGCAGTGACAGGAGGGACAGCAGGGCATTTCAGGGGGGTGAGGGGAGCCCCTCTGCAGGCAGAACAGTACGCCTGTCACGCACTCCACAGCCTCTGTCTCCCGCCCTGCCCCATCCCTTTACTGCTCTCCTCTGCATCTGCCCCAGGCTGGTTTCTCAGCTCCCTGCTCATTACCTTCACAAGGACACGCCGGCGGACGACCCTGGTGGAGAGAGCCTCCTCGTCGTCCGCCAGCCCCTGGCTCTCCCCGAGCTCCTTGTCCAGCTCACGGTGGGCGTGTTTGAGCAGGAAGCGGACAGAGCCCCTGACGATGTGCATGACGTTCTGGCAGCTGACCAGGAAGAAGGCCAGCAGCACCAGGGCGATCAGCATCTGGGCCAGGAAAGCCCACATCCCGCCTCAGCGCGCACAGCTGCACGTCTGCCCTGCGGGTCTCAGCCTGCTGCTCAGAGCCCAGCCATGCTCTCCGTCTGGGACGGGCAAAGCCCCTGGGGCAGGAGCAGCCCTGCGGGTCTGCAGGCTGCCGGCACGGTGCCCCGGCTCTGCGGGAGGACACTGTAACCCTAGCCGCCGCAGCTCAGCTGGCTGTGGGCGGCGAGAAGGGAGCGGGCAGGTGGAGCGTCCTTTGGGCTCACAGCCTCTGTCAAAGTCATGGGGCCAGGGCCGAGACAGCACCACCTGTCCCCAGCCAGGCAGTAAATGGGACAGCCCTGTCCCCCTTCTCCGACAGCTCACCAACAAACTGTCCTCTTGGCTGTGGTGGGGAGGGCAGCGTGCAGTCCTCTGTCACAGGACAAATGAAGCCCCGGGCAGGAGCCAGGGGTTTGGGGTGTCATTGGAACTGCATGCGACTCAGGAAACACGCACTGCAGAGCTGCGCGACCACCTCCAAGCATGGCCGCGCTGCCGGCATGGCTGTGCATGCCCTGTCCAGGGAAAGGTGCTTACCCTCACCTTGGACCTGCCAGCTCCATGTGGCCATGGCTGGGTGCCCACCACCCAGCCTGGCCCCCAGACCAGCTCTATTTGTGGCTCCAGCAGGCTGTTGGGCCAGTGGCCAGGGCAGATACTCAATAAGGAAGCAGTCAGAGAGGCTGTCTGGGTTATAAATGGAGAGCAAGAGCTCAGGTATCAAGCGCAGCAGGCTATTCTGGGCTGAGAGGCACTCCCAGGGGCAGAGGGCAGGAAGTGTGCCAGGAGACTTGTGCCTCAGCTAGCACCTGGTCTGCCCGGCTGGCCCTGCGGTAGGCTCAGGAACGGGCTGTCCATAGGGTCCCTACCTCCTGTGGGGCCGGGTCCCCCTGCTCTTATCCTCACCTGGCCAAAGAAGCGGCTGTCTGCCTCCTCCTGCCAGCCGCCTGTGGGGTGCTGGGGCTGCCAGTCGCTGTCCTCTGCGGAGCTGACCCGCATCAGCTCCACAGCTGGTGCCAGGACCTGCTCTTGCTCCTGGCCCTGTGCCCCAGAGGCCGTGGTGTGCATCGGGAGCAGCCTTCGGGTGACCCCCTCCTGCCAGGAGCCCGCTGTCAGGTCCTGTAGGCAGGAGATAAAGGAGCCTTCTGCATTCCAGTCCCTCAGCCTGGGCACCGGAGAGGGACAGGGACAGGGAGAGAGAGACAGAGAGAGAGAGGCAGTCAGCTTTGCCGTGGAGTGCTGCACCCTGAGCAGCAGCCTACCTCCGGCAGGCACACCGGCGCAGCCTGCACCCTGCCAGGCGCTGGGCTCCCCAGCTCACGGCGCTGCCGGGCACCCGGCACAAGCAGCACAAAATGCAGATGCACAAAGGGCACAGGCCTCCTCCCCTGCCACGCTCTCTGCCCATCCCACAGCCTCGCAGCCTGGCTGCAAAGGTCTAAGGCAATGCTACGGAGCATCGCCAGGCTCTGCAAGGGACCTCATGGGACTGGTGCCACTGGGAACACAGGAGGATGCAGCCCAGGCTGAGACGGCTCTGGTCGGCACAACCTACATGCAGGGCCTGGCCGGCTGCCGGGGGTCCCTCCCAGGTGCCCTGCACAGAGCCTCCCACAGCATCTCCAGAGAGGTGCAAGGCACTCAGCCCAAAGCCACTGCTCTGTCTGCCGGGGATGCCCAGGCTCCAGAGCTGGAGACCAGCAGAGAAGCAAGCAAAGCTGGGAGATTATTGCAGCTGGCCCAGCACAGGGCAATAGCTGGCGAAGCAGTTCTGCTCCCCTCCCACGGCCATCTTGGCACCCCAGGCCGCAGTACCTGTCTGTGCTCTTCTCCACGATGTGGCTAACGGGAGGTGATGCCGTGATCCTGGCTTGCACCTTCTGCTGAACTGAAACAAAAGAGACTTCACTCTCCAGGTCCTGCTCCCCGGTCCCTGGCTGGTGATCACTGGCTGGCGTCTTCCCCTCTGGCCTCGGCCCCTCCTCCTGCTCTAGAAGGTCAATCAGGCCATTCATGGCATCTGAGTCCACTGTGTCATCCTCAACCAGGTCCATAGAGCCCATGTGGTCCGGGCCATGTGCATCTGCCAGAAGCTGCCCCGGGAACCGGCCTTCACTTGTGGCATCTGAGTCCTCGGCCTTGCTGCACTCCAGAGAGGAGTCCTCAGCAGTCACCAGTGAGGGGGTGAGCCCCGAGGACCACACCTGCATGTCGGACATCTCCATCAGGGCGTCCTGCTCGGTGGCAGCCATGGGGATAGCATCCATGATGGCCACCTCATTCCAGTACTGGTCGGCACGCAGCGGGGATGGCAGCGTGTAATGCAGGGAGGCGGGGGACAGCAGCTCATCCTGCAGCGAAGCGTAACCTATATGGGCAGACAGAGGCGACATCTCCAGCAGCCGTCTCACACGCACACAAGCACAGGGAGGCAAGAAGGGAAACAGCCTCCAGGAGGGTGCCTGCCCCAAGGACAGCAATAGTCATGCCACAGACCCCAGTGGCTGGGCTAAGCAGGGCTGCGCTCACAGCAGCTGCTGCCTTTGCACGGTCCCTGCAAGTGCGGCCATGCCTGCCTTTGAGTCCTGGGGTTTGTTTGGGCTGGCCCTGGGACTGCCCGCTCCCTGCGGGGAGGACTGGCCCGGCGTGCATATGATGCCCCATCCACACTGCAGGACACAGTGCCTTCTTTGCTACCCTGTGCCATCAGCTCCCAGGTCCCTGCCCACAGCCCCCATCCAGCATCAGCTGGCTGACAGTCACCAAGGAGTTCAGGTGGCCAAGTCTGGCAGGCACTGACTCCCAAAGTCGACCCCTCTCCGCAGCACAGAGGAGCAGGCTGGAAGTAGCACCATGAGCAGGAAAGGATGGCCCTGGTCCATTTCATGCAATCCCAAGGCCCTGCAGGATGCAGCCAGGGCCCTAAAATCCCCTTGGTGTCTCCAGGGCTACAAGCATTTGTCATGTCCTCATCACCTGGGGCCACGTGCACAGCCCAGGGACACCAATATGGACTACAGCCAAGCCAAGCACTCCCACCCAGACAGGTGGCTTTGCTCAGCCTTTCTCAGCTCTGAGCCACTAGCCCCTTTTCTACCCTCGCAGATCAGCAGAGAACGCATTCTGCACCCCAGGCAGCCAGGGATTGCTAGCCACAGTCAAGGCTTGGGGACAGCTGGGACCCCCAGTAGAGGAAGGGCACCTCTCCCCTGTGTGGGTGCCCAAGCAGTGCAGGGCCAGCAAGGGACAGAGCGCAGGCAGTGCAGGAGGAGAAGGCCTGGGGGTGGCTGCCTGCAAGCATGACAGCCATGAGAGGGGCAGTCCCTGGTGACATGCAGTCGCTGGAGCAGGACATGGCTCCCGGAGAGCTCAGCTGAGGTGGAGACAGTGGAGACAGGCAGTGGAGGAAGATGAGAGAAGGAGAGGCCAGGATGAGCTCAGAGAAGAGAGGTGGCAAGAAGTGACCCACAGGAGTGCCCGCACCTGATGGCGCTAGGTGGCATGTTTGAGAGAGCAGAACAAGGGAGAGACAGAGAGGGAGAGAGCGATGAGCCAGAGCTGCCCAGGCGGTGCCACAATGCAGGACTGTGGCAGCACACAGCCCTGTCCCTGCCCAGTGTGCTCACTCCTCCGCAGCACACACTGCAGCTGGCCCCGGCTGCGTCCCCACACCCAGGCACGCTGCGGCTGGGACCCAGCCTGGCTGCACCACCACAGCCAGACAGGCAGGACTCTGTGAGCTCCCAGCCACCGCTCAGCTCACACAGCCAGAGGCACCTCTCACTGGCACATCAGGATAAGGAACGTGTGTCTACCCCACCTGGAGAGTTTCTGAGAAGGCAGTATAGCAGGGCCAAGCTTCCTGCAGCATAAGCCCCGGTGAAGAGGCCACATCTGTTGTCAACACCTTGTGCCCACTGAGTTCCCAGCAGGCCACTGGTGCACTGTGGTCAGGCAAGATATCGGCCCTGATCTGTCTGCATGGACTCTGCCCCCAGGGCCCACCTGCAGAGTCCCTGCCAGAAGCTGGGACTCACCATTCATCTGGGACGGCGAGAGGGAGTAGTCTCTGTCCGTGTAGCGCCAGCTGCCCTTCAGGCTGCGGCTCTGCCGGCCGGAGCCCTCCAGCGTGTTGATAATCTCGCTGCGGTCGATGTTCCTCAGCGCTGTGTACAGACTCTCGACTGCAGGGGGAAACCAGCGTCAGCAAACTGGTCACTGGGGGAACACAGCCATGCCCCAGACCCCCTCCAGGCAGGCAGGTGGGCACGAACCGGTGGTGTAAAGCCAGTCAGGGACACCTGAGCACACACATGCTGCTCTGCGCAGCCAGCCCTGCCACCTCCATGCCTCTAACAGGGCACCACAGATACTCACTCTTGACACTCTTGCCCTCACGGCTGACCCAGAGGTTGAGTAAGGCTATGCTCTGCTCCAGTAGGGAGTTGGGGTTCTCCACACGTATCCTGTTGATGTCATCCACCCCAAACTGCAGCTCACGTGCCAGCTCTGGGGGAGACACCACATCTGAGTATCGCACCCTCCGGTGCCCATCACCAACTCCTGAGCCAAAAAGGCTAGGCATGTTGTGAAGGGCTCAGCCGGACCCAGAACAGTCCCCCACGTCACATACAACTGAACACGGCAGAACATGCAGGAGCAGGAGCTGGGACAGGGTAGAGGTTGAAGCGCCTCTGCCCAGGCTGGCTGTGACCAGCGTAGCAGCGTCTCACACTAAGGAGAAGCGCGGGAGCTGCCGTTGGGTGCGTGGCTGCAACGACAGGGATGAGCCTCCACAAACAGCAGCGATATGTACAATTCGGAACAAAACCCCAGCCTGGCATCTGTGCGTGTGTGTGTGAATGCACGTACAGCTGCAAGAAGGTTCATTTCAGTGCCATGGCATGCTCGGTTTAACAGAAGGTCTGGCAGGCAAGGCCAGCCTGCAGAGGGGCTAGCGCAGAGGGCATGCATAGCTACTGCATCAGGGCCCAGCTCCCTGGGCAGTGTAAAACACATTCACTCCACCCTGCGGCCTGTTTCCAGACTTCCTAAGAGTCGGCTTTCCAAGGAGTGTTGTGCATCCTCAGAGCCGTCAGGTGTGGACTCACCGGCCCAGCTGAGGCCCAGCTGTTCTGCTATGTCTACCATCTTCTGGTCTGCCTTGTCTGTGCTGCTCAGAGAGCCTGGAGGAGACAAGAGGGTCACAGTTTCAGTTGCGTGGGGCCCTGCACTAGGGTTGGGAGGGGAAAGGAGTGCTGGCTGCAGGGGTCTTGCAGCCCCGTAGGCACGGCACTGCCCTGCAGGCAGGATCAAGGAACCCCCCAGGGAAAGGGAAGCTGCCACGAGCGCAAGTACGACAGGGTCAGCCCAGCCTTTCCACTGCGCTTGGGCACTCCAAGTGCAGGTGGTGAGAGTGCTTGGACAGTCCCAGCAGGCTGCGTACCGAAACTGGTCTCACTTAGGATGCTGTATCGCTCCCGCAGAGACAACGGCGTCAGTGTCCTCCTCCGCTCCTCACTGCCGCTTCCCTGTGAGAGTGGGGAAAAATCAAAGGGTCACCAGCTTGAAAAGAGGGCAGCTGCTCTGCCCTGGCACCACTGCTTCTCCCGCAGCCCCAGAGTGATATGGCACGGCCATGTGGAGCAGCCGAGGAAGAAAAGCTGCCAGCGAGTGATGCCTCCTGCACCTGGGGGAGGGATGGGCCCCCACTGCCCCCTCCCAGAGGTGCCAGAGACCCGGCACTGACCTTAGTGCAGGGTGGTATGCTGATGTTCAGGTGGCAGAGCACATGCTGGAGGTCCTCATACTTCATGGCCTTGCGCAAGAAAGACAGGGAGCCACTGGCTTCCCGGCTGCTGTCCCGAACCTGAGCACCGAGAGCCCGGTTAGGTGGCCTGGCACAGGGCAGGCACAGGGGCCCAGCTGCAGACCAGCCCTACACCCTGCCATTACCTTGATGGGGATGGCGAGACGATTCTCCCGGAAGGACTGGAAGAGGAAGGTGCGGGGCTGAGTGGCCTTCTTGACAGGCACCAGGTTCCCTGAGAGCTCGACATGCAATGGCATCCCCTCCACCACCTGGCAGGGAGCAGAAAACAGGATCAAACCCTCTGCAGAGCTGCTTCCCCTGCCCCAGGACAGGGCAAGTGACCCCGACTCTCCTCCCTGGGCCAGGGCCAGGCCGCTCCACTGGCATCAGTCTCCCCTCTCCCTACTGGCCCCCACACATGCTGCTAGGGACAAACCTCAATGTCCCTGCTGCGAGCCACCTCAGTGAAGTTTTCATGCTGCTCTAAAGTCTTGTCAATCTTGTCATCAGTCATGCAGTAGCAGCGCAGCCGGCCTTCCCGTGAATCATTCATCTTGGCAAACACCACGAATTTGGCCATGTAGGGCACAGCCGTCAGCTCCTTGTACAACATCGTGGCGAAGTGCACGGCCTCGGCTGTGCGCGGGCAGTCGGCCAGCCAGAACCTGCAGGAGGGATGCGTCGGGGCACTGCCGGGCAGGTTCCCCAGTGGCACCAGGAGAGCTGCCCCCCTCCCCGACAGCAAACTGCACTGCAGAGGGTGCCCCAGGACCTCTGGGTAGAAGAGGACCCCCATCCGTGATGGGGACCCACCCAAGCACAGAGAATGGCCCCTTTGCTCTGCACGCCCAGTTGGCATGAGCGTTCCCTGACGCATGCCAAGGCAGCATGGGGGGCTCAAGGCTGGAGGCAACTGCCCCGCACGTGGGAATGGGGCAGCGTCACAGTGAGCACAGGGGCGGGAGGCTCCTCCTGGCACAGGCTGGCCCCCAAGAGCCCCCAGGGAGCAGCAGATGTCCCCAAATGAGCACGTGCTCGCCCAGGCCTCACCTGGCGGACACGTTGGTGGTAAAGTTAGCACACTCGTTTTCATAGACCAACTTTGTGGTGCCTGTTATGTCTTCCCACTGGGCTTGGTCTGTCCCTCCTGCAGCAGAGAACAAGGGTGAGTATGCTGCCTTTCCATAAACCTGGGGTCTGCATCCCCCCAGCACTTGCTCTCTCCACCACCATAACCTGTCCTTAGCTCCCAGGAGCTGCAGCCCACCAAGGTGACCCAGCCTGCCCCCACCGGAGAGCACGCTTGCCTGCCTGGCAAGGGCTGGCAGCCTCACCGATCACACTGCAGAGCAGGCGCAGGCTGGTGGTGTCACCCTCGCCACTGTCTCGAGGATTGTCCTTCCAGGATGGTGGCAGTGGGATGCGGAGGCCGATGGGGCGGTGGAACTTCCTCCGGCGTGGCTCCACCGTGACAATGGGGCTGAAGGTTGCCTGGTTCCCCAGCAGCTTGGTCACCAACTCATCGGGCACGGGCTGCGCCTGCGGGCGGCACAAGCAGGGGCGTCAGGGCCAGTGGCCCCCTGGCTGGGGGGGCCCGTTGGCCCAGCCCAGACTGGGCCCGTTGCTGACCCCCGGGCTGGGCTTTCGAGGGCTCACCTGCAGGGCCAGCCTCACTCCCTTGGTGACGGCGGTGTCTGGGAAAGTGGCCTGTACCATGGGCACCAGTGTGCTTTTCAAACATCCTCCCTCCGGGCCAATCTGATCACAGTCCTGGCAAATCCGGGACATGACCACGAAGTAGAGAGGGAAGTCGGTGGTGATGATGCGGCAGACCCTCTTCTTCTCCAGCTCCTCCAGGCTCTCCAGCTCTGCAAGGGCAGCACAGCCACCAATGCTCACACACCAAGCCCGCTGCTGTCAAGCACCATGCCACGTTCAGCCCCATCCCACCCTCCAGACCTCTGGGGAGCCGCATGGCGCTGAGCCCCCCCTGCCTGTCATGCTCACCCTCATCCATGCCGTTGAGCAGCTGGTCCATGTAGCTCTCCTCATAGCGGTTGCGGTGCTCCTTCCAGACAGAGCCGTTCTCGTTGCGCAACACCACCAGCTCGCGGTCTCCGCGCCCATACGAGGCAAAGTGCGGGATTTCCACAATGACGGGGCTGCAGACAGCAGAGGAAGGGTGCTTTCACCCACATGCTGCCGCTGGGACACATAGGCAGCAAGGTGGCCCTGGGCAGAACACCTCCCCATGCTGTACAGCCGCCGGAGGAGGAAGGCAGGACTGCTCACTCCCCTCTCTCTGTGAAATGGGGCTCTGTGCGCGGCAGGACCATACTGGTCAGGGCTTTTCCTACTGCAGCACAGCCACTGCTCCATTACGCTGGAGAAACCCACCCCAGAAACATGCTGTACCTGGCCAGAGGTGGGATGTCTCCTGCACCAGACCCCCAGAAGCAGAGATGGACGTAAGTCTTGCCGCAGCTGGCAGAGACTCCAGAGGAGCACAGATCCATCCCTAGTCCTGAGGGATGGCCACGGTGCCAGCAGTCCCATCTGCTCTGTCCCCAGCTGTGCTCACCTGAGGAACTGGGCGCCAGCGGGCCCCAGGGCAATGATCCGGCTGGCCAGACCCTCCTCCTCAGCCAGCGATGGGGGTGCAGGCAGCTTTTGGGGCTTCACCAGGCGGCAGGTGATGCGGGTCGGCGCTGCGCAGGCACGGGGCGGGATGACCACGCGCAGTCCATGGTGCCGGCTGCCCCGCATGGAGCCGCCACGGGCATCCACCATGAAGCTGACCAGGAACCTGGAGCGGGCAGAGGCAGGTGGGCACCTTGCAACCAGCTTACAAGCAGAGCGTGCATGTGCTGCACGGGCTGGGCACTCACCCTGTGTGCACGGGGCTGGCCACCGGGCTGATGTTATCTGATGTCTCAGTGGCGGGGCTGCTGGGGATCAGGGAGTCCTCATCGAACTCCTTGGAGGGCTGTGTAAAGCATGGAAGACCCTACATGGGCACAGCGGCCTATTTGGAGGTGCTAAGCCTGCCTACTCCTCCACAGCCTCGCAACCCTCCCTGGGCAATCCCATACCACCAGGTTGATCCCCACCACCCACCCCACGTCTTGGTTCTGTGGTGACGGGCGTCTCCCCTTGGCAGGGAATGCCTGGCGCCTGGGGGGGCCATGGCAGGCTGTGTCTCACGCTCACCTCCTGTGGGGACACCGAGGGCGCATGCAGCAGGCTGACTTGCTCAGCTTCTGTCTCCACAGGTCCTACCTGCTCAGTCTCCTCTGCTCTGGTCACCACAGTCTCAGGTGGGACACAGGGGACCTGCAGGACCGCTGGAGACTCCATCCTGGCAAGAGAGGGCAGTGACAGCCACTGAAGTGCCAGGCCAGGGCCCCTCAGCCCCCAGCCATCCCCAAAGAGTCCCGGGACCACTGGACAAAGGCAAACTCAGCAGCGGACCCGTGTCCTGGTACAGGAACAACACCGACTATCTTTGCTTGCTACGCTAGCCAGTGGGGGCTCAATGATCCATTCCTTGGCCAGAGATGTCCCTGCCCTGCTGGGATCCCTGCCCAGCACTAGTCTGGTCCAGTCCCCTGTCCCCTCTCCCTCCCCATCATCCAGTGCCTCTTACGTTTGCTCCAGTGTCGTTGTGGTCATAAACTCTAGCATCTCCCTCTTGCCCTCCTGGTCCCTGGAATCAAGTGTCCTGGGCTTTGGTGCAATCAGCTCCTCCTCTGAAAGTGAGAGCTGGCTCAGCATGTGGAGGCAGAAGGACAAGGGCACACAGACGTCCAAGACCTTGCCCCCACCCCTCCTCAGGGCTGGAGCCAGGGCCCACCTCTGCTCCCACTGCTCCCTACACACACTCATCCCCTGGGTCTCAGCTGGCCACGGAGCAGCTTTGCCCTCTGCCAGACGGGGTCTGCTGGGAGGCGCAAGACCCATGCCGCGGGTCAGTGGGACAGGCGCTTCGGCTGATAGCCGACCCCTTTCCCACAGCACCAAGCACAGAGCAGAGCCTGCCAGGGATACCCTGCCGTTGGATGCCGGGACAGGAGAGTAGGGAACGCTGCGGACATGGGAAGGATGCCCTAACACTGCAGAGTGCATCCGCACCCCCCCTTGGAGGCACAAGCCCAGCCAGCACTGCCTGCTGGCCCAATTAACGCCCTCTAAGGAGTTCACCAGGGTTCGGCTCTTGCCAATGCCCTAAGGGAGGGAGTCCAGCACCTCCCAAAGCAGGGAGAGAGCCCCAGTGATGGGGAGGGGACCGTAGCAGCACGGAGATGCTAGAGCACTCGGGTTCATCCCTGGCCTGTCCAGGACGGCACAGGGCGGTTGTGGAGGGGCACCGGAGTCTGTCACAAAAACAGGCTCTTCTGCCTACTGGGGACAGGGCCTGGGGCCCACAGGGAGCCAGGGCTCCCCCGCAGTGGGGGGATGGCCCCGTTCATGCAGCCACACCACAACAAGCAGCACGGACACAGATGGGCAGGGCGCGATGGCAGGGCCTGCGCTGGGTAGCACCAGCCCAGAGCAAGGTTCAGCAGATGGATGTGGCGTGCGGATGGTTAGTGGCCATGGGGTGAAATGGGCCATTGAGCTGGGGCAGGGGGACACATTTCATACCCATTACTGTGACATGAGCAGTGCCTGCAAAGTAAGAAGAGGCAAAGGTGAGGTCTTGGTGGGAGGGAGCAGGAGCGGACCAGCTGCAGCCGGGCTGGGAGCTGGTACCACCCCGTGGAGCAGGGCACAGTGGGGGGCTCTGCATGCCAAGGGCTCTCTGCACACTGTCCCTGGGGGACCATAGAGAGGTTCAGGCACATCCCTCCTGCACAGCGCAGGGAAGCACCTGAGCCAAGAGGTGGCATGCCAGGAGTCTGGTGGGCTCCCCGCGTCCTCTCCGCAAGACCACCGCGGGGCCACAGATCCCCCCCACCCCGGCCAGCAGGAATGCCAGTGCCCATCCCCGGGGCTGCTGCCTGCCACACTGGCCCAGCCAGCAGATCTCTGTTTGGGGCCCTCACCTTCGTCCTCCGACACGTCCAGAATCTCGTCTACAGTCTCCGGGAAGCTCATGCGGTGCTTGTCACCGACTGACTGTGGGAGCAGAGCAGAGTAAGAGGAGGTGACTTCGCTGTGCAGCCCCCACAGCCCCCTCTTCACGCCCAGGCTCAGCTGCCTCTGCCTCAGGCTGCCCGGCTGCGCCCTCTGGACCTTTGCCCGGCTGCTCCCAGCCCCAGCCCTCCTCCACAGGGTCCCATCCCAGTCCCCAGGGGCTCACCGGGATGTCAGTTTCCTCTGTGACAATCTTGAGCACATCTGTGACGGAGATGTAGCCAAGCCGCTTTGCAATGGCCAGAGGAGTGGTGCCATTCTGTGCGGGGAGGAAGGACGGGGTCAGCAGCAGCCATGGGGAAGCCCAGGCAGGTGCCAGAGCTTGCCATGGGGCAAGGAGGTGCAGGCGAGCGCCGTACTCACTGTGCTGATCTCATTGGGAGAGGCACCGTGCTTCAGCAGCAGTGTCACGACGTCTGTGTGTCCCTGCTGCGCCGCTTGGTGCAGAGGGGTGTATCCCAGCTGCAAGGGAGGACAGAGGGTGCTGCCATCGGTTCTGGGAGTCTGCTGACCCAGAAATGCTCCAGACCTCACACTGTGCTTCATGCCTGGCGCACGAGGGGCAGCTCCCTCCTTTCCAGGGTAAGCAAAGGGTTCTGCAGAACCCAGCACTTGCTCGGGGCTGTAGCTAGACTACAGCAGCCTCCAGCCATGGAGACAGGAGGGCTTGGAGCTATGTGGAGCAGGGTGGGGAGAAGTGGAAGCAGGGAGGGAGGCTAAGCGTTCCCCAGCAACCTGCATGCTGTTGCCCAGGGCAGAAGGGTTCTTGGAGCACAGGACATCTCTGTACCTTAGTCTTGGCATTGACATCAGCCTGATGCTGCAGCAAAAACTTCACCAGCTTGATGTTCCCATAGTGGCTGGCCACATGCAGCGGGGTATAGCCCATCTGAAAGACAAGATCAGGTCTCAGTCCGCCCTCAGCGGTGCTTCCTGCCCTTCTGGGTTGGGTATGCTCATCTCATGGGCAAGCTTCTATAGATGAAGGATGGGACATGTGTATGGGTGCTGCCTGAGAGCCCAGGACCCGAGCAGAGGGCACACTGCCGATGACACCAGGTCGTGCCCAGGGGTATAGGGGTGACCTGTGGGAGCAGGCAAGAATCATCCCTCCAGGGAGGTAGGGGGAAGGGGGGGAAGGGACCCCAAGACACAGACAAGATGTGCCTGCAAGAGGGCAGACTCTTGCACAAAGAACAAGAAAAGCAATGCTCCTCCTGGAGTGGGCCCAGAGGTAGTTCCCCTACACATTTTTTCACCACAGCCGTGGTTAATGCACTACTTTACCCTGGTTGTTGCGTCCACCGTGACTCCGTGTTTCACCAGAACATCAGCAACCAGCACATGCCCCTCTTGGGCCACGAGATGGAGAGGAGTCAGGCCACTCTGCAAACAGAGGAGGTCTCAGTACAGTGGCAATGCCACCGCTGCAGCTCTACCAGCAGAGACTCTAAGTCAGGTCTCCAACCTGGCAAATTGACTGGCACTGTGCCGTTGGCCAGCACACTGCTGCCCAAATGCAGGGAGGCACTGGGGCCTGGACTACTACCCTGTCTGCTACTCCCTGCTGGGGTGTTCACTTCCAGCCTGGCAGGATGCACTGGGACCACTTACCTTGTTGCCTAGGTCGCCATTGGCTTGTTTGGAGAACAGCAGTGCCACCATGTCCGCATGCCCTTCCTGGGAAGCCAGGTGTAGTGGGGTGACTCCCTGCACAGACTCCGCGTTTGCAGAAGCCCCGTACTGCAGCAAGCTGCTGGCCACCTCCATCTGGTTTTGCTTGGCAGCGATGTGCAGGGGGGTGTACCCATTCTGCGGGGAGAGAGGCTCGTTGCAGTGCTCAGCCCCCGCTGAGCAGACCAGCAGGGACAGAAGGTGCCACCTTGCCTCCCCAGGCCAGGCCTGCCCTTCCTAGTTGCCTCCAGAGCTCAGGGATGCGGGCTCACACCCAAACCATCTCCCTGACAGCAACTAGCCCAGATGCTGAGGCCAAATCCCTCTTCCAGCCAAGACAGGGGTTTCAAAGACCACCTGCTTCAGGTTTGACTGGGATCAGCTGTCCTGGAGCTTTCCACACATGAATTGCTACAGCAGCATTCAGCCACCTGGAGCTGTGAGAGGCCAGGGCAGACAGACACCTCCCAGAACGTGTCTGGCTGAGGTGTGGGGAAAAACTAGCAATATGCAGGATTAGTATTCATGCAGAGACTGCAGGGCCTTGCGCACTGCCTTTGCCGCCACACTGCAGGAGTGAAGCAGCTGGCAGACAGGCTGTGCCCAGGGTGACGCGCAGGCTGTCGGTGACGCAGACCGACGGGGGACTGGCGCCGGTACCGGCTGCTCCCGACGCCTGCGCAGCGAGTCTGCGGGCAGCCTGCGCCGGGGGAGCAGGAACCGCCAGATGGGGAGGGCCAGCACCAGCAGCCACTTGTCTGTTCTGAGGATGCAGCTTCTGCAAACAACGTGGAAACCAAGGCTGCTGGTCTGCTCTCTGTGGGGGACGCTCCCTGTGCTCAGGCAGAGCGGGGCGACTCTCATGAGCTCGTGGGTTTTCTGACTCACTGCTTCCCAGCTGCATGCAAACATTCATGTGTGGTTTCCCAAACTGCCAGACCACAGCGCTGCTCAGCAGGGCTTGCCATGGAAACACATCCCCCAGCAACAGCCACAAAGCTGCCAGCAGGGACTATCCTGACACAGGCTGGCTGCGGGAACAGGACGCCCGGCACCCCTGCCTGCCCCGTGTGCTGCTGCCAGGCACAGGCGGGCATGAGCAGCAGGCATGGAGAGCGGCTGGTGGTGATCAGTCCCTTGTACACTCCCTGAGTGCCAGGGTTGAGGTACAATGCTGGCCCCAGGCTGGCACACACTGGCCACAGGACACATCCCCACATCCCCAGGGACACACGGTCCAGCATTACCCAGGCTGAGCTGTGCGGGGAGCTCCCCTTGGGAAGCAGCAGCTTGACGATCTCCAGGTTGTTGTGGTGGACAGCCACGTGCAGTGGGGTCAGGCCGTTCTGGGGAAGGGCAGAGGGCACAGACAGGTGAGACAGAGCCTCTCCCCGCACCACATGCCACACCACTCTTCCCTCTATCACAGGAGCAGCACTCACCTTCCCTGCTGCATTGGGGTGAGCGTCATGTGCCAGCAGCAGCTCTGCCACATCCACCTTCCCGTACTTGGCTGCAACGTGGAGAGGGGTAAATCCTTTCTGAGGAGAAAGGCAGCCCATCACAGGGTGCACAGGGATGAGGAGGAGCGCACTGGCACATGCGCAGAAAGGGATGCTGTGGCATGGGAGGAGGTTGCCCTCCTGTGACAGGGACACTGAGCTGCCAGCCTGCCCAGCCTCAGCCCAGCCAGGTCATGCCTTCAGTGGTGGTGGCCACAGCAGCTTACCTTGGTCATGCAGGTCTGTGAGGCCCCCTTCTCCAACAGGGCCAGGGCTGTGTCCACATGCCCCTCTCTGGCGGTGATGTGCAGGGGCGTGTGCCCCGCTGTTGTGGCCAGGTTGGAGTTGGCGTTGTTCTCCAGCAGGAGTTTGGCCATGGCAGTATGGCCGATGCGTGCAGCACAGTGCAGAGGAGTCTGGTCATCCTGCGAGGGAGGCAGAGGAGCTGTTTTGGCAGACGTGGACCAGTCCCTTGCTTGCCATGCTGAAGGAACCCCAGCCCTGCTCCTGCTGTTGCACAGCCCCTGGCAGACCAGGAGGTGGACTATCCCACAAGTTCTCTGTACTTACCTTGGCCTTGGCATTGACTTTGGCTTTGTTCTGCAGCAGGTACTTTGCCACATCCGTGTGCCCAGCTCTGGCTGCCATGTGTAGGGGCGTCTCTACTTTCTGCACCAAGGACAGGATAAATTGGTGAGGCCGTAGGAG
The DNA here is from genome assembly GCF_964199755.1 of Larus michahellis. Classification (NCBI taxonomy): domain Eukaryota; kingdom Metazoa; phylum Chordata; class Aves; order Charadriiformes; family Laridae; genus Larus; species Larus michahellis. The sequence goes on from NC_133915.1 coordinate 8,255,399, forward strand.
GGGATACGCCTTCCTGCAGTCGTTCCTCTGGTCTGAGCACAGGAGAGCAGTGCCCACAACCTTTTCTGGCCCCTACCAGAGCCTCCTGCCAGCACAAAGCAGGGGGCACCAGGGATTGCTCAGGAGAGCAGGACTCGGGCAACCGCCACCTCCTGTTGGACCCCACCGTGATGAGTTCTCACAGCCCCAGCCAGGGTGGGACTCACCACATTGGACACATTTGGAGAGGCTCCACGCTGCAGCAGGGTCTTGACGATGGGCAGGTGCCCCATGAAGGCGGCCACATGCAGGGGGGTCAGGCCGGACTGTGGAGAGAAAGGGGCCAGGGCTTGGGGACTGGGGCTGATGGCCTTGCCAACATCTCTTCCTGCTCCCTCCTCCTCCTCCTCCCCAGGGGCACAGAGGCAAACTCTGGGTCCCCAGCCCGGCCTCAGCACCCTGGTAGGTGAGATGGGGGGAACACGGAGAGCTGCTGCCTCCCCTGCAGTCCCCCTGCCCTGTAGGGAGACGCTGCCAGGCTCAGCAGGTCCTGAGCTGCAAAGAGCCCTAAGCCACAATGAAGAAAGTGTCTGGGGACCAGACAAGGCACCAGGGCCACCATCCCCTGCAGCGCTGCCTGCTCCGCACAGGAGAGCTGGGGCTGCGCTGCAGCCCACCTACCTCCGTGACGGCATCGATGGAAGCACCCGTCTTCAGCAGCAGCTCCATCACCCGGATGTGGTTCTTCTTGCAGGCGATATGGAGGGGTGTGAAGCCATTCTGCAGACAGACAGATGGACAGTCATTTGAGAGAACTCTCCCTCTCCCCCACCCCATTCCTGCCTGCCCCTCCTCACTCACCAGGGCTCGGGAGTTGGGCTTGGCCCCCTTCTCCACCAGCAGCTTGGCCACCCGGTGGTGCCCGCAGTGTGCGGCCACGTGCAGCGGCGTTAGGTGGTCCAGGGTGATGTCGTCGATCTCGGCGCTGTACTGCAGGAGCAGGCGTACACAGTCCAGGTGGTCGCCCTGTGCTGCCATGTGGATCGGCGACAAGCCGTTCTGCAACCGTGGAGCAGGGCCTCAGGGCTGGGCCAGGAGGGGACCAGGCATCCCAGCCAGCCCCTGCCTCACTGCCCTGGCCACAGCTCTGGGGCAGAAGAGACGGCATGTTCCCCAGGGTGCTACCAGAAAGGAGCTCCGAAATCCCTCACCAAGACTTATAGCTGAGCAGAGGGCAGGGCCTGAAGAGCTGCTGCCATGGGGCAGGCTGTGTCCAGGCCATCCCCTTCTCAGGGCTGGTCCCTTGGAAGCATGCAGCCCTCAGGCAAAGGGCTCCAGCTAGGGCCAAGGAGGAGGTCAGGAAGCTCCTTGCCCCTTGGCAGGCCAAAAACTCAGCCCCAGCCCAGCCGCGGGTGGCATCCAGCAACTGTGCACAGCTTGTTACACCCCTGTGCTGCCCTGGGACCTGGCACCAAGCACAACCCCACAGAGTCCCACGGGTACCTTGGTTTTGGCTTGAATGGGAGCCCCGTGGTCCAGCAGGATCTCTGCAATTCGCACGTGTCCATTGCGAGCTGCACAGTGGAGAGGGGTCAGCTCATCCTGGGGACAGAGAAAGGTTCAAGGGCTCGTCATGGGCAAGAAAAGACAGGGCTCCCCTCAGGCAGGAAAGTAACAGGGACTTTGGACTTATTTTGGCAAAATAAAGCAAAACTGAGCCTGCCCCCAGCCCCCAGGGCACACCCACTGTAGCCATGCAGCCTCCTCTCACCTCTACATGCAGCAGCAAAAAACCCAGTCCATCCCCTTAGTGCACCAGGGACCTTCCCTCATGCACCCAGCAAGATGTTCACAAGGCATGCACTGGGCAGTGCTCCCTGGACGTAAGGAGCTCGGGGAAGGAGATGACCTGTATACTTGCTGGTGATTCAGAAGCAGTCTCACCTTGGTCCTCGTCTCTATCTGGGCCCCACGGTCCAGCAGCAGCCGTACCATGATGATGTTGCCCCGACGGGAGGCTATGTGCAGTGGAGTGATCCCATTCTGAGAGAAGGAACAGCAGTCTTTTAGAGGGAGCAACCCCTTCTCTTTCCTCCACGGGGCTGCAAGGAGACATGGGGCGAACAAAGGACAGAGGGCAGGGAAGAGCTAAATCCCTGCCCAGGGACAGTGCGGGGGAACAGCTTGTTTCACATGGCTGGGAGAGAGGGTGAGCGCCTGCTCCTGCCTGCAGCTAAAGGCTGTGGAGAGAAGCTGCGCCCAAGGGACTGGAAGAGGCACGCGAACTGCAGGGGCTATAAGCTCTGCCCTACAGTGACAGCACCAGCTTTCCCTCAGCCTGGACACAAGGTTCCCAAGAGCTTGCATCCGACATCAGATGCACGGCTGCATCCGACAGAGGGGAGACATAGCAGAAAAGGCTGGTTATTAATGGCAGCTCCCCAGACATACATCATTGTGGTACCTTCTGCACGGCACCTACATGGAAAGGAGGCACAGCCGGCTCCTCTGGTGCTGCAGCAGTACCAGTCCCAGCAGACGTCCCACTTTGCACTCACCTGGGGTGTGAAGTTAACACTGGCTCCACGGTTCAGCAGTAACTGGGCCACACTGAGATTCTCATAGTGGGCTGCAATGTGCAAGGGGGTAAATCCAGTCTAGGAGAAAGAAGGAGGGATCAGCCCAGCCAGACACATGCTCCCTGCTGAAATGATGGATAAATACAGCATACCAAGCTGCTGTTCTCCCTGGGGATGTGGGAAAGCTCCCAGAGACAGGATGGGAAAGCCACACACCTTGGAGAGGACATCAGCATTGGGGTCATTCTGCAGCAGCACAGCAGCTGTGCGAGTGTCATCGTTGCGGGCTGCAATGTGCAGGGCAGGCAGGCGGACCTTACCCTTTGTCCCATAGTTGATAAGGTGAGCAACCACGTTCTCATGCCCTTGTTGCAGAGCCACAGCAAGTGGCGTGAAGCCATCCTGCCACGGAGAGGTGGGTGAGAGGGGGAGAGCCGAGGAGCCATGGCAGCCCCTGGCACACCCAACAGCAGCCCCAACAAGCAGGGCCCTGGGGTCCTCCCCAAGGAACTCACCTCTGTGGCTACATTCTGGTTGGCTCCATTTTCCAGCAAGAACTTGACAACTTCCAGGTGGTTTTCCTGTGCTGCCATGTAGAGGGGTGTGAAGCCTTTCTGCAAACACAAGGCCATGCACATCAACACAACTCTTCCTCGAGTTTCTCAAGCTCCTTGCAGACCTACACCCCATCAACGCCCACACTCACAGCTCATTGGACTGGGGCAAATGCATACACAGTGTGGGTGGGAAAAAGGAAAAAACTGGCAATGATGGAACAATCACAGAGAGCTGGAGTCCAAGGCTCCCCACATCCAGAAAGAACCAGAGGAATGCTTCACAACAGTCAGTCCAGGAGACACTGCCTTCCACTCACTGACACTGTTGTCCCTTGCTTCAGGGACGTTTCTCCCATCAGCCAAAAGCTGAAGAGCTTGCAGCCCCACCAGGCCCAAGAAAGAAGGAGGCACAGCGTGCAGAGCTGCAGGGGTTGCTGGAGACCTCATGGCTGTGCCAGGGAGGCATCGGCCACGAGTCCTGCCAGGATGAGTTCAGCGTGCTTGTGTGTGCTGCCACGGACTCCCTCAGCAGAGAGACCAAGCTGGTCTCCCAATATCCCTCAAGACTCCCTCCCCAACACTCACACACTCGTCTTCTTTCAGGATTCTGGCAGAGCAGTCCTTGCCCCTGAACAGGACTAGAGAGGAACTGTAAAGGGCTGCTGAAGCCTCCGTGCTGGGCACAACTCCCACCATGAGGACACCACCATCGAGCGTGCTGGGTGCTTTTCCCACCCCAGCCCAGGTCACTCTACCTGTGACTGCGCATTGACGTTGGCCCCGTAGTTCACTAGTTCCCGGACCACGTCCTGTTGTCCAGCCAGGGCAGCAATGTGCAGGGCTGTGTTTCCCTTCTGAAAGACACCACAGGGCAGCGCTCAGGAGCTGGAGCAGCCACAGCGCTGGGAAAGATGGGCCTGACATGTGCTAACACACGTGCAAACAGCAGCTGGCCAGGGGAAGCCTGGGGGCCAGGCAGCCCTTGCTCCATGCCCCATCCCTGCTACGGAGCAGGCAGCTACCCTTCTCGTTTGCTGGCCAGGGAAGAGAGTGATTTCATCTCTCCCATGAAGTTACTGGCAGCAAAAGCTGTGTGCACTGTCAGGCTCTGTGTATCTCCAGCACCAGGAGACGAGGAGGGGAGGGAGGATGGGGGAGCTGAGCTGGCAATCTTCAGGCAAAACTGCAGTGTGCGCCCTGGAAGCCAAGGCACCCCAGCAGAGCTAAGGGATGATAAGCAGGATGGAAAATGCAGACACGGGCTCTTCCGACTTGTGCCTTTGGGTGGTGTGGCAGAATGCCAGGCTCTGCTCCGCGCCCTGAGCGCTGCCAGAGCAGTGGAGAGGTGGGAAGCCAGGCCCCCTCCTGCTCTCACAGCCCTTCAGATGGTGCTGGAGGCTGCTCATTTGTCAGCCCTGCTCGCTTGCGCATTGTCTCTCTTGTCACTGAGCAAGAACCACACCCCGCCGCGGTGATGCAAGGACAGAATGATATGTTATTTACGGAGCACCAGAGCTCTCCAGGCTTGCGACAACGGTACCAAGACCATCTCAGTGTTGCAGCACACAGGGCTGACCGGAGCTGGCAGCCAGTGCCAGCAGGGGATGCGAGCACAGACAGCGCTAGCACGTGTTGTGGCTTCTGTTACTCCCCTCTTGAGCTCACAGTGGCCCCCGTTGCCCACATGGGGAAGAGGCATGGGTAGAGAGGAACCTCCCACCCACTTGGAGGTTCCCAGCACGGCTTCCACTGGGCTGAAATCAGAGCCACGTCTCCAGGCCCAGCCCAGCAGCACCGCTACCGGCACAGCCCTTCCAGTGGCTGAAAGCAAACAGCATGATTCACCGCTCAGCTACGGCTGGCGTGTCTGCCAGCAATGGCAGGGTGAGGCGTTGTGACTAATGTGACCAGAATCCCTTGTCCTCACCTTGGTCGTTGTCTCCAAAACGATCTCCTTGTGCAGCAGCTCCACCACCATTTTCACATGGCCCTCCTTGGAGGCCAGGTGCAAGGCGTTCAGCCCATTCTGGAGGGAGAAAAGGTGGGAGAGGGGCATTAGTCACCTGCTGGGGCTGGGGCTCTCCAGGGAACCCCCTACTCTGAGCTCCTGTTCAGACACAACTGTGGGCACTTGGCCCACGCTGGAGAAAGTGCAGGTTGGTGGGAGCAGGAGCCCTCACCTCGCCCCCGAGCCCTGTGCTGGCACCCAGCACGACCAGCCATGGTTATCTCCACACTGCCAGGGCAACCGCGTGCTGAATGCTAAGCTGCTGACTAACGCTGGAGGTTTCTCACGAGCAAAACATGCAGCCCCTGTAGATGATTTCCTACGGGTGGGTGGCAATACAGCTCAGCGTGTGTGTTTGATGCCACAGGCACCGTTTCAGTCCTCCCTGCCCATGGTACATCCCTGATGTCAACTCCCATCTTTGCTCAGGTGACTTTCCTTGGGGTGTCCCTCCCTGCGATTGCCTGTCCGCAGCCTGGCTTTCCAAACCTAAAGCACGGAGCAGAGCTTTGTGTATGGCCCAGATTGAGGATGGACCAGAACTCCTGTGTAAGTGCGCATACAAACATTAAACTTTAACATTTACACAGGCAGAAGTGCAGTGAGTGAAAGAAGCTCTGCCTGGGACAATGATTTTATCAAGCAGCAGCCGAATTTAATTCACACCAGCTCAGGAGCTTCCTCCTGGCTTCGCAGACTGCCCACCAACAGCCCCATCCTGCAGCCTATGCTCAGCAGAGGGTCAGCTTTGCTCCCTCGGAGTTTAGCTGCAGCAAAGGGTGCAGAGAAAGTGTTGGCTGTGCCACTGCTATGCTCCACCAGCTCCAGGAACCTCCTAAACAACTGAAGTGAATTCTCAGGAATATCTCTGCGTGTGCCCCAGTTTAGCTCGCCTTTTTCCTATACGTGGAACTTGTGCTCCAGGAGCAAAGGGCTGCCCAGTGCCCTTTTAGCATCTCTGGGCTGTCAGAAGGAGGTATCAGGCCAGTCAGCGCCCCAGAGGCTGCTAAAACAGCTTCTGCTCCATTATTTCTGACACTCTCTTCTGCTTCCCAGATGTCAACAAAAGGGCTGGGATATTTGCTGGCAAAGAGGTGAAATACTTGCAGGCGATTTCAGATGTCACTTTTTCCCCATAAGGCAAACTTCCCGTGTCCCTCACTTCTCCCAGGTGGATGCACTATGTTTACTCATCCCTACGCAATGCTGTCGCGCGGCAGAGCCGCCAGCTCCCTGGGAGCACACAGTCCTGCCCAAGTACTCCACCTCCCAACCATCTGCTTCGGCTCCTGTAGAGTACTGGAAGGTCACGTCACAGAATTGCTTCATCCCTACCTGAATATAGGTAGGGGCGCAGAAAATTCCCAGGGAGGCTCCAGTTCCAGCCCTCAGTACTCCTTTTATGCTTAGAACAGCTTGAACACTGTTACCGTACTGGAAAAAGGTTTTCCACCCTCTCTCAAAGCACGGGCTATCCAGGATCACAGTCAGAGTCACAGATTCTTTTGCTCAACTCTGATTACACCACAAAGAGCAAAATCCTAAAAACCCACAGGCTTCTTCAGCATACCAACTCTGAAGTCTCCTAGAGCCTCAAGCACAAAAGGCCTGCTTCCAAGGGAAAATGAAGCGGGAATTCTGCAACACCCACAGAAGAGAGCCACCGAAAAGAAATGCTCCCCAACCACTGAGCCATCACCTCGGTCAAGCCCAGCTTCTCTGACTAAGACACACCTACACGACTCCATACAGATGGTCACTGACACCTTCATCTTCGTGACCTCCCAAGTTGGATATGGCCACAGACACACGCGCTTTTCCCAGTTAGACTCACAAAACAAACGCCTGCAGTGCAAGACCACAGATGCTCGGTTCCTCTCCTCAGCACATATGCCCTTCTACACAGGGGATTCATAAATAACCTTTTGAATGCTAAAAACCTGTGAGGAATCATTATTCTCTGGCCTTACAGCAATAAGCACAATGTTTGCAGAAGATCATTTCCCAGCGGCCCATCGATATTTCTGCTGCTGGAACAATGCGGGCTGTTTTGCACATTTCCCTTGGCTTGACAGCTCCTCTGACCCAAAACCGCCACAGGATGTGCTTAATTTGAAAGGTGCTGCATTCTCCTCACTAAGTGCCGCAAATGCTTCCCCAAAATCCCAGTCACTGGCTGTCAATGTCACCGACAAACGCAGCCCAGAAAACACAAAAGGCGGACTTTGCACTTCGCCTGTACCAAAGCGGGACCTGGCCCTGGCTTGCCCATCAGGACTGTGAGTGGCCACCCCAACAGAGACCTGCCGGCTAGCGCAGCGCTGTTCCCTGCTAGTGAGGGTCCTGGCAGCAAGGCGCGCTCATCCTCAGGCCTCCGGCTCCTCATGGATGAGATAGGAGCATGCAGGAATTCAAAACACGAGAGAGGTGAATGATGAAGACGGCGATGCAGATGGCAGCAATGAAGGCGATGAAATCGGCGGGATGAAGATCAGATGGCATGTCAAGGTCTCTGCACTTCAGTAAGAATACAGGGCCTGTGGGATAGGTCTGACCACATATATCCCTCTTTATTCTATACAGGACATGTGAGGTTGGACCTTTCCCACAGGTCTGATATTCCTCAGAAGGAAACCCCAAAGTGCCATCTAACCTCAGGGAGATGGCAGGAACCAGCGCAAAGATGTCACTGAAAGAAGTGCCTCATACGTCGACTTGCTTTCCCAGAGGCCTGTAAGGGAGCGGCGGGTGCATTAAACACCTATTTGTCTCTGCTCATTCGTAGGTAAGCGTTCGGAAGCAGGAGCAGCATGACTCATTCACTTCCAGCGACTGGCCTGCTGCTGTGGCTCAATTACAGGGGCTTCTGCTCCCCCAGGAGAGACTACAGGAGCAGCAGTTGGGTTTAATGACTGGGCCAAATTCTGAAACGAAGCACAGCAACTTGGCAGATCCTGCCAGGTGCAAACACGCGATCTGCTCAGTGCCGAGCGCAGGCCAAGTCCTGCAGCCCAGTGCTGAGAGCATGCTGCATGGCCTCTCCTCTTCTCAAACCCTGTACATCTCCAAAATGGTTATGGGGTCAGAGCCTCTAAGCCACCAACAGGACCCTATGGAAAAGCTCATCTTCAAAGGACTCTGAAACTGAAAATCTTCTACCTCTTCTCCCTGCAAGACCCCTCTGATCTAAATCCCATATGTCCCCGCACAGCCCCAGGACAGAAATCTGTGAGAGTATCTGGATGCTCATTATGAATTAATAATGCAGATAATACAGTGATGAACAAAACGAGCATCTCCTGAGCTTTCCCCAAACCCCATCTAGTGTCCCAGAAAGGAGAATGCAAGCTGCAGTGTGCCCCAGGGGTCTGCAGAAGCCCAGCATCCCTGCATGGTACCATCACTAAGAAAAGAAAAGGAGACGGTGACATTTCCTGGGGGAACCTGTCTGCAGTAACTGCACGGGCCACTGCAGTGCACAAATCAGTAGGTCTGAACTACGCTTGGTTTGGGGACTTGATGCTGAACCAGGTGAACGTAGATTTGTGCTACCTGCCGAGTCAGCCCCCGCAGCATCACTTTGCTCTGGAAAGCAGCTGACGGTTCGGTTGCTGTGCCCCCTGCTCAGCCCAAGCCCCCAGAGTCTCTCCCTACAGCACCTACCCCAATTCAGGCTGAGCCACTTGCATTTGGCAGCTACACAGATACAAAATGTTCTGTCGCTTATGTGCAAACAGTTCCTCTGCGCCTGCAGCTCTCCTTTCCTGGGACAGACCTGTCTGCGTTGGGCTGGGAGGGGCTCCACCTGCCCAACACCTCCCAACCCACCAAGACTGGCATTTTGCAAACATCCCCTGCTTTATTAAACTGCAGCTTCTGGGAATCTAAAGCCTGAGCACTGCAGGCGAGGGGAATATCCCCAAGAGTGATTCCTGCGACAACCCAGCCACTGTGCTCCACTCTTCACAGTTACTTATCTGCTCTGCCCTCTGATAAGCGGCTGAGCCCCTCCCAGGTGTTCCAGTTGCTTGTCACCCTACAGGAGCCTCAGATCTCCCTCTCTGCTTACGCCTTAATGCCCTTTGCTACGCTCCAGCCGGTACTGCCAGGCTCCCCAGGTCTTTATGGCTATTGCTGCCCTCCCTGCCCCAAAGACACTCGGTCCAGATCTGCCTTCTGGTCAGCCGCTTTTCTCCCCAGCACAGGACCAGTTTCCACTCAGCTCAGCTGTGGAAGCCTCCCCAGCAAGGGGCAGCTCTCAGGCGGGTCTGCCCTGCGTGGCCTCTCCCTGAGCCCAGTTCTGGTCAGAAGCCCCTGTGCCAGCAGCCTGGAGCCTGGCAAGTGGGTGGTGCAGATGAGAGCAGGATGGGATCTGCCAGCACATTCACCTCCGCACCCCACACCGGTGGTTGCGGCTCCATGCTCTGTGCACCCAGCCCTCAGCCCTCCACACCTCTGCGCACCCAACCCAGCCCTCCACAGCTCCGGAGACACATGCCTGGAGACTGCACAGTGCCTTTGCAGAGCAGATCGCCCCCAGGAAATAAATCACCTACGCGCAGCAGAGTTGCTGCTGCCCTCCACCACGCCGGGCACCTCTTTTGTCTCACCCCCTCGACGCTTCATCAGGAGCCAGGCACATCAGGCGTGGGAGGGGTGCAGGGTCAGGACAGGCAGCCTCTCCCACGAAGTTTTTGAACTTCCTCTGGCAGGCAAGTTATTACCAGCCAACTTACACCCTGCTCCATGGCAGGTAGGACTGTGGGATCAGGGCAGGCGCTCCCAATCGGATACGTAGAGCAGTGCAAGCAAGCAGACATGGGGAACCTCCATCCTATGGGAGCAGTGTACGGAAGGGGAGCAGTGACTGTCTCTGGGCCTGGGGGAGCCACCACGTGGCACATTTTCACATGAACTAGAGGTGGTACCAGAAGCCCTGCGGATTTCACCTACCTGGTTGCAGGTGTTAATATCTACCCCATTCCTGAGGTGATCCAAGGCTTTGTCCAGATTCCCGGATCTTGCAGCTCTCAAGAAACTGGTTGCAGCGTCGGCCTTGGGGAAAAAAAGAAAAAGCATGAGACTGAGTCCCCCTGTTCTCCCCCATCACCAGCACAGGGTCAGCTCTTTACTCGGTTGCAGAGAACATGACTACAGAGACCAGGCAGAAAAGGCAGAGGCTAGGCAGGTCAAGGTGGGAACTGCTGGGACAGACCAAAGTGCCCCAAATTAGACAGGAAGAAGCAGGGCTGGGACCTGGACTTAGAGTGAAGAGCATCCAGGTGATGGGGTAGGAGAGCCACGCGAGGTCTGCAGCTCGTCCCAGCACTGCGGGTGCAGTAGGGAGGAAGCTCTAAGGGGACTCCAACCATGGCAGCCTCCCTTGGCCTAGGAAGCGCCTCCGTGTCCTGGCTGAGAGACTGCAGAGATGGACGAGGCTTAGAATGCAGCTGTGGTGAGCACACCCTTGCGGGCCTCCAGAAACCGCTGGGTAGCCGCGGCGGGGAGTTCAAGGACCAGCATTGGGGAGAATGACTGTGGCCGAGCACCCTGCAGCCAGGAAAGTCACAACTCTCGTTTCCAACAGAAACAAGGCAGTGCCTGCCTGCACCACTAAAACATAACCACCACAGGCAAGGCACAGCAATACTTCAAGCCACGCTATTTAGCAGTGTAAGGCAGCAAATGAAGGCCATGGGATGGCTCACCAGAAGCTGGAGAACAACAAGGTGGAAATGCAGTGATGTGGCTCTGTGAGGCTGGGACCTTGGACTGGTAACTACGAGCTGGTGCCTGCCTGCTAGGTCCAGCCCAAAGGGCTATCTGCAGGAAAGAGCCACGAGACATCCATGGCAAGGGCGCAGGACACACTCCTCTGCCTTCAGCTCCAATAAAAAATCAAAACCCCTCTTGTACCACTCACGTTGGGACTGACCAAAGGACCCCCTGTGCTACGAGAGCCTACATCCTGCCATCCCAGGCCACCCTGTAGCACCCACAGCCTGGATGCCGAGGAGCACCCAGGATGAGGAAGCTCCTGGAGAGGAGCTGGAAGCAGCATGAGCACAGAGGACTGGAGGCAGACCTGGGCAGGATGATGCACCAAATGGGTTCAGGGTTTCTCTCTTCCCTTCTCTTTGCAGCCTCAGCTATCCAAATTCGGACTTTGGAGCAGCGCAACTCAGCCGCTTTCTGCTCTCCTCCGTCTGCCTTCCCCAGCCCATCCTTTCTGCCTGACCCTCCTACCACAAAGAAATGCAGCCCTGTCCTGGGCCCACCACCCTGCAGCAGCCAGGCCCATGGACAGGGTGTCCCGGTCTCCACCATGCCAGGAACACCCTGCAGAGGTGGGCCCAGGCTCCCGCAGCAGTGGCTGGGTGCCATGGCCCCTCCTGGGCCGCCCCTGGGGCAGAGGGACAGGCGGAGCAGGGCAGCACCACCAGGCCCCATCCCGGCGCGCAGGCTCCGCGTGCGGGGGGAACACGTGCCGATTGCAAGACCGCCTCTGCCAGCTGGCTCCACTGGCTGCCGCCTCAGAGGAGAGCCCTGTCCATCCAGGAGAACCCCCAGATTCACGGCAGAGCTGACGGCTTTGAGGAGGGCTGTGGGCACAGAGGAGACACGATGTGGCACCTCAGTGCTCTGCTCGTAGAGGACGATCTGCTGTAGGAGGCAGAAGGCAGCTCCAGCACTGTCCCTAGCAGTGCACGTTTGTACTCTGAGCCCTGAGTGCTGTCTGGGGTCTAGCGAGGAAACACCGACAGCTTCAAGCAACAGGCTGAATGCAAAGAGCTTTTCCAACTCCAGACCCTGCTAGAAGCCTCTACATCTCGGTGAGGATCAACGACAGGGCAGCACCTCAGCTGCGCTGCCAGCATGCCAGCCACAGCACAGACCTTCGACAGCAAACCCTCTGGAAAATCAAAGCACAGCTCAGCCAGGCTCTCCCACCCATGGGACACACATGGAGCTGAGAAGATTTAAAATGGTAAAATTGTATGAGCTCCAGCAGCAAAGGGGCTCCTGAAGCCCCAGCATGCCCACCAGCAGAGACTACAGGCAGAAAGCAAGCAGAAAAGCAAAGCGGAGGTCTCCGACGTTACGAAGGAGAAGTGCATTGTATACTCACAGCCACGTCTGGAGCGGACCTGCCCTTTCGTGCTGCCATAGTCCTCACTTCAGCTGAAACCTGAGCCCGGTGTCCCCTCTCTCCCTCCTTGGTTATCTACTCCCCAGCTTTGAGAGAGCCAGTAAGTTACATTGCATTCTATCTAAAAATACAGGCTCCCTCCTCGCTCCAACGCAGACCCTGCAGGGATCGCCAGCCGCTAATGGAATTTGTTCATTTTCTCTCCATTACTGTGTCAGACAGGATATTTAATACCAAGCCGCCTCCGGAAAGCAGCTGACTGCTGCCAAGTGCAGGGAGCGGGTCAGAGCTGCAGGTACCATCTCGGGAACAGCACAGACAGAGCAGCCCTGCAGACGTGCCCAGGAGCCCAGTATTTCACAGGTAACGCCTGCCATGGAGGAGAGGGGTTGCGGTTCCCCCTCACCCCGCTGGGTGCTGGGGCCAGGGCCTCGGCGAAGGTGCTGAGGCTTCAGAGGTCCTGCCCTTCTGCTGGCCATGCTCAGAGGGCAGCTCTTAGAGATGCACAGAGGGATGCAGGACACCAGGCACCAGCAGACAGACAACACATGCAGACACGGAAGAAGGGATAGCTCAGCTCAAATGGTAAAAGCAAGGGAATAATAGATCTGCAGTCACACTGCCCTTCTGAGGTCAGTGTGCATGTTGGGACTGCCTACCTATCGCTCAGGGGCATTCGTTCACAACAGCTTGCTTTACTTTGGGGTGTCACAGAGATCAAGACAACACTTGATTAGCCAGCGATTCAGCCCAAACTGAAGTACAGATTGGGTCACTGCCATCTCCTGAGTTTCAGCAAAAGGGAGCAGTGACAGCAAGAAATGCAGAGATCTGATGGACACAAGTAGATGTGCGTATCAAAAAGATAGATATCCCAGTCAGCACACCACCAGTGTCCCTAAACACAGACACACACACATCGCACAGTTACCATCCACTACTAAGCACAAAGCGTGGCATGGGCATGCTACATGCACCCCCCGGTATTTGTACACATGTGCACACGCAGTCACTTGCTACCCACGTGCCCTAGGATACACAGCAACTGCTTCCAGATGCAAAGACTGCCTCTACTCATTTTCCTTTCTTTGGAGTTTGTAGTGTTTCTTTCCATTTTCCTTTGCCTTCCATGAAGGAGTTATTCCAGGGGAGAAAATAAGCCACCTCTCTTGCTATTATGTACCTCCTGCACTCCTACACAGATGCTAAATCAGACATACAGGTGTCATGCTCCACAGACTTGCGGACATTTGAGTTGCAAAGCGTCAGGAGGCTCCTGCCAGCAATTCCCCAAGAGAGAAGCCTCAGATTAGGACTTTGCAAAGTGCTCCAAGACCTTCTAAAGTAAAAAACATAGCACAGCAATCGTACTGTGCTTCTATTCTCCTTCCCTTTCTCTTCTCTCAGGAAAAAGCTCCCCTTGTCTGCTGACAATCTAAATTTTTCCCTTTCCCTCTCCTGGCCCTGATTAGTGGCTTCCTCTGCTCCTATTCATAGATGTCCTCCTGCTCTCACAGCCTTGCACCACAAAGCATCACTGCCAGTGGATGAATCTCCCAGCTCCTCACCCCAACATGAGAAGCCTGGCCCTGACCAAACCCATTGCATTGCAGTCGTGGCTAAGGCAATAAGCAAAGGGGAAATTCTGCCAAACCAGAAGCTCAGGCTGGATTTCAAGGGCTGCAGTCGGAGGTTCGGTAATCCTGCTCTGTCTTCTGGCTGTGGTCGCAGTCCTGCTCTAATCTCCTCTGGCAGTGCCAGGCTCTCGCTCCCACCCAGGGAGGAGCTGCTGCCAGCGCCTTCTGCACATCACTGATAAAGCAAGGGAGGGTCCCAACATTGCCTCCTTCTGGGAAAGGTGGCCACTTTTGTCAGGAGCCCACTCTGTACAAGCTGCTAAATGCTGCAAATAGATGACTCCCAAGCGCAAATGAGTTCAGGGACTTGTGCTGATCTCACAGTGTTTTCTGGGAAACAAAGACAGGCAAGAGGCAAGTCGCCACACTGTTCCAGACTGGCAAAAGGCACATGTGCATCCTGCTATACTGCCCTCTTTACCCCATCTGCCCACTTGCCTCCTCTACCTGCAGTTCTGCTGGAGCAACAAGGCAGCCTGAGCAGGGACTGCAACCCTTTGGCTGTTCATACAGCGCCCGGTGTGAGGAAGGGCTGCGCCAGCTTCTTGCTGAGGAGCTCCAGAGGAGGTGGGATGCGCGCACTGGTACGTGTGACTGCCTGGGAAGGTGTCCTGCTATGGAGAGGGCCAAAGATGCCAAAAGAAAGGGACTGGGTGCCCTTTCCAACAGGTCTCAGACTCCAGCCGTCCCCGGAGAGCAGTGCTGCCCATGCCGCACAGACGCAGGCAGTGAGGGCAGTGCACCCCCCCCAAGGGGCTGCGGGCATCCACGGGACCATCTCACTGCCTGCAGAAACACAGAGCTTTCATGCTTGAAACCAGCTGATTCCCTGCTCCATTGGAAGAGCTGCAAGGACTAGTTACAGAGAGGGAAGAGTGGGGGAGCTTGAAGTCACTGAGGTTTTTTGAAACGGGCAGTATTTTCTTCACTGTCTACCTAGAGGTACCACGCAGCCAGACCTGCTCTGCAATCGAAATATGTGGTGCGACAGGGAACCCAGAGTCTCAATTCTCAGATGGTTCGGTCCCTGCCTTTACCCTTCCCTGGTCTCTGCCGTGTATCTTCAGAGCCTCTGCCCTCACTGAAGAGCAGTGCTGCTCTTAACACCAGAGAAGAGGAATTGCGATACAGACTTCAAATAACAAATTACTTCCTATGCCTTGGGGAGCAAAATGCGTTCTGCCAAACGGCAAACCCGGTGGCCAGCAATTTTGGGTCTGCTCTGCTGCTGAGCAGCATGGCCGCTGCCTGCATGTGAAGGGAGGGAAGCTGGCTGCGTGGTGGGTTTGCCGTAGTCCCTGCGTGCCGGAGGCAGGATGCAGACCAGGCCCATGTACATCGTCCTTGGGGCAGGCACCCTCCTGCCAGCCCTGCACTCGTTCAGGTGTGTTTCTTCCAGGCCTGCCAGTGAAGAGCAGCAGGCTCTGCTGCATGGAAAGCTTCCTATGGCTGCTCTGTAGCAAAGATCTTGAAAGCAACTACGCCCAATTAAACCAGTACGCAGGTTTCTTGCTGTCTCATGAGTTTTGCCACTAATGATAACTCTGCATCTTCAAACCCTTTTGTTTCTTTTGTATGCTTTTGAAGCCATGTGCTCCTTCCAGCAAGGAGCTTAGCAGCTCCTGCTCCACACACTGCAGGCATCTGTTTGCAGCTCCATTGTTCCAACACTGTTGAAACCCCTTACCAGAAGCAACATGTGCCACCCTTTCTCTGGGATACATTAGGAGCAAAGTCAGCTGAGGCATATTGCAAACTGGGAGCGCAAACTGTGTGAACGGCAGAAAAACAGCAGCAGGAGGGCCACAATCCCTCCTGAGCATCATGTGCTGCTGCTAAGGGGGAGCCACAGTTTTAGCACTGGCCCTGTCTGGGGAGGCAGCAGTGGCTTTTGGCCTTGCCAAGCAGACACACACATCCTCCTGTATGTGGCCAGTGTGATGGTGAACAGGGGGAAACAAGAGCCAGACTGACACAGGCTCATGGAGCAGAGGACAGGGCAGGCTGGGCACCACACAATCACCCCAACAAACAAAAGCCACAACTGGCAGTGAGATGCAAACCTGAAGCCTAGCACCAAAGCCATGTACTGCTATGGGTATCCCACCTAGATGGTGGGGAAAGGTCTAACTCGCATCAAGGAGGTCATCCAGCCACTTCCAGTTGCAATGCCAGGGTGCTGGAACCTAAGGTTGGCGCTGCCAGCCAGAGAGGTAGTGCAATAAACCTGGCAACAGCCCTTGACGCTTGCTGTGACATTTCTTTGCCATGTGGGATTGTGTCCAGTAGTGGGCACGATCCCCACCTTTGAGGCATTATTTCCAGCAGAGAGAGCAAAACTTTACCTCAGTGGTTTACTTTTATGCCTAACCAAGGGATTTCTCTGGAGCCAGAGCTCATTTGGACCTCCCTGCCTTGCAGACATCACGTGCCCAGGTCTGCAGGTGATAACATGGATCCCTTCTCATCAGATGAGAAGAATATCCCAGTCCTGGAAACAGCAATCAAAGATGGCACCTAGGGTTTCTCTAACATGATCAGGGAAGATCAGGAAAATTGAATCAGAGATTCAACTCACAATGCCCAGAAACAGAAATCACGCTGTCTGCCTTACAGGAACTTTCTCTCCTATTCACAGAAACTTGACAGTCTCAGTGGTGCCTGCAGTGGAAACAAAACCTACTGGCAGGTCTTCTGCCAGAGCAGAAGACAGCATTCAGCAGAGCACGGCATCTCCAGAGAGGCCACAGTAGCAAAGCCTCAGGCAGGCAGCCAGCGGAGCACGGAGAACAGGCTACCAGGCACATACTGCAAACCCAGATGAAAGAGAATAGCAAAAGCATTGGGAAAATTCATCAGATAAAAGGATAAACCCATATACCCAAATTCTGTCCTCTCGTCATTCTCGTCCCCTGCCCACACAATTTAAGACATAAATCCATATGCCCAAGTTCTGTTCTCTAATCATCTGCACCTCTGCCCACAAGATTTAGGACAGGTCTGCAGATCCTAATAGGACTGATGAGAGTCAAGGCACAAGAGGTCATCTCTGGAAGCCATCTGCCAAGCGAGTTTGTTCCCATTTCATGCACCATCCTGAGTAAACCCTTTCCCCACGCCCCCTTCTGATGAGTGGAGATTTCACAATAGCCTCAGGCCTCCCCAAGGCAGTACCACAGAGCCCAAGGGTTTATATGCCCAGCAGAGATCCCCAGACCAGAATGCAAGGGGGAGCCCAACCATCTTGCAGCAGTTGAATCGGAGCATGCAGGAAATTAAAGATGATCTCGTGTTACTGTGGCACGGGGCTGTTAGAGCTGGAAGAGCACTCAGCATAGCGGGCAGAGGAGAAACCCCAAAGCAAAAGAAGGAGGGCCCCTGGCAGGTTTGTGGGAAGGCAGGCAACTTGTCAATTAGCATTTTGAAAGTACTGAAGAGGAGGCAAGCTTTCATGGGCAGGCACCAGAGTAGCCTCTCCATCACGCACGATCCTCCATCATTACATAGTCATGAGTAACTAGCTTTCGGAAAGCCTGTTTTTAGGCACTTTTAACAGGCGAGGCAGTTCTGGACTGTCACTGGTGGTGCAGTTCAGGGCCAAGGTTAACTCGGCCCCTGCTGAGCATATTCAGATACAGACAGCATCTACATCGCCATTTGGCTCCTTCCTTCCCCCCTCACAGGTCCCCTTTGCTAGCTGCTGAAGCTGGAACAGGTTCAGGACTGTGAGCAGGGTGGATATCAGAAACAGCTTAATCTGCATTGAGCAAGGACTTGGGAGCTGCCCCTGCACAGCAGACTGATCCTTCTGATAAGGATCCCCTGGTGCTACAGCCTACAGCTCTATGAAAGGTTGCCTCTGTCAGTTCCCACCTGCTATCAATGCATTTTCTAAGTAGTAATATCAAGATCTTGTTCTGTCATTTGCAAACCACCACTTCTCTAATGAAGTACGGTGCTGGGTCCAGCAGCAGTGAGTGGAGTGAGGAACAGGGGCTGGTCAAGAGGTCTGAGCAGGGAGCTGGTGACCAGGACATTGTTCCTTTCAGACATAGCCAAAGCAAGGCAAGAATTAACACATCTATGCTCCTGCCAGCTGAGGCCACGCACACCCAGGGGAAAGCTGTCACTCTCCTTTGATGTTAGCAGGAGCCTCTGCTCTCTGCATATCCTGAAAAAGAAAAGCTATTTTTACCTCACCAGAAAATATATAGACTGTGACTGGAGACAACACACGAGAGCTTTTTGCTCCAGCACTACATCTCTTCTAACAACATAACAGGGTTTCCAGCTGCTGAGAAAGATGCAGCAGCACTGTAACTGCCTTTTATCTCCTACTTTCCTAATGCACTTCCTTCCTTGGACCGTGACATAGCTCAGGCAGGTGTGTGCACTGAACACTGGGGAGCTGAGAGGGCTCTAGCAGGTTGCCAGTGCAAGGGGAAAGCAAAGACATGCTCTGAGCCTGCCTGACGCAAGCCATTGCAGGCCAGCCTCCAGCCTGCCCTGGGCTCTGGGCAGTGCCCTGGGGCTCAGGAGATGTGCTGGAGTCCAGACTGTGCCATCAGGGTCTGTCCTGGTGCCTCCTGGAGAAACTTATCTTTTGTAGTGATGCCTATAAACCGCTCCTAATTTCTGCAGTCTGTTCTGACTCACTCTCTGCCTCTGCTTCAGCAGAGCTGATCCACACCTGTTTTTCTGCCCGCACGAGCAAATGCGCCGAGAAGGGGGCTTTCTGCTGGGACCCGCACGCGCTGAGGAGCGGCAGAACAGTCCCTGTGCCACGGCTGCGATGGATTTACTGCCAGCAGTGTTCAGCCAGGCTGGTCCAGCCAGCACTCAGGGTGCAGCCTTTGGAAGCCATGCAGGGAAGAAAGCATTGACAGGAAAGCACCTGAAGCCCAGGCCTGGCCATGTGTCTCTGCCAGCAGCTCCCTGGTGAGGACACGCCAGCAAAGCCGCCGCAGCACAGCCACCTGCTCCTCCACAGAGCCTGTGCTGCACTGTGCCCAGAGAGAAACGTCATCCCGTGCACCTGGCCCAAGCTTCGTGTGGGGAAAATGAGAAAGATGACAACACAGAAATCAACATTTACCATTACAATAGTGCAAAAAAACCACTTGAGGGCACCTTCCTTCTGCCAGCAAAGCAGCGGTGAGAAGGACAGGGCAAGTACAGCACCACGGGGACCTAGCCCTTCTGGATTCAACAGCAGGCTCTGCCACTGGCTCCCAGCATGACCTTAGGCAAGTTCCCAGCGAACTAAGAAGGGCAGAAAACCCTTCCTGCCATTCTATGGTCCATTTGGCTGCAATCTTTTCAGGACAAGGGACGTTTTCTCTGCACCAGACTTAAGTCCATGTTACTGGCCAGGACATATCTAAACTCCCGCATGCAGACCAGCACCCTGAGAACTGAGCTGATTCCTCTCCCCCTGGTGCTGCCTAGCGAGCCCCTTACCATGGCCAAGTACTCACCCTCAAGTAATGCAGGCATGGCATCGCTGCAGGAGGAAGTCAGCCCACCCCAGGCAGCCAGGGTCTGCAGCGCTGGTCAGCACGCTCACACTGAACACTGCAGCCCCACCAAGTGCGAGCAGCCCGTCTGGAAGAGGTTTATCAGCAGCAGGACTGGACTGCACCCTATCACCACTTGCAGTCACTGGCCTACATGCCGGCCTGGCGGGGGGGGTCCTGCCTGGAGTCTGGAGATTACAGGTTGTTCCACGTCAGGGGCCTGGGGAGAGCTGCCAGGCTGGACACGAAGCGTTTGGCCAGTGCCATGCCCCAGAATACTGCATAAACATGTCTGCGAGCTGTAAACAGGGAGGAGCCCACGTGCATGAACCCTGCTCTTCAAGCAGTACGAGGGAAGATGAAACTTCAGAAATACAAAGCAAAATGAAACAGCTCAGTGGCCAGCACCACGCTGTCTCTTGGTCTGTGCTGTGCAAAGCAGGCCGGGCCAGAAGCAGTTAGCAGAAGACCCCAGATTGTTCTCTGGTCTCTGCAGACCTCGGCTGGGCACAGTCCCAAACGAAGGACACCGAGATGGAACTGAAGTGGCAAATGAGGTCTAGCGACAGCAGCTCCAGGCCCCTTGTAGGGCCCGGGGCCTGCTGCAAGACAATGAACGCGCCCCTTCCCCCCTTCTACCTGCACAGCAGACTCCTGCTCCAGCATCCCTTCAGGAGATCCTTGCTTGCAGCAAGAAGGCAAGGGGTCCACAGTGGTTGGTGCATGCCCTCTCTGAAAGACACGCAAGGGAGTCACACCGATTGTTCAAAGGAACAGACCTCCTGGAGACCACTCCCGTCCCACCCTCTCCTTGGCTCCGGCTCAGGGTGCCATACCACAGGGCAATGCTCCTGGCTGGCAGGAGCCATCCTTCTGCTGGTGTTTCGCTAACCCCACCTTGGATCCAGACGCTAAACTGGGGCCATCCTGACAAGGCACCGGGGGACTGCAGGGGAGCCACACAGCTTGGTTTCTATTTCTAGCTGCCATTCAGCTGGCCCTCTTTGCCAGTTAGAGGTTCAAGAAGGCCAAGGCACTTCCCCCCAGGCACTGGGGGCAAAGCAGCGAATGCGGGGCCATGAGGTCATCACACCTGGAAAGGCCTGGGCAGCATACAGATAAATAACGGCTTGTGACATTGCAACTTCAGAGAGAAAACACAACAGCTCTGCCAGTTGTATCTCCCTAGGGAATTCCTATAAAACAGCACAGCCCACCACTGGGAAATATATCAGCTGGGAGGCAGGAAAAGTAGATCAAGAGAACCTGTTAGGATGAAAAAAAGCTTTGCATTACATAGAAATTGAGATTTCTATACTGAGCAAAGGCCACGCTGAAGCATTGCAGCAAAGTAGTCCTTACCTCAGTCTAAGGAAAACACCTTCCCCTTGTCCAGTGCAATTCAGCACTTCCCTGGAAGTCTGGGATCCCTCTGGCATTTCAGCTATAATAGATTCCACCTCCAGTTCAGGTAGAGCTCAAATGTTAATTGTCAAAACGATGGGCACTGCAACTGCTAGCTGGCACACTACATTTGCTCTAAAAAGTGAACCTACAGAGCAACATCATCAATGTCTTAGATCCTGCTTTCCCCCCCCACCCCCCGCATAACTGCATGTCATGAATGCAAATACGAGTCCTCTGCACCCTGAAGACAGGACCTTACCAGACAGAGCTTTTGAGCCTATTCAAAATTGCTGCCTCGGCATAATGCAAACTTTCCCCAGGTTGTGCAGCCACCAGGATAACATACACACTTGACAAAGCCCTAGAAAGAAGTCCTGTGCCCTCCAATCCACTTGGGGTTACCTCCTGCCACACCTTGGGGCAAAGCAGTGTAAAGGTGCCCGTGAGATTGCTCCACCTGTTTGCTGAACAGGTGCCCACCACATGCGGCGATGCCACATCTCCCATGAGGGTGGGCACGCGAGCCCTGCACGGTGCAGGAGGGGACGTGGCCTCACATTTTGGCTCCAGGCCAGGAGTCTCTCATGCACATCATACGCCCACAGCCACAGCACGGCCGTGGGAGGGAAACGGCTGTGGTGCTGTGGGGTCCTGTAATGGCGGTCACAGGGTGCTTTGGCACATGCCTACAGGCCGCGTGGTGGGCGGTAAGAAGGAATTACCCCAGGGTCCCCACCACTGAGGCACAGCCTTTCTGCAGCCGTGAGAAATGAGAAAAGCGCCTAAATTCTAGAGCTGCTGACAGGGATGTTGGCAGGTCAGAGCTCCTCTGAGGGACAAAACAACCAGGCACGGTCCTGGTGAGCCTGGCCAAGCCATAAGCCTTTGCTCCTCCCTGAGACCTGGAGTTTGGCCTTCAAACAGCCCTTCAGCGACTTCTCCATACCTCAGAGGAGGTGCTTGGCGGCAGCAAGAGCTCAGGTACCCCAGGCTATCGGTGGCATCCGCAGGCTGGCAGGTACCGAACTGTGTCAGGCCCACGGATCTGCATCCGAGGCATATGACAGGGCACTAGGTATGTGTCTTGAGGCAACTGTATGGAGCTCACAGGGTTAACGCTACTGTCAGTCACATTCCTACAGCTCTACAAGTGAAGGTGATTATCAGGGGCATGAGTGAACAGGGCCCTGTGAGGTGGCAGGTACCTGCCTGCTGCCTCCCTTCCCTGAAGAAGGGGGAGAACAGACTTCAAGACTTTGCCTTGAGGTGTGTAATACACTAGTAACCATTTCTTTCCTTGGCTGTTTGTGGAGCTGGTGCAGGCTCCATCTCTAAGGGAACCGGTCTCTTTGCTACATTAATTGCTGTCCCTCATTAATCATATTTTTCTGAACACTTCCCACTGATCCCTCTACTTGGTCTCATTCACTCATTACTACCTCAGGCACCTCTCCTTACTGACATCTAGGCATATGAATGTCCCCTTAAAGGCCTCTGAGATTGTACAGGTCAGTGTCATGTTGCACTCACAAAAGCTATCACAGAGTTAAATTAGAGCTCTGCAAAGGGAAATGATTCACAATGGACACAACAGGAATATTCTCTAAGAAAGAGTAAATCCACGTTGAGAAAAAGTGGCCAAGAGTTACAGTGAATAATAGCTGTCAACTCCTGCTTAAGCCACTGTGCACCCTCACGGGCTTCAGGGGATTTTTGTGAGCCAGGGTTCCAGTATTGTCTTAAGTGCTGTTCCCTGGATGCTATAATATCTATCACACACACAGGAAAAATAATTTCTCCCTCTGCTGTCCTGAGATGGCTCCTGGGATGGGACTCAGCAGCCCTGGTGCCTCAGCGCCTCTGCAGTCCAGGTTTATACCCGAGATAAAAACATTGAATTCCAGCAGCAAATGCAGACAAGAGCTGGTTGGGCAGAAAGAAGCTCTCTGTTAGACATTGAGAAGGAAGAGGAGGTCTCTAAAGAAAACTACTCCTTCAGCTACAAAAAAGTTTTGTTTTTTCAAGATACAAAATTCTGCCTCTGACCTTTGGAGAAACTCTTCAGCTGCACTATGATGTAGCTGTGAAGGAATGCAAGGCTCCTTCCTCTGTGTCGTTATCTTCCATGTAACTAGAGAAGTGATCTCCCAGCACCAGACACTTCGCTGGCTGCTGCTGGTCTGTCCTCAGCTGTTCTTTTCCTTTCATTTACGGGAATAGTGTGCGCAGCAGAGCACCTTAAGCACATTGCCTTGGAGAAGAGTAAATAACTTTCTTTAACAGTGGGCTTCAATATGCTGAGGAAACTGCGTGTGCTTTTGCTCAGGGAATGAAGTGCATTCAGCAGTTAAAGAAATGATGCCAGGACAGGTCCGGGGCTGAAGTCACTGAAGGAGAGCTGCTCCTCTCTGAGCTCTCACGGTGCCCTCCTGCTACAAGGACACGGGGTGCATGTCCCCTTTCTGCTTACAGAAGAAAACACTCCCTGTGCTCCTGTCACCTGCTGAGGCTTCCAGGAGCAGCCAGGCTCCCTGGTTCTGGTCAACAAGCTGTTATCTTAGGAAATCTGAATGCAGTTTTAAAGCTGCGTCAGCAACAGAAGCTGAATAATTTAAATCCTTAGCAATTCTGCTCCTGCTGCCCAGCCATGGATAACGGAAGGTACTCAGATTCACGCAAGGAGAGAGCTGGAATGAAAAACAGTGCCGCTGTCACGCTGCTTCCTCCTGTTAAGAGAGAACAGCAGTGATGCAGGCATAAACAAGCAGATAACAATGCTCTGCAGTGCTGAACTAGGCTGCTCAGGGCAGGCAGTTGTCTGAGCACAGCAAGGTTGAGGCTTGCCTTCCTGTGGCATTTGTGGTTTCTGGCATGGTGATCCATAATTCCACAGGAAGTCCACAGGAGCTGCTGGTGCCTCACCTCTCAGATGGCTAATCCTCAGCTTCCAACGTGCTGGAATCATCAGCCATGAGCAACAGAGGAAGCATGTGAAAGGTCCACACTGACACCTGCTCTGCAGCTTTCTGTCAGAGGAGGAGCTATTCGATGTTATCCGGTGGGAGGGGGACAAAGATTTGCATCTCCTTTATTGCAGGGGTGGGGGGTGGTGGGAAGCCAATTTACAACTACTTCTCCCCAAATCAGTCCAAAAAGCAGCACCCAGAAGCATGGGACAAATGAAAACTTGCAAGAAATCCAGTGGACTGGGTTTGCAAAGCTCAGCAGCTAATAGACATAAGAAATCTCTCCCCATCATACCCCTGATCTAAGGAACCGTTTCATAGTCATCCATCAGTTCAGAACTATTTGAGCTGTGAGGTTCCCAAAGGAAATCTAGAAATACAAATTGAATAGATGTTCTTTAGGTTGTGTTTCTTGAACTGTGCACGGTTGCCTCCAAAGGCATGATTTTGGAGATGAAGCAGCCTGCGCTCTTACTCCAAGAGCCAGCTACCTTGTACCAGCATTACCACGGTTCAGTTCCTGGAGAGGAAGCAGTCAGAGCCCAAAATCAGGACATTTAGGCAGCCCTTTGCCCCTCCCTGGACGCATACTGAGCAGACAGCCAGCTTCATAGCATGTGCCTCTCTGGCATCTTATGAGTCATAAGGTGTTCTTTTTGCTTATCATTTGGATGAGCCAGGCAAAACAACTGAAATTTCATCACACCAATTTATCTTATTTATACTCATTCAGGCACAAAAACTCAGGAAGTCAGGTTCAGAGTGAAGACATGAAAGAGTTGCAGAGGTCCCAAAGGAAAGGAATATTCACACCCTATTGTTTATGCTGTGGCTTAGTTCTGTGCTATCCTGGTTGCAAAGAAGATTTCTGCACAGATAGAAAGTGTTCAGCAACCTCTGCATCCAGCTTTCCTATCCACCAATGGACCAGAAGACATCTCACCCACAGGATCAACATCCACTGGTTTTCCCCCTGTTAGAGACCAGGCAGTTCTGAGAGCAAAAACATCACCTAACGCAGCCTGAATCTGAAAAATCCCAGCTCTGGGAACTCAGAGTTTGGCATTATGCCCACAATATGGGCCAAGGGCAAATCACTTCTTAATTACTGCTTATGGTGCAGATTTCTGCTTTCACTCAGGCAGGTACCAATCTGAAAGACGTAACAAGGCCCTTTCAGGCTGCAGTTAATCCCCTCCAGCTATTGATCCTATCGTATCTGCAAGACCATGGATCCACTGAGATACCTCAATGTTATGTCTATTTGGGGATCTCAAGATGGAGAGATATCCAGCACTTGGCTGTGGTGCATGCCTGGAGGCAGTGCAGACTGACCTCCTGTGAGAGCAGATGAACGCATAGTCCCCACCTGGCAGGCTGCACTCTGCTCCGCTTGGAAAGAAACCTTCTGCTCTACTGCTGAGCGTCGAGCGGGAGAGCAAGAACTCGGATCTAAGCCCACACTTTCAATGCACCTTTATTCTCAGCAGTCACCTGGTCTCCGGGATCTGCAATGTACCTAGACGCTGTGGTCTGCACTAATGTCGTCTTGCTCAGTCATGTTAGTTCAGAACTTAGAAACCATTTCTGTAAACCTCTTCTCTTCAGATTTGTCAAAATATTTTCTTCTGCACTTGTATCAGCAAGAAAAGCCTTCAACCTCCAGGCACTCTGTGAGGTATATCCTGTCACCTGCTTCTCCAGCAGGCCTGCCAGGTTTCGAGTTCTGCTCGGAGCTCACAGAGGAGAGGAGGAAGTCTCTATTTTAACATTCACAGCAAGAAACAAAACTAGCTGTACACCTGTGATTTGACAGAGACATTCTCTAGAGTTTGATGACGGGCTCAGATATCAATAACAAGGCAGGAATGTTTGCACCAAAAATGAAACTAATTCTAATCAATGTTCACACCACAGTCGGCTGCAACTCGTTCAAGTTTTTCCCCTGGACAGACCTGGCATGCAGCTGGGCAGAATTAACAAAATTAGGAGGATCAGCAAGAAGCTTGGTGGAACTGTGGTGCCCAGCCCAGCCATTTGTAGGCAACATCTGTGACAGCGGCAGTGATGTGCTGCAGGTTACCATGAATTTGTGGTCACAGAGTGAAGGAACAATGAAAGGAAAACAAGTCATGGGAAGTTTCCATTCTCTGCATACCTCTAATTGATCTGAGTCTTTAGACACCCCCCTCCTGGGAGCTGGATAAGCAATAACTGGGTTACACCATCAACAACAAAATCCATAATAGGCACTGCAAAGAATGTGTGTGAAACTATAAAGCACTAGCAAAACCCATTTGTCACTAATATTTGCTCCTGGGGATTGTTCAGTGAGAGTCATTGAGATTATGATGAAATATTTATACTGCAGCAGCTCACAGAGCAGGACTTGTCTCTGCTTTTCTGGCTCCTGTGTAAAAAAACTCAAAACCAACCAACCAACCAAACAAAAACACCAAAAAAACAAACAAATAACCCCACAAAACAGAAAGAAAAGAAAACCAACCAACCCCACAATAAAAAAAGCACTAACTCTTCGACTTCAGGTTCCACCAAAAGCAAACTCCACACTCTGCTCACAGTACAACACCCTGCACCTTCCTCCAGTTACTGCAATGCTCTGAAGAACAGTTTGGCAGATCTGCAGAAAATCCACTTGAAACCCATGAGTTCCATTTAAGGGTAATTAATGAATGATTCAGAAGAGATGTGCACATTTCTGTTGTATGCCCACAGCCCTGCTCTCGCTGATCAGCATTTAGGATGATTTCATCGCACAGTAGCTTTTCCTAAGGTCTAATTCAATTACATAAGGTGCCTCTGGATGAGAAGAGCAGAGTCCCAGAAATACTCACTCGTACACGCCTTTGGAAAGTGAGCAATTCTGCACAACAGGAGTGAGCTCCTTTCCCCACATAGGATAGAGCTCCACCGACCTAGCAGATCTAACAGGAGCCTCACTATTGTTCTAAAATTGAAGGAGATCAACTCTTTTATTTCTCCCAGCGGACCTTTTCCGCTGAATGTCTGCAGTATCAGCACTTTTCCCTGGCCTCAGCAGTAAAATTTAGGGAACAAAGCCTCTCTGGAACCTGCCCCTCAAAGCTCTGTCAGCCACCATACAGGAAGTGTGGGGGTGTCTTTGCCACCTGCAAAACACCAGTACAACGGCTCCTCTCCACAGCCAGACCAATGTCATATTTTCACTGTGTTTAAAGCTCAGCTTTATGTTCATGCCTGGAAATCCACTGCATCCACGTGTGCGGAGCTGCAGGGGACAGAAGAGGCACCGAGGCAGACATCCCAAGGGCAGGCTCACCGTAAGCGTTAGGCACCTACAGAGTCAACACTTGAAGCAGGGCTTGCTGCCTCGGCTCCCCTGAGAGCCGGTGGAGAGAAACAAGCATTTCTGAGGGTATAATTCATCTGACCTACTTCCACGTGCGGTGCAGCATGGGAAGGGCTCCCTCCTTCTCTCCCTGACTGGAGGGAGCTGGGGTGAGCGGCTCAGACGCAGAGGTCTGGACCACAGCATCCCTGAGCTGGGGCAGACCCTCCCGTTGCACGGCAAGAGATCCACATGCCACAGGCAGCTCCGGGTGGGCTCGTGTCCACAATGACACAGGATGAGGTGCATGGAGAGCATCCCTGCTCTGCCCCAACACACCCAGCAACACAATCCCATCCCAGAAACATCCAAATCCTCTCAGCTGCTGCTGCCATGGCAACGCCAGAGAGAGGATCCGCCAGCCTTTGATGTGCTGATCTGTTTAAAGCATGCAAAATGCCATTCAGAAGCCGGGGAGCTGCGTGGAGGAGCACCTGACCGCCCTGAAGATGGAAGACTCTCCAAGGAGCAAGGATAAATGCACACTGGCAGGCACCACTGCCATCTCCTTTCACAGCAAGTCGTTACCAGCATGCTGTTGTTTCTGTGCTCCGGCTCACCCACTTAGTGGAGTTTAATATTTAACATCAGACAAGCTGCTGTTTCACAGGGTAATTTGGGTTGTTAATAAAAAATCCCCTTGCCCCCCCCCCCCAATGATTCAAAAATAAGATGCTGTGACTCCAGGTTATCAGCGCCGGCAGCAAGCGCTGGGAGCTGAGCACTCAGGAGTAGCAGCCACAGGGCAGTTAATGGGAAATTGGGAAGGGCTGTTACAGGCCACAGAGAAGCTGGCAGAGCCAAGTAACATGCAGCACAACGCTGTCCCCATCTGCCACTGCATCGCAGGCGGAGGAGGAGGGAGTCATTCCAAACCACAAACAGGCTGTGCGAACCCCCCAAGAGCAGGATGCTCGGTCCCCTCCCCAGAGCTCGCAGAGATCCCCTGCATCGCAAGGACACCTCCAGGCTCAGGAGGACTGCACAACTGCTTACCTTCAAAGGTTAACACTCTTGTAGCATTTAGCACTAGAATTCCCTGAGGCTTTGCGAAAACCCAATGCCCTCAGTGCCAGGAAACGCTAGGCCCTGACCCTGCAAACCCCGTGCCCTTGCTGAGCTACCCGGTCACTACAACCCAAGAAGCTCCGAGATGTGAGGGCACAGAGGAAGACTTGAAACATTTTATGCTAGACTTCTGACAGAATTTGCTTGACAATATGAAACACAGAAACCTGAAGTTGTCTCCTACAGAGGGAAGAGAACGTCTGTGTCCTGCACTCTGACATTTCTACCACTTTCATTTCAAGACTCAGCCTACTCCACAATTGCAAAGTTTCCCCTATATTCACATGCACCCATACCCAGAGTAAGAGGAGGCAGCCTTCAGCAGACCACAGAAATGCTACCGAGAACTCAAGGAACTGGAAAAACACAGGACTTGAAGAAAACAGAATGCAATTACCTGATAAAGATCTTGGCTGAATAGAGGAGTCAATCCACACACGTACACACACACACACTTTCTTAGGAAAAGCATCCCAGGATCTTTGACAGCAACTACAGAGGATGCTCACAAAGACAGTTCAACCTAAAACCTTTAGATTTTCTCCTTTTAACTTCTTGGAGTATAGGGGGAGTCTAAGTACCTGGTTTACGGTGAATACTGTGGCTGTGCATGCCTGTGAATGGAATTAAGCAGTAAAGAAAATCCTATTAATTATTCCCTCTTTTGGCTTCCTCAAGTTCTTTCCAAAAGAACTTGCCAGCAGGTAGAGACTGAGAAATGTGTCCTGGCCAGGATGCCCACTGTGGCAGAGACGTGAGAGCGCACCCATTTCATTGCAGCTGCATTGCTGCATTACCTGCTGACTGTGTTTTGGAATGTGGGCCTGCTGGAAGCCTCCAGCATTGTAGTCTGTTCTCCTATCTCTTTGTGAGCCTTAGTGCCTCTTCAGAGGCACAACATCTTCCAAGCAACATGTTTGTATGCATGTTTGTTCATGCTGGTCTTCGAAAACAGAGCCAAAATTAGGTCCTTGTTTTCATGGTTGGGCACCCACAGAGATGCCTTGAATTTCTGTTGTTTCCTGGAAGCTCCCAATCACATCACTGGCATGTCATGTACGTCTTTTAATTTAAACATAAAATTGATATATGTATATTTTCTAGGTACTTTTCGTCATTAAACAAGCCTAACATTATCTCACTAACCTGCTGGCAAAGCTCGTCAGTAAACAGCAGACAGCTTGAGGGTGGGGAGATGACTGCAGCGGCTGCAGCTCCAAAAAGAGGACAAAAAGCGCGTTACTTGCTTAGTCTGAACAATAAAGGAAACTCTGAAGCTTCCTCCTCTGCTGAGCTCTTTTTGTTCTCCCAGAATGTTACAATAGATTCTTTCTGTCAAGAACAAACTACAGGTTTATATTTTATTATTGGGCACCCTCCATTCTGCTTCTCTGTGTGCAACACTGCATTTATTTACAGCAGAACGTACAAAACACACCACCTCTGCAGAGACAAAGTCTGTTCAGACTGAAACTCCCAATGTGCGATGCCCCTTTGCAGTGAATGGACTTTATCTCCAAGCCTCATGAGGAAGATGCTTCACTATTGCAGCTGCGAGCAGAGCAAAAAAGCAGCTTGCTCCAAGTGTCCTCACAGTACTCTCAGCTCTAAAGCATGACTTTAAAGCAAAGCGAATTAGTAAGAGGTGCCAGCTTCTCTGCCCAAATATCTGCAATTTACCCACAGTGTCTGTGTCAGTACAAGAAATGCAGAATAAACGTCCCTCATGACCCCTCTGCTGCTGCTGATGGTGGTGCCACGCAGGGTGTTGGGAGGCCCCACAGGGAGGTGGTGCTGATCCCTGCTGAAATGTTGTCAGGGGACAGCAAATGCTGCTGCCTCACATTTTGGATGGAGAGAGGGTGATCTTGCCTTATTGAGCTGCTGCTGGCCTTGGACAACTCCTCTGGCAGGTCCGAGAGGCGGAATCGCCATTGGCAGAGACGAGTTCACAAGTTTTGAGGAGTTTTGCTGATGGAGTACTGATGGGCAGCAGATATTTTATACTTCTGTCCTGTGATACTGCAGCTCCTCTTACTGCAATCTCAGCTCTGCAGCTATTTGACAGCAGGCTTGACAAGGAAGCGTTCTTCCCGGTGCCCAGAGAAAGGGGGTCAGCCTGATGACCATCAGTCGCTCTTTAACAGGCGCACATTGCTATGCATCAGTGCGGCGGCACGTCCAAGCTGCGTGTAAAGAGAGCTGCCACGCCATGCTCCGCTGAGCAATTCCTGCTTGGACCAAATCTACTGTCACTGTGAGCCGAGATGATTCTGCCAGGAAAAGAGCTGAAGACTGAAAAAGCTTAGAAAATTATAGCCTGCAGGCCAAATACAGATCCTATGCAGGCACCTCCTAGAGCTAAACACCCCCATGCCAAAGGCAGTGGCCCACAGATATAACCTCTGTTTCAGCATTAAAGATGGGAAGGAGAACCGTAACACTCCTCACTGCAGTAAAAGTAAGTCCAACATCAAAAGCCAATTAGGTAAGTTTTCCCTTTCTGAGAACTCTCTAGCACACCACCACCCCACACTCCGCTCCCCATGCTGCTGCCAGCCTGAGTGCTTTCATCCACCACAAGGCAAATGGAGGCGGGGAGAGAAAGAAGGAAACAAAAAAACCCAAAACAAGAGAAACTCCATGCAGGGATTCTTAAGTCAAGGACACTGGATTATTGAAGTTTAGCATCTTATTTAAGAACACACTACTTACTCCTATAACCAAATCCATGGAAATAATTTACAGTAGAACATTATTGATTCCAATAGCAGAGTAAGAACCTAGAAAAGGAAGAGGAGTGCATATGACTACACCACACAGTAAAAGCTCGCACTTCACTCATCAGCAGAGTAGAGCTGAATCCCAGGCAGACCAAAGGAAGATCTCTTTTACTCTCTCCATTCCCCATTCAGATGAATGGAAGAAAGAGCTTGGTTGGCACCTCACCTCTGCCTAAATCTCTGACAGATGCTGTCCAGTGGAGGCAAGGTACAGCCCAAAGCAGCCATTTCTCTGGTCCATTGCTTGCATGACAACAGCAAAAAGAGGGACAACTGACTTGAAAAAATTTGCCTTGTGTTGCAGCATATTTTCACAGTTTTGATATGTTGCATGTTAAGATTTTGCTTCTCCCAGCCAACTAATACAAGGTGTTAAAAAGGCTGGTAGTTTCTGAATCTTTCCACATGCTGATAACACCAGCTTAACTTTGTTTTTAAAAGACTATAGAGAACAATGGAGCAAAAGGGACAGCTAACCTGTAAATGACAAATTAAAGCTGGGCTATGGAAGAAACTAGCATCTACTGCTCAGCAGAACAGTTTCTCCAAGCAGAGCAATGTATGTGTACTTGTACACAGCTCTCAGGACTGAGAGGCAGTGCCTGCAGCTGGGGACAGAGGAAGGAGAGCAAGCTGCTGAAGTATCTGAGAAGATATTAAGTTTAATAGCAGCATGTTTGGAGG
Source organism: Larus michahellis (assembly GCF_964199755.1). Taxonomy (NCBI): domain Eukaryota; kingdom Metazoa; phylum Chordata; class Aves; order Charadriiformes; family Laridae; genus Larus; species Larus michahellis. The sequence continues at coordinate 8,287,121 of NC_133915.1, forward strand.
TGGAAGGGTCAAGTGCTTGGAAAGCCTAATACATCATTTCCCACAACACTCACCCAAGGCAAGGCTCTGAGACCCTGCGTGACCACAGGCTGGTTCAGTCAATCAGAGAGCTGAGCAGCGAGCTTAGTCCCCGTGAGGTGACAGCAGACACTACCCTCTTCTGTTTCCCAGTATGTCCCTTAAAACAGACCCTCAGAGTACGTCACATCCAGTGCATCAGGATGCCAGGCATCTGTACTGCCTCAGGGTCCATGAAAGCACCAGATGACACAGGGGTAGAACTGGAACGAGATCTAGATGGAGCAGTCGCAGTGATGGGTCAGCATCTTTGCTGCCCATGGCCAGCAGACAGAAATCTGCACAGTGCTGCTGGGGCATCCACAGAAAGGGGCAGGATCTGCCCTGTGTTCAGAGATGCTCTGTGCAAGCGGGGAAGTACAGTGTTAAAGCTGAAATTGCCCTTAGCTCACCCCACACCTGTCTGTCTCACCCACCAAAACAGCACATTCGCATAGCATTTATCTTCTTCTTTGCTTTGTGCTTTAATCAGCAAGTCCTGGGAAAGACACAATGCTCCCCATTCCAGGCATGGCATCATGACAGAACTAAATGGACTCTCAAAACACTATGCATTTCCTGCAGATTATCTGGAAGCCTTAAGTTTTCTGGACAAACGACACTGTAAAAAGGTGAAAATATATATCATTCTTTTGCAGAGACCATCAGATTAGTTAAAAATCTAACATAGTTTATACTCTGCAAAAGATTTCAGCACTCTGTTCTCTGCATTTCCCATTTAAAAGGTCCAGCATATGCACATAAATGCACCCTACAAGCCCTGAAAAGTCCCGTCACGACAGTGCAGTGAAGGACCATAGCCTTCATTTCTGCTTGTTGTCTTGCTGCAGTACCTTTTTGCTTAAACAGGAGTCTTCTCAGTGACCTGGACACACACGCGCGCGCGCACACACACAAACACACGCACGCACACTGTCTCCTTGTTTCCTCATCTCTGTGTAAATATAGAAACCTCGTCTGTTTTCTAAATGCTCTCCTGCTGCTGCATTCTCTCTCTCCGCCTCCCGAGACACTTCAGCGAATACCTGCTGCTTTGTTTCTGCTGTAGATTTTTCACTGAGGCTGCAACATTTTGAAGCCATAGATTTCACATAGTCCCCTACACAGAAATGTACAGCTCTGGTTTAATGTTTCACCCAGTCAGCAAAATTTGGTTTGCAAATAGGAAGGGAGCTTGAATTTTGCTGCTGTTTGCAGTGTTGTGGCTCAAAACGTGACACAGTTCAGCTGTGAAAGGCAACGTGAATTTTCTGATGGTTCTGCCATACCGAGCAGAACCCCTTCTCACTCCCCTTACAGAGAGATGGCATCGGGAACTTCCCTGCACCCAGGAGGCTGTCCTCTGCTCATCTAAGATTTTAACAAGGCTGGTCTGTCCAATCCAGGGCTAACGTTTTCAGAATCAACCCTCATGGCGTCTTGAGAGCTGGAGGTGAGGACTGCTAAAGCGACGTAAGTAGGGCAGGGAACCCAGAAATCTCTGCAATCCTTGACCCATCCTTCCATCACGCCCCCAGCGATGCTGCACCTTCCCAGACCAGCACAGAGAGGGTACATTTCTGAAGAACCTTGACATACTTAGACAATTAAAACAAATTAGCATAATTCAGACTAAACTTCTAATTTTAGCACTCTGTAAAGCGGCTTTCCTTTGAGCTCAGATGTAGCTTGCTGTACCTCAGCTCCAGCACACTACAGGCAGCTTCCTACCGTGACTAAACCGAGCCCCACGGGCTATGGAGCCCAGGACTTTCACAAAGGGCACTGTCCTTGGCTTCCCATCCTCCTGAAGCACTTGCTCTAGAGAGGGCTCACTCCCTGCACACAGCAGGTGCCCTCTTGGGCAGACACCTTGGCCGAGGATGGCACCAGGCACTGAGGATGGGGCACAGTTTGAAAGAACTTGCTCCTGAAACAGATTTCTGAAGGCTAGAGGGTTTCAAACGTTGCTCACCTCATTCCAGTACCTTGATAACGGGTGGGCTCCCCAAGCTGATAGAGATGCCATTATTAGCTGAATAATTTAAGAGCCTGCAGAGCAGCAGAGCAGAATGGCACCAGCTTCCCCTCACTGCCTCCTCCCCCATCAGCAAGGCCCTGCAGCAGCAGGGTCTGCTCTGACCTGACACCCCCGTCCCACCCCAATGCCTGTGTTGTGCTGTGTTCTGCTGTGTTGTGCCACTCCCCCTCCCGTCACGGTGCTGTATTTCCCTCCTGTATGTCAGGAAAGGACACAGGCACAAGCTTTAAAATGCCGTGCTAGCTACGTACTGTACAAGCTCTTCTTCACTTACAACTGACTTTAGCATTTGTGGACAACTATTCACTGGGAAAGGGATGGACTTCCCAAGTCAAACACGGTTCATTATATATTAGCTCTCATTATCTGAGAGACTAGGCTCTCTTGGCACCACATCCTGCAAAGGGCAAGGCAGACAGTGAAAGAAGAAAAAGGTAAACACCAGCGAGGAAGCGCTACCATGTAAATGTTCCAGTTTTTCTAATTGGGCCATTTGAGAGAGCTCTTGCTCTGTGCCCATTGCAACAAACTGTGCTCAGCCCAAAACTCCTGTAAGCTCCCCACTGTGAAGGAACATTGAGATCAGGGTAACTTCTGCATGGCCATTTTCCTTCCTGCACACGAATATGCCATACACCGTCCTCTGCCATCCCTCTCCCATACCCAGTGCAAACACTGGAAACAAAACACAAATGCTGGCAGCACAGATGCTCCCATTATAACCAGTGCATGCTGCATTGCAACCTAATAGGAAAATGCTAGAGGGTGATTGTGAGCAGCAGCGAGTGAAATTGGACAGAGTTTAGTCAAAGGTAAGTTTGAAACAGCCTCTTCTTCCTGCTAACTCCATACCAGAGAGAAACAGAGAGAGATGGAGTGGAAACCTCAGCGGGTTGTGAGAAAAATGCCCCCTCGTAGGTCTCAGAAAGCAGAGCAGTACGGTACAGCGCAGCATTGATGCTTTTTTTGATCCTGAGAGCATTTCCATTTGTACAGGACTCCAGTGGCAGGTCAGATAAGCGGCATCAGAGGAAGTCATCGTCACACACAGACCCTGTACTTCCCAACCCAGCCTAAAGCAAGAACTAAATATTTATTAAGCTTCTATGAATCAGAGGTCTGAATCTCCTGACAGTGCAGCCAGCTGACGTAATCCTCCCCAGATCCTGACGGGACTTGATTCCCCAACAACCTTGGCAGAGCTCGGAGGGTCACAGCTACCTTGCAGTCACACAAAGCAGTTCCACGTCGGCACACTGGGCAGAGGTGGGGTGCAAATCCTCAATTGCTCCCTCCCTCAGCGCCCGAATCGCCTGTAAAGGAGCTGATGCTTTACCCCAGTTTTCCAGCAGCTGTGTAGACAAAACACCTTCACAGCTTTATGCACTGGACATTTACAACAGAAAAGACTCGACACTGTACTGCTGCCTTGAGCCTAGCACACACAAGCCGCAGGAAGATTTAAGATGGCCCTTTGATTTGCAAAATCCTTTTGAAAACCTACATAATAGCTAGATAGCTAACGATCGATCCCATTCCTAGTCACAGAGTTTAATTCTTTGTCTACACTGTCCCTCTGGTTACATTCAGAGTGGTAAAAGCTAGGGCTTCCCTGAGCCTCAAAGGCTTTGGCCGTCCTGATATCCCGTGCCCCTTCCCTCTGCCACTGCACCGTACCATCATGTTCCAGGCAGAAGACACGATTCCTTTGCAGAAGAAATGCCTCAGACAGAGAGTGTTGGAGTCCAGTCACAGAATCCTTGCTGCAAAGAGATGCTGCCAATAGCTGGTGCCTGGCTGGAGCATCTGGTGTGCTCATAGCCTCACCTAGTGCTGATCCCACATGGTCCTAAAGGTGCCTCCTTCAGTGCTGTGCCACACCACAAGCTGGTTATCTTCTCAGGGAAGGTGCCTGCGTGGTTGTTGCTCTTCCAATGCAAGGAGGGGCAGGAAGATTTCTGGCTGATGGAACCCACAAAACTTTCAGTGGGAGACAACAGAAGATGCAGCTGGAGCTGTTGCTCCAGGAGCAGGCAGAGAAAGGAGACAAAGCAGCTTTTTGCTCCGAGATTCTGCAGGTGGCATGGTCCTTTCTCTTGCTGATGAGCTCCAGCTTGCAGGTTAGATACCAACACAGCTCCCAGCAGCCACTGAAGCCCTGGCTGGCGAAAGACACATCACACCTTCAGCAGGATCTACTGCCACTGAATGCAAGAATCCAGGTAGCCCAATCCAGCAACTGTATCAGGCCAGGCACCCATGGGAGGAGTGCACGATAGTGCTCAGAAGACCAGTTATCCTGGAGATGTTCCGAGCCACATGCAGCCCGGGTCTGGTGAAATCCTTTGCCCTCTTCTGTCCATCACTCTCTTCTCTGCAGCCTCTCTAAACCCAGGGCAACATGAAGGCTGCTGCTTAGTGACAGCCCTTGGAGAGGATGGCAGGCAAGCAGAGAGAATAGCCCCAGTGGCTTCTCCTTGGCAGCACTCCAGCAGCAATTTCTCACCCCAGTTTGTTTCTCATGTGCTTATTGCATAATTCTGACAGAGGTGTCTGGATTTTCCATCTCAGGGATCCTAAACTTTGACTTAAGTTTCAGCCTGATACAGCTCATCAGTGAACAGCAGGTAAGAGACCTCTTTTGCTTGTCACTTAACAACAAGAAGCGTGGTCACCCTATGCGACCACTCAATTGTCCTACTAAGGAACTATCTGAAATTGCTCCTCTGCCGGATTGAACTTGTAACTATTGTTCCAGACCCTACTTGACTTGCTCTACTTCCCACATTTCCCTAGCTTCCTAAGCATGCAAAATTTCTTGAATGCAAAAGCATTCTCATTAGCATCCTCCACGTCTCCTCAATCTTCTCGGAGCTGCCCATCCAGGATCTAGCTCCTCTCCCAGCTCACCTCACACACCTCAGCTTGGAGTTTCTTCTGACAGTTGATGTCAGCTGGTTATGTTCACATTTATTCCTTATCCATGCTTGAGAATACAAAGGGGGTCATTCCATCCTCTATGCTCCCTTTGCCCTTTCCCACCATTTCCTCTAACTGCTAGAAGAGTGTTCTCCACCACAGCTCCTACCAAACAGAAACACCTCTCTCTCTTTCCCACCTATTTCAGACCCTCTCTCAATTTTCTTGTCTCCCTTCTCTGAAGCACCCTCCAGCCTCTCCTGCTAGGATGTATTTCAGCGTGTGTGTGAGCACTAAAATATTTCCTGCTGCAGCGTGCAGAAGAAACACTGCACCAAGCACAGGTGCCAGCCTGCACTGTGGAGTCATGAACACTCAGACTGGGCTGCATGCTGTTTCCAGGAAAAGGACAACTAGAAAAAATGCAAGGACTTTTATGCACAGAGTTTCTTGTTAGGAATCATTCTCTTTTACCATTCAAGAATGCATCATGTGAGATGCTCTACAAATCCATAACAAGAGACTGTCTTGCCCTTGGACACTTGCAAGACAAAGAAACTAGACCGGAGTGGAAATAAAACAGCAGTTTCTCCGCCCGCCCCGCCCCCCCCCCCAAAAAAAAAAGAAGAAAAAAAGAAATGGTAAATTCAGGCAGCCTTGTCCTCTATTCTTTAGATGTCCAAGCAAAACTTACTTTGATGCATGTTTGAAACAAGGGGTGAGCCAAGTACCGGGCCACAGTTTGGGGGTTAGATATTTGGGGCCCTTTCTAACAACCTCTTTGGTGAGCTCTGCTAATGCTTCCAGAGTTCCTGGAAAGGGATTTGGTCCACTTTCTACCTTTATACATAACCACAACAAGCAGCCACATGCAACTCAAAAAGGACTCAACTGCAGTGTGTTCACATAAAAAGTTACAGACCTGCCCCGCAAACTGCGTCAAAACATCACGTCCTCACAATGTGTTGTGCTGCTCCCCACTTATCCTGCAGAAGGCAGGTCTGTATCTTTTAAGTGACTTCCAAGCGAGGGCTTTCTGCCTCTTGGGGAGCCTGATCACAGCACACCTGCAGTGAAAGGAAGGAAGCGTTCTCGACCATCGCTACCTCCCAAAACCGCAAGAAAAGACAGATAGCTGCATCCAAAGCCCCGATGCTGCTTTCTGTCACCACTTGCCTGTCAGTGCAGGTGGACACATCAGAGACGCCACATACAGCCCAGCAGCTGTAACCGAGTGGCTCTGGTCACCTGTGAACTGGTCATCTAAGCAAAATGCACAGAGATCTGAAGCTAGGATACTGCAGCAGGGATAGCAAAAGCCAGCCCAGGTGATGCTTGGCAAATTCTCTAATGGCAGTGAACTTCTGTTATTCACTTCACAGCCTCCTTTGCTGATGGGCTCCTCTGTCTGCAGGGCACCCTGAAGAGCCACCAACACGTTATGCTAGACCTCATAATTCCTCACAATTAGTGCTTGCACTAAATGTGGGAAGGGACGGGACGCTGAAATCGTGCTCCCTAGAGTCATCCTCAGGCTGAGGCCATCTCCAGCTGTGCTGCAGGGCCCGCAGAGCAGGAGCACTCTTCCGGACACGTCTGTCTGTCAAATGGACAGCTCGGCCCAAAACACAAGCGTGGCCAGGCTGCACGGGGAGCGAGGGTGAGTGACAAGATACCATGCCTCAAATCCTCCGTGTCCAATGAAACGTCAACGGTTGGGGGCAGGGAATACCGGTGGAGCGACAAGGTTATAGACCTGGACTGTCCCCGTGCTGAGAGACAAATGAGAGGCACACAACGCAGAAATGGACGGTGCAAGGTCAATCAGGTTCTCGTTACATGCATTTAATAGAGAAGCCAAGAAATTGCCATGGAAACTAAAAAGTAACAAATATAATCATGGTCCAAGGAGACCATGGGTTTTGGGCAACACAGCATTAAATAACAACTCACTGCCTCCAGGTGTCACAGGACACAAGGCTCTTGCAGGATTCAACCATGCAGTTCATGGGACACACAGCCACACAAAAATGGCTGGAAACGCTAAGGGATACAAAGCGCTCATGCCCCAAGACATAACATCAGCTTGCATGGGATGAGAAGAAACTTGGTTCTGGGGCTCTTATCTCCTTCCTCTGGCCATCTCCACCACTTCATATCATGCTAGCCTTTCCTTGGATCATGGGTTACCCCTCTAATAACTTGCATTGCAGCAGCGCACGGCGTGCTCAGTCATAAAATCAAGATGCTGATACGCTGCACTGTACAAACACCAAGCAAGTAAACAGCCTCTGCCCAAACGAGCCTATTTTTGCGTACGAAGCAAAGGCAGCAGCAGGACCCGGTGACAGAACCGTGCGGAGCTTTTTGGAGGAGAGGCCTTTGCAGGGACATGGCACAAGGCCCGTGCAGACGGAGGGGGCACAGCAGACACCCCGGCTAACGCGGGCTGAACTCCCACAGCTGCCGCAGCAAAACAGAATGAGAAACTCCAACACGTTCTGGCAGCCCTCAGCTTGGCCCCAGGGAGACTTGCACAGTGAACCACCACCACTAGAGACACTCAGCTTTGGTGGCAGGGACTAAGAACAGAGAGCTGGCCCAACAGCAAAATGTCCTGGTTTGGTGCTTCTTCACTCACGAACCCCTTCACAGCCCTCTCACAACGTAAGAGACAAGCTGCTCCACCAGCCCCAAGAACAAGGGGCCCTGCAGGGAGAAGCCATGGGCCTGCCGGCAGCAAGCAGTTATCTCTGAAGAAGGCAGCATTCAACACGACAGCGTGGCAGCTGAAAGACCCCAACCCAACCTCCTCACTGCTGTCTGCAAACTTCACATCTGTCCTGAATGTGTCCACCGGCCTCCCCCTCATTACAGACAGACACGGGCCCCTCCTGGGCTGCCCTGGCATTAAGAAAAGCAAACGTTCTTACACCCAGCTTCGGTCCAAAGAGGAGCAGGAGGGTCAAGAGGGGCTCAGCCCGCTCTGGCCGCAATCACCAAGCCGGGACACCAGCAGGTCCCCCTTCCCAGTCCATTCCCGGGGTTCACCACTCAGGAGGGGACGGCTGAAGATCAGCTCCTCCTCAGCGCACCACAGCCCTGATGGTTTCTGCAAGGACGGTTTCTTGCTCCATGCTCCCCCCGCTGTGACAACCCCAAACAGTAACTACAAAAGGCTTGTAAGGTCTCTCCCACCCCAGGGAAGCGGACCCCTTTGGGTGCATTCAGCAGTGCTTCTCCAGCTCCCTCGCTTGCACCACACCGTGTCTTGGCAGCAAGTGCAGCTCGGGTCCCCCACAAGGAGCTGGCTAGAAGGTGCCCTCTCTAGTACCTTCCAGCTGAGGAAGTCCAGACGCTTTGTAGGTATCTTTGGATCTCCCAACCCATCACCAAGGCACGCGTACACTGCTTCTGGGGGGTGAGGGCAGAACGGAAGAGGATGCTTTTCTCAAAGACTCACAGAGTGAGCCTTCACCAGAAACAGGGATGAATGAAATCTAGGAATTCCAGTGTCCAGGACCAGCCCAGACAGCCTGAACCAGCAGTTATCCGGCAGTGTGGCAGGAAGAATAAAAGCCTGAGGGTTAGTTAGCAGTGCCTGTTCCCAGCATCTCAGCAAGACTCTTCCAGGACTCTGAGGGCGCAGCTATTGAGATGCTCCACGCAGTAGAGCTCTGCTGTGAGGTTCTTGCTTAGAGGGGGCACGTGGAAGTCTCCCAGTCTTTTGCTAAAGACAGATGAGGAGCCCACCTAAGACATCCCTGTATTGCAACCTCCTCTCACATATATCCTTGATTACCCTTGGTGTCACCTCTCTCCTTGCTGCCTCTGCGTTGGTGCATAGCACATACCCCCTCAGGCCCTGCTGTGAGAAGAACATTCAGCTCAAGAGGTCTTCAAGGGGCAGCAAAGCTTTCTTAGCAACATGCCTGCTCCTGCAGGGAGCTGGCGGCAAGAAAAAACTGGCAGTGACTTTCCAGAGAGGAGCTACAGCTTGGAACGGCTGGAGGAGCCCAGGCTCCAGCACGTCAGTGTCAGCAGAGGGGAAAGACACCTCGTTGTGCTCCTGACCCCCCCTCACCTGCTGCCAGCAGGTAACATGCCTTTGCTGTGAGGGATGACCTGTGTCGCTCGCACAAAGGCAGCCTGCCCCGAGCAGCAGCGGAGCTCACCGTCCCCTGCACAGAGCCGCTTTCTCTGTCAGCGCTCTGCTCCCGCTGCAGCCAGGTTTCAGTGTTTTGCAGGGATCGAGCAGGCCACGGCGTGGACGTCAACCTTGCTCCTGCACTAGAGAAAGGGGTGGGGGGCTTCTGCCCCTTTGCTCTGCAGACACAGAGTAACTCTGGGAAACTGCATGAAACTAGAAGCCAGCAATTTTATCTTAGAGATCAAATCTGTTAATAGGCCAAGTGAGTATCTTTATCTGCCTTGACAAACCCCCCGCTTCCCTTCTCCCGTCACCAGGCTTTTTTATATTCCCCCCCGCCGCCTAAGCTATCAGGACAAACAGCAGATTCCTGGCCCCAAAAGTTGTCCTCTGTTTAGCAGACTGTTTCTTGTGCTGACTGCACAGAGATCTGTACAGGGACCAGACTGTCCCTCTGTCATCTCCCCCGCCAAAAACACTAACATCACTCACTGCCACAAGCGCAGGAATCACAATACAGGGCTGCTCGCCCCAGGGCCACTCACCTTTTTCTTCCGGTCCCGAGAGCGGTTCCTGCGCTTGCGATTAGATTCTTCCTTCTCCTTCTGCTCCTGCAGAGCCTGAGCCTCAATATCTTTGATTTTCTTCAGCTGCTTCGCTGCTTGAGCCATGGCCGGTCAGACTGCAGGTCCCTCCACGGCTCACACCTGCACTTTCCACAGCACCCTCCAGCTCCTGGCCAAGAAAGTCCCTTCCCCTTGCTCAAATGCTGTCGACCCAGATGAGCGTGGAACCAGTAACGACAGGAAAATAGAAAGCAGTCAGCAAGCCCCAAAGGGCAGACGATGTCTCCAGCTAATTGCTAAATGGAGTCTGGGACACCTTTATAAAGCATTAAAAATCCTAAATCCAGCTGTTCCAGAGGCTCTGTGCACCATTGCAGCAGCCCCTGACTGCGCTGGCACATCATGCAGAATCCGCCTTGTGGGACAGGGCACCGGGCTGGTGCTGTGCTCTCTCCCTCGCTGTCTCTCCTGCAGCACGAGAAGAGATGCAGGCAGTCAGCCACAGGAAGGAAAATAACTCTCAGCAATTAATGCACGATGACAATGGAGAAGCGGCGGAAAAGGAGGCTGATGCATTTCATCCCGACTTCTGGGTTCTCTGAAGCAATGCATAAAGAGCAGTAACCTGCATGTAGTCAGTCAGTGGCTTTACCACTGCAGTGCTGCTGAGGCAGGCACATATTCCAGTCTCTCCAATTTTCTTCCTCTCAGTCTCTCTCTGTGCAGCAGCCGCATCGCTCGTTCGCTCTCTGGGTTACGACTCCAGCTCCTTTCAAGGGGAGCAAGAGGGAATCACTGCATTGGTTAGGAGGCAGGCAGCATCTCTGCTCAGAAAACAGACGATACTGCAAAGGATATGCCAAGTACTGGAGCAAAGTGCAGCTTAACAGCATCCTTTCCTCCTCGCATCTCTCCACTGAATGAGCAGCAAGGGGAGGGGAGGGATCTTGGCTGTGAATGGGAGATAGAAACCAAGGGCTCAGTCTGCTCTGACTACACAGCACCAGAAAAGTAAACTGGAGCCACCAGCTCCTGCTCACCCAGGCATCGCCAGGGTCCTCTCTGAGGATGCCCAGTCAAGGCTCCTGGAGAGTCAGCCCCCCCTTCTCCACACACGTGTACATTTCACCTCCAGCTGCCTTCCAAAAGCACAAACAATTCCATGTTGGAAGCCAGGGGTAAGGCCTGGAGGTGTAACTTTGGTTCCTGCACCAGCATAAAACTGGGGTGGGCTCTTTGGTGGTGACCGTAACATGACCTGCAACAAAGTGTGCTTTACATTCAGGCACTCCTGAGCACCCCCTGCCTTTATCAGCTGAATTCTTGTCCCTCAGAAAATCTGTCCCCTCTGTGCAAACCCACGGGCAAAGCACTGGGAAAATTATCTGCCCAGGTGGAAGCCCTGCACACGCTGCACTTTTCTGGCACGGTTTCCCCAATACTAGACAGAAAGGGCCCCTTTTGTGTCAAAAGATGGCAAACCAGGGGTTAATGTCCATTTCTCAGCAACTACTTGACAGTCATAGGTTATTTAGACTGGCAAGAAGCCAAGATGCAGACTTAATTGTACAGACACTATACCTCACTTTTCTGTCTGAGTAAGTTTTCCTGCATTTCTTTTCCCTTTGAAGTTCCTCTAATTCTGTTGGTTCACCCACAGACCAAGGAGGGTGCTAAAAACAGGAAAAAGACTGGTGTATCATATAGTTTTCAAAGAATATGATGACTGAGAATATAGAGAAGGTCCTAATAAAATACGAAGACTGGGAAATCATCACATTTTGCAAAGCTTTTGCAAGGACAGCTTTAGTTCTGTGTACTGTACCCACATGGATAAATAACACACTCAAGTCTAGATACAGCTGCACATCTTTATATATCAATGTCCTGTGAATGCCTATGCAAAAAAAAAAAAGTTACAAAATTAAATAAAAGCTGCACAGTGAGAGGCTCCACAGAGAGGAGGTGCCAGGAGCACAGCTGCACGAGTCACCCTAATTGCATCTCTTCCACACCAGCACGTTGCAGGCCAGACCAAGCAGAGGCCAAACAAAAAAAAGTGACCCGTGTCAGCAACGGGCACACAGGAGGCAAAACAGTTGCCACAACTAACCACTGAGAGCTCCTCAAGTTTCATGTGTTTGACTTTGCATCCTAAACCAGCTAGTTTAGAATTCTTTCTGAGGAATTTCCTGACTTTTCAAAACAGGGAAACCCGGAATGAGACCAAGTTCTGCATCAGTTCCCACCACGTGTACTCACTAGTGTCTGGGCACCAGCAGCCTTTCAGTGCTGGGCACACAAGGGGCTCCGAGCGTGGCAAGCAAAGGCTGTAGCCAGGCGCTGCTGTGACTTCACGTCTCAGCCCTAACCCGAGTCCTGTCTTCCAGCGTCAGGCTTTGGAAACCCAGCGCCGCTACGTGGCAGGGTCTGCGCACTTGCACTCAAGGGGTAGCTGCGCTGCGCTCCAGACTTTGGCACAGACATCCCTTTTTTCCCCTGATGTCAACAAAACATCTGCTATAGGCACAGCTAAACGGCATCAGGCGCGGGCAGTACACCCAGTCCTTGAGTGCCTGTAGGACGCTGCCTCCTCCTGCAAACAGAGCCCCCCTCTTCACTCCTTACAAGCCAGAACAGAGCGAGCACGGGACAAAAGCAGCAATCGTCAAGAGAGAACCGGGATACAGGGAAAAAAACACGTGAGTGAGTGGAGTCGTGCCTTTGCTGGTCCAGGGGACAAAACAGAAAAGCACCTTCCCAAAACTGTCTGAAAACTGCCTCCCTCTCAGTACACACGCAGGAGGAAGGAGATCCAGCCTCGTAGAAGGAACAGGAATGCTTTCATGAGCTCCTCAATTCTGAATTCAGGATTCTGCCTTGTATTACGAGTGTTATAGCCCACAGGCTAAACTCCTCCACCACCGCCCGCCGCTCTGTGAAGGAGGAACAGGTCAGCCGCTGCCACCAGCAGTTTGTTTTTGAAACATCTGTTGAAGTTTGACAGCACGATGTAAAAGTCCAAGTTAACTGGAATCAGGTATCTCTGCCATACACATAAGACTGTCCTAGGCAGGGGCTTGCACTCACGATGTTCTAAGCTATGAAGCATTTGGCCTACGATTGGTATCAAGCTTTTATGTGCTGTAGGTGTGTGGCTGGTAGACAGGCACCGTAGAGCTCTGCTGTACATGAGGAGAAGCTCATCTTCACCATTTCTACTCTTTCACAAGGACTCAGTGGGAAATGGACTTAGCAGTAATTTCACTTATCCCACCACATCATTTTTTTTTGTCCAACAGTGATTTTGCTCTTCTTTGGAGAAGTTGTTTGGGAAGTCTGGAACAGTAGACGTGTCGTATCTTGTTGCTGCTTGTTCCTGTCGGATAAAATGGGGAAACAAAGGATGACAGAATCTCAGTAAACAGACTTCCTCCTTCAGCTGAAAGGTACCATCTGCATATACTAACCAACACATAAGTAGAAAAGAAACTTTTCAAGAATCTTGTTTAATTATTTCACACAGGGTACTGTATTTATCACTTTTTCCTGTGAAAACAGATTGTTTGTGCTGTGATAACTCTCTGGTACCTCAGTCACAGACTGGGATTCTACCACGTGACACAAATGACAAACATACCAATAACAGAGTCCCTGCTCCAAAGAGTTCACCGAGAACAAATAGATACTGACAGGGGAACCCTTAGGAAAATAATCACACAAAATGAACATGGTCATTCTTTGCCAATGCAACATACAGAGCTGTCCTCCAGAATAGAACCTCCTGTGAGGGGGGAAGCAGAGAACCCAATTCCTGACCCGGTCTGCAAGGTACCACCGCTGTTTCCAGAGATTAAACGTGCAGCTGGAGCCCGGCCCTGCTCTAGGTGAAGATCTGCCTTTGGTGAAGTTGCTGAGATTCTCTGCTTTAGGGGCGCATTCAAAGCTCAACTTCAGGCAGCTATTTTTGGGTATATTATTCCGTCTGACAAGCTGTGAAGATAAAGATGCTGCAGGCCCCACCTTTGCTGCTGTAAACTTCATCTGCCTCGGTCTGTCCGCATTCCCCTGTTGCCGCAGAGATGGGGTCTCAGCAAGGAGCTCCCTCCCCGAGTTGGGAACCTAGTTAAAACAGTTCGGTTCTTTTTAGCATGTTCTTAATTATCTCACTGATGAGCTTTCAGGACTGTCAGACCCCTTTAAGATCACTCTCCTTTCAGCTAGCCTCTTTCAAAACCGCAGCACCCGTCTCCCAGGAAGCAGTTTGCATGTTGCTGCGTTCAAACCCTGCCCTGCGTATCGAAAGTTGGTAACAGACATTTTGGACCACGTATCAACTAATTTAGAGCAAACCTGGCGCTGCTGAACAGAACAACTCTCACCACGACCACAGTAGGGAACCTGCCCGCAGCAGCAGCTCTTCACGCCGTGCTATGAGGTGCTAAAGGCTCCTGCACTTCGAGACAGTCTGATTTCAACCCTGCTCTGGCTTGGCAACTCTCTCCCCCCGCCCAAAAAATAAAAAAAGCCACCAACAAAAAACCCTCCCCTATTTAGTCATTCTCTAACAGCGGACTTTGATAGTTTGTATGGCAAGAGTCTAAAAAAAAAAAAAAAAGGTCACCTTGTTCATGGCTCCTGAATGTAGTTATCATCAAGTTAGCCCACACAAAAGGGTTTTCTTTTTTCTTTTTTTTTTTTTTTTGAAAGATAAAGCAGAGGCTATTAACAGTGCAGCCTATTTGATCAAATAATGCTCTTTATAAACATTTCTGAAGTACCAGTTACTGTTTATCAGCTCATTAACTCTGGAATCGTATTTCCATGATCTTGTTTATAGATTTCCATAAATAGTTATCTTTGTTCCTTGTCCCACAAAGCTAGAAAGTTGTTATTAATCATTATGTTCCTATCTAGACATTTTCTTCTTAAAATAGTTTCAATTACCTTAAGAACTGAAAAATGCAGAAGTTGTTTAATTATTATTAGTATTGACCCTGCTCACCCCGAGCCTGACAGCTTGCGATTAAACATTGCAAAGATCTCAATTATTAGAGATGCATCGTGTATCAGCATGCGTAACAAGAATTTGGTGCCAGGGCATCAGATAAAGACTTTGAATTGCCCTGCTTGTCAGTTTGTGATACGAGCATTTTACTGTTATTTCATGGAAGTGATTTGCCGTGACCACTTCAAATTCCAGAGTTCTCTAAAGCAGCAGAATTATGCTCTAGTCTAGTAACTCAGCACGTTAATTCTGGAAGTCAAAGCCATTTTGTATTGCTGGAGAACATGCAACCGTTCCCAATTGGTGTTTCACTTTTAAAATCCATATTGAATCCTAAAAATAAGATATGTTTCTGAAAATTGGTAACAAATAAAAGCTGACCCCAACAGTATCATCGTTAGATAACAATTCAAGCTGACCACATTTTAATGGTGAAATCAAATCTGCTAAATTCAGTGTATGCAGAAAATTACAAGCAAAACCCGAAAGACCCCAAACCACAATCGTTTAAGTATGAAAAAACCAGGGCACACTGGGGTGGCACCCACCACCTCATGACTACTGGACGGTGCCAAAGCTTCCTTTAATGAACAACTTTAAAAAAAAAAATAAATAAAAGTGAGCTATGAGCAATTGACTACAGCTTTTCTGGCACAGAATGGTTAATTCAGTCTTAACTCCAGCACCCGCTATGGGGAAGCAATACGCATACGGGATGTACCCAGATCCTGATGGGTCTTACCTGTACCACCGCTGATGTACTCCCTGCAATTCACAAGTGATTAAAGTCGCAAAAACCTAACCGCAGGTCACCCCGCCTCCCTCTCCTTCACGCTTGAATAACCTAAAAACTGTTGTGAGAATAAATGAACGAACCACCCAGGAGCGTCCCTGTACGAACAACTTCTATCTGTATCTTGATGTGTTTGATCTGAAAGTTCAGGAGCCTCAATAAAACACCTATAATAGAGTCCAAGGAAAAATAAATCGGCTTCGAGGAAGATGCAGCATCATCCTCACCTCACATAAACTTACGTTCCATCGTGGTGAGGGCTGGAGATACGAAAAGCACGTCAAATTTAATTTTACTAGTTCTCAAGGTCCTTTCCATTTGTTTAGGACGACACACACACAGAGTTTGCTTCCTCGAAGACAGACTCGTGACAGCGCATCTGGGAAGAGCCTCTGTCCCCGCAGGCCTGGGGTTATTGCGGCGAGGTTCACCAGGGGAACCCTGGCCACAATGGCAGGATCGCTGGAACGTTGCTTCCATCTAGCGTCTTGGAATTCGTGAGCGCGCTTGGAACCGTGCAGCAGCAGCGGGAGCCAGACGGAGCTGGAGGATGATCCAATTCTGCCTTGAAGCTGCCGGGTAAACTCTGCTGGGGAAGATTTCTAGTTCTCCTACCCAAAGTGCTAATTATAAAGATGAGAGAGCAACTGGGGGGAGGAGGGGGAAGCTTCAAACACACATTGCCATTTTTTTTAAGTGCACAAGTCACAACTCAAGTGATTGTACAGACAGACGCTGACAAAAGCCAGCTAACTCCCTTTGCTTCAGCTTTGGGAAGCCCTTGCAGAGAGGAATTTAAAGGCGATGATTTCTGGAGAAGCTTTCGAGTTTTTGTTTTTTCTTCTTGTTTTTAGTCTTTCTCTCATTAGAAGCTGTAGATAAAAATTAACCTGGACAGAGATCTCGCAAGTACATTCCAAATACCACCTCTCTTCCGGATCAAAAGGCCAACAGAGAATCATATTCCCAGGACCCAGGATCGGTGACAGAGACCGCTGCGCAAATGGAAGAAAAAAAAACCCACATGCACAACTGACATCCAAAATGGCTCAACATAATTTATTTTTTATGTTAAAATGTACAGAGTTCTTTTGAAAGTACTTGCTAGAAAGGGGAAAAAAAAGTGATATTACATACAAGGAGAGGAAGGGAGACCATCCAGCCAGGAGCGTATGACATGGAGAATTACAAAGGCATCTAGGCACCCCTTCCCCTTAGCTTACAAGTCACCATGAACAAAGTACAAAGAGGTTACAAAACAGGAAAAGCAAATATAAACAGACAGGAATAGACTCAGCTTCATTTGTACATGCGGCTTTTAGAGGCATCTGGAGCTCCTATTCACACACTCTAGAGATCTCTTTAAAGAGAATTTTTATCTTTCTTAAAATAGTTTTTAATATTCTACAACAAAGATAAAAAATTTTAAAGATGGAATGAAATGAAAAAGCTCTTATTTTTAAAAGGCATCAAAGTCACTAACAGTGAGATTTTTTTTTTAATTTCTTTTAGAAGATTACCCAAGTTATCTTGCTAAAAATACATATTTTTTTTTTTTTTTTAAACAGAAGTGAAAAAATGGTAGGTACCAATATTACTGCGTTGGATAATTTCTTTTTATATATAGAAAAGAACATTTTTTTTTTTCTACAATAGTTCTACAGTCACAAAGGCTTGTGGAAAAGGGAGCTGCCCAATTGATAAAAAAAACATACAAACCCAAACCAAACGTAACGGCAAACAAACTAAATTCACGGCCCTCGTTTCAACAGCTTCTCCTCCTGTCTCAGACCCCCCCCACCCCCTAACCCCCCCCAGCAATCAGGAAGCAGTGACACAGCTGAAGATCTAGGAAGGAGAGGGCAGCACAGTGCGCTTTCTACACGGGTATTTGAAACTGCAATAGTATATACAGAGAAATGGGGTCCTACACAGCCTTGTACATGCTCAAAACGAAACAGAAATAAAAAGTGGAAGTCCTTTGAATTCTGCCTTTTACAGTTAGCAGTTATTGGAGGAAAGTCCATTTTAGTGCATCTGAAGAAACCCCAACTTTCTTTTAGACTCTTTTGGTTTAAAAACAAAAGAAATTAGTCTTATTAATGTGCCTGTATTTCTACTTCATATACAATAGAAAAAGAACTTTACATTAAAGGGTGTCCCTTTTTGTATTGGGTGACATGCCAGCAGTGTAGCCAAGAAGAGTGTAAATTGGATTATGTGGTAATAAACAGCAAAATCTTGCCGCCTGCATCCTACGACGGTGCCTGGACTGTTTCACTCCTGTAAAACAGGCCAACTCCCTTCTTTCCCACACTAGATCAAAAGTGTGGCTATTCCTATAAAGTGGGTCTCAAACACAGTGGGAGAATCAGGGAAAACATCACCGACTCCCCCGGAGCGCGGCACATCCAGCAACTTCCTACCTCATACCAGGAATGGAAGAGTGACAAGGACACCCAAGTCACTTGAAACGTACACTGTATCTTCCAAGATTACCCAAGCGAAGAGGTTACGAGGCAGACCACTGGAAACAGCAGCTTTTGAGCTCAGCCCGACTCAAAGGCTCAGAACCAAGACCCTCAGCATTTCGAAGTACAAACTAAAGTGGAGTTTGGGATCTCGGAGTTCACCAGAAGAGCCTGCAACCATTTTCTTGTCCTAACAGGCCATTAACCACCCTGTCCTCCTCCTGACTGCATACGGGACACACACAGTTCTCTCTCGAAATGCTTCCAGTAGTTCAGAGTGACAGAACACGTGTGCATGCGCGCACATGTGTGCGCACGTGCACGTCTGAGTGGTGAATGGGATCATTTTAAAGTTACATGGTATTTTCAGCATGAACCATACAATTTCAATTAACTCGTCTACAAAAACACCAATGTGAATAGTTTATTGTTTACACGTAACTCCAAATTTTACTGAGGGCGAGGGAGTCAGGGAAAATTGAAGATTAAAATTTTTCCTGACTTGCAGAAATAAAGAGCTTCATTTATCCTCTGTGTCCCCTTCCAAGTCTCCCAATAAGTGCCTCCTGCTAGAAGTAGGAAATGCTAGGTGGGGTTTAGAGGGAAGGGTTGTTATTCTTTGAGATGTCAAACATTTTACATGACTGCAGCACTAGAAACTGCGTACAGAGGGGCACAGGGGAGGGAGAAGGACATACATTTGAAAAAAAAATATTTAGAAAGATGATTTCACTGTTACACATATTCTGTCCACATTGTCAGCAAAGTAAGGCTCTTCTTAAATTATGAAAAGATTTTGTGCATGTTTTCCCGTCTAAAAAACATCTGTAAATGATTTTAGCTGTAAAATGTTTCAGGATTGTGAAGAAAACAAAAACGCAAAACAAAAAAAAAAATCCAAAAAATAAAGACCAGGCTTCCTAAAAAATAAAATAAACCAAAGAAAATTCCTCTAAATCTACAGCAATATTTTAACTGGAAAAAGGTCCATTTTCTCTGGTTCGTCAGTATAAAAGGTTCCTTTATTTATATATATTTCAGTTTTTAGGATGCAAGTTCGTCTCGCTCATCTTCTCATGTAGGGTCCATTGAGAGACTGCTTGGGCACCCCAGCAGCGTTCATGTAGCTGTGATGGGAGGGGCCCGTGTACATCATGTTTCCGTGAGGATTTGGCTGCATAGGCTGCTGGGTGTAGGCCTGGCTCCCCATCATTCCCATCTGCATCTGCATAGGATACTGTGCTGTCTGGTTCATGTAGGCAGGGTTACTATGGTAACTGCTGTTCATCATAGGCTGCGTCATTCTGTAGCTGTTCATGGCGTTCAGGGTGTTCATATTCATGGAGTTAACGTTGTAAGGGGCGGTTGGCATCAGGTTGACTCCCATGTTCATGCCCCGCTGAACAGCCAAGGTACGAGGACCGGCCTGCATGGCCACCGCGGGCGGGCTGCGGCCGTAGAGCTGCTGCTGGTGTGCGGTTGCCGAGGGCAGCGGTGCCGACTTGGAGCGAATGGAGATGTGCCCCTTGACCGGCATCTGCCCCTGCAGCCTCTGCGTGTGCGGAATGCCGATATTGGTAGCAGACATATTACACTGAAGCAGAGGTGACGTGAGGTTCATGGTGGTGGACGCCAGGTTTGGAGGGGGTGTCATGGTGGCTTGTGCTTGTGGTGTGCCTGCCAGTGGGTGAGAGGGAGCGAGCTGAGCCAGTCCCGTGTTGGACAGAGAGACGCTGGTTGCATAGGAAGTCACAGCAGGAGAATGGCTATAAGGCATGGCATGAGGGTCCATAATGGTGTTTGTCAGCTGCTGCAACTTGGCTAAACTGAACGTGGCTGACGGTTGTGAATAGCTCCCAGCACCAAAATCCCCCGGAATCCTCTCGTAGATGCTTATGTTACCAGTGCTTCCCGATTCGGGTATTTCCATGATCATGGGTGCCGGGGTGAAGCTGTTGTTCATGCTACACTGCGACAGTGGAGGCTGCTGCTGCGGTGGCGGTGGGGGCTGCGGCTGCGGCGGCTGCGGTTGCTGCTGCGGCGGCTGCGTGGTTGGTTGCTGATTGCTCGGAGGCCTTTCTACGACACAGCTCTGAGGTGACTTGATATTGCAGTTTGCTGCAGGCTGCACCGTGTTCTGCTGCATCATGCTGCAACTGCTGCCAATGTTTGCCATTTGCTGAGTGACAACACAACTGTTCTGAGTGAGGCTGCTGGAAGAGGACAGTCCTCCGTATGAACAGCTGCTCTGGGAAGAGTTATTTCCACAAATGCTGCCTCCCATAGTGGAATCATAGCTGCTGGGGTTTTCGTAATTCTCTGTAGTGCTCTCAATGCTGCCAAGGTCACTGAAGCCACTATCCACCACCTGCTGAGAGTGGTCCGATACTGAAGGCACATCCATCATGGGGCTGGTCTCCATGTTCTGCATAGAGGGTGCGGACAGGGATCCTTGTTCAGGACTTATCTGGGTGTAACTGCTCTCCAGAGCAGGCACATTTGGGCTGCTGACAGAACGTACAGACTGGCTGGGGTGGGACTGAACAGAGGATATTGGACTGTTGTGTTCTGAGGCCTGGCAATCTTCAACCATTGATATCTGAGGATCCTCCTCAGTCTGGGTGTAACTCTGCAAAGTCTGACAAGCTGCAAGAGTTTCTTCACAGTCCTGGTAAGCTACATCATGCTCATTGCTTTCCTCCTGTGTCAAGGACTGGACTGCTTGAACAGTTTCAAGATCTAGTTCACTATGAGGAATCTCCTCCTCTTCCTTTAATTCAATTAACCCTTCTTTATTACTTTGCTCTTCTTCGTGATCATCTTCAGACCCAGGGACGTGCTCTGAGCCCACTGATGTCTCATTGGAAGTCTGCTCTTCCTCAGAATCTGCCTCTGCTTCATCTTTTTCTTTTGCATCTTCTCTACTGCTTGGTATGCTTGTTTCTAAAAAACATTCTTGCACCTGAGGTTCCTCCTTCACCCCTTCTCTAACAGGCTGTTCCTCCAATTCTTTTTTCTTCACAGACTCCAAATGACCGTCATCTTCATCATCAGCATCATGATCTTCATTTTGATTTGTCACTACTGCAACTTCCTCTTCTTCCTCGTGGTCATGCTCAGGTTCATCTAGTTCTTGCTGTTCTTCTTCTGATTGCCTTTGCTCTTCTAAAACCCGTGGCTTCTCCTCTACCTCCTCTTCGATCTCAGGCTCTTTTACTTCTGGCACTGGACTACTGTTGCTGTCCACAGGAGAAACTGCTCTTACTTCACTGCTGGCTGTATCTTCCTCTTCTCCTTCTCCTACCTCTTCTGCTTCCATATTCACATCTTCCTCTTTCCTTTCCTCACTAAGAGGCAGCTCTTCTTTCTGCTCAACGCTTTCTTCTTTATCTGAAATTTTGGGCTTACGCCCTGGTTTTGAATTAGCTACCACTGCCTCAACTTCTTCATCTTGAACTGATGGTGGCACCTTTTCCCGGTTCAGTTTAAAACCTGGTTTTCGACCAGGTCTTTTCTTCCAGTGGACTGGTTTTCGGCTTTTCCCTTTTGGCCATCCCTTCTTCTTTTTCATGGGTGTAGAAGTATCCGGCTCAAGTGAAGAATCCTTGGCTTCACATTTTCTCAGCATAGATAATGGTTTCAAAGTTGGGTTACCTGAAAACACAAATTGAAAGACACTGTTCAAACATTTTTGTTCGGCCTGAGCATTCACGGAAGCTTTCCCAAGCATTCCCATTATGTTTTTCAACTTTATGTATCAATACTAGCTTAGAGATTTATTGTGAAGGGTAACAAGAAGGATCAAGGTTTGCTTGTTAGCAATCACGTTGCACATTACACTTTCAAAGGACACCACTGCTTTCAAGATTTTGCGTGGTCAAAGCTCTGAGCCTTTAATAGACAATTCAAATTAAACACTAGGCTATACGATAAAGTCCTGGAAAGACTCACCAGCCTTAGAAATTTTATTTATACAATAAGTTCACAAATGAAAATGTTCCAGTGCAGGGGAAAACACAAAGTTGCAATAAAAGCATGTTTCCATTTAGATCTGTATTTTATGCATCTGCTAAAGAAAGGAAGTATTTCTACTTTTTTCATGACTTATGTTTTTAAATGCCAATAGAAACACAAAGATGACTGAATTTGGCTAGATTATTTTTTTGTTTCATCTGAGAAATCATTGAAAGTAAGCTGAATTTCTCTCTCATCTGACTTTTTTTTTGATGAAGTAAGTTTTGCATTTCAGTGACTTTCCAAACACTAGCATAGGTTCAGAGCTTATACAGCCAGAAAGGAACGTGATCATTTACTGAGAACTTACTGAATACTGTAAGGCACTCCCTGAATTGATTTTGGTTTGAACCCGTCAGTTAGGATAGTCAGTGACATTTTACACAACTGTTGGTAAACTACTGCAACAGTTAATCGTTGACACTAGTTGATATTCACACTTTACCATCTGAAGCTCTCTCTTCAGACACTGAATTTACTTAATTTGCTTCTGTATTAGTTTTGCTTTTATCAGCTAAGCAGAAAATCTCTCTTACCAAATACCAGTTCTCACCTAAGTAATTTGTAAATTTATCAACTCACTCTCTTGCCTCTGCTTTCTTTGAATCTATCACTATAGAACATTTGTTCTAGTGTCTTCATCAGCCCACAACAGTTCTTTGAACTATTCCAGTTTATCAATACTCCTAAGCGTGAATAACCGAGTAAAGATGGTTGTAGTAGTTTCACCAAAGTGAAACAAAGAGATGACCATGTCTCTACTCCACTTGACACTCCCCTGTTCATATATTTAAGGATCACCTGAATCTCTTTGGCTTTGAGCTAGAAAACCATCCTATTTACTGGACATGAGCTTCAAATACTCTCTCATAGACTCTGTCAGTGAATTGCCCTTCACTTCATTTATCAAATCCCCTCTTTTTCTGTCAGCTGCTACATTATTTTTTTAATCCATCCATAAAATAGCAGTACAGACACATGACCCAGACCAATCTCCCTTAGAATAGTTCTGTTGGAAGGGACCTACAATGATCATCTACTCCAACTGCCTTGCACCCCACTAATAACAAAGCTGCTTAATTTCTCCTTGTTTGCCCCTAGATTTATTTAATATATATTAGCTTGATTTTGTAACATTTCAGTTTAAGCAAGTGGTGTTGATTAAGTCAAATACTTCTCAAAACACTAAAGTAGGTAACATCAATTACCCTTATTAAACAAGCTGTAGTCTTGTAAAAATAGATCATTGTCTGATAAATGCATTTTTCACATACTAGCGTTCATTTGTATTCAGCAAATAACCCTCCCCAGACTTTCTACTGAGTAATAAGCCAGTGACCCTACTATTTAAATCAGTAAAAAAAATAAATTAAAAAAAAAAAATCACTCTTTCTTTTCCCCTTCTTTCATATTTCCTATCTACTACAGAGGATTAGATTTACCACCTCTTAGGTAAAGACCCATTGCTTTTATCCATACTGTCATGGATTTAATATTTTTAGGAATACAAAAAAACAAATATAAATCTTATGATGGCAAGCTCCCCTTGTAATAACGTGATATTAAAGGTGTCTGGTCTGGGCTCCCCAGTACAAGACAGACATGGAGCTACTGGAGAGAGCCCAGCAAAGGGCCACTAAGACGCCCAGGAGACTAGAGCATCTCTCTGATGAGGAAAGGCTGAGAGAGCTGGGACTAGAGAAGAGAAGGCTCAGAGGGTGATCTTATCAATGTGTACAATTATCTTAAGAGAGGGTGTAGAGGTGATGGAGCCAGGCTCTTTCAGTGGTGCCCAGTGCCAGGACCAGAAGCAACGGGCACAAACTGAAACATGGGAGGTTCCATCTGAGCATCGGGAAACACTTCGTTACTGTGACTGAGCACTGGAACCGGCTGCCCAGAGAGGTTGTGGAGTCTCCCTCCTTGGAGATATTCAAGAGCCCTCCGGACATGGTCCTAAGCAACTGGCTCTTGGTGGCCTTGCTTAAGCAGAAGGGCTGAACAAGGTGACCTCCAGAGGTCCTTCCCAACCTCATGGGACTGTGATTTTTACCATACACGCTTGACACCATCTTCGCAAAAAACATGGATTTGATGACCCCTCAAGGTTTCATGTGCATCATTTTTCAGGCTACTGAGAAACGTATGTACATGCTCATTCAGTTGCAGGTAAACATCCGTGTGTATGCAAGCTTGAACAGAAGATCCTTACAGTATTCACATTCACAGTAAAACTTACAGGAAGAATTAGGAAAAGCAAAATAATACAGCCCAGCCTATTACAGAGCTCCATCTTCCCCCACGCAACACTAATCAAGTTGCACAGAATTGGCAGAATATAGAGAGACAAGCTTTATTTGTTTTCTACACCACAGAACACACTCTGTCTTCCAGAATGCCTAAACCTTATTAAAGACTGGCCTCAAATCACCACATCACTCTATCCATTCTCACTGTAGCCCTGACAGCCATCAGAACCAATTCAAATCCTCATCAGACACCAAATTTAAAAGTCTGCAATGTTACATTTCGAGGAAATCATAGAACAATTTCAGTGCATTGCCTCTGTTGGACATTAAGTTCTCAGGGAAAAATCTGAAAAAAATCTAACCCAAACCATCCTTACTCAGAGTATTAAAAAGAAAAAAAAAAAACAAAGAAAAAAAGGAAATTACAAGCGGGTTTCTGTAGTGATAGGAAAACTTCCCAAAAATCTAAGCTTCCTATAAACATTCCTAACCCACAGTTATGATTCAAAATAGTCTAAATCTGACCCAAGTATTAATGACTGCAATACCGTATTTCCGAATTCTCATAAGGCAGTGCTGCCCCCCTCCACCCAGCTGAATTTTTTATCAAAAAAGACCAGGTGTTTATGATGACTGGTTATCCCTGTGGGCTGTTTAGGTAACAGAAAGTACACTGTATTTTCTCTAAGATCATTATAGTTTTATTATTAATATGCAAAGGCACCTGCATTAAAGGCATAAGCAGGCAACAGATACCGTCTGATGTCAGGAGCAGCAATACCCTGAAATACTGTGCTTACTACTTTATTACTTTAGAGGTTCTGACAAATTTGCAGAAGTTCGGGAAAAAAAGCAACAGAAGTGACACAAGGGAACAGAAAGCACTGAATTACAAGTGGAGAGTAAGAAAGTAAAGTATTTATAAAGTAGGTGAGCAAGAAATTTATCATTGCACCTGGGCACTCTATAGACTATTTGCAGTCTGCAAAAGATGGCTAAAAATCACTGATGTATTTTATAAAGCAATATATGCATGTGCAATCTCTAAAGGGATCTGCATCTCCACCAGAAAACATTCAGAAGAGCACAAGTGAAAAAGACTGAAAATCACTTTTCTAACATATCTTCTCCCAATTCAGCACTCTTAGTAATGGTGCTAGAATACCCTAAAAATGTATTTCATGAGTAAACTGATCACAACAGAATTAAAAAACCAACAGTATAAGCTGACTGTGCATATATTCCCACTAAGCAAACTTAATGCTGCATCAAGATGTGTTTGCACTACATTTACAGTTATACGCTGCTATAAGGATTTAAGGGTAACTGATGCTAAGTGGATAGTATACACGGCTATAATCATATTGATGCTTTCAGCATTTAAGTACTTTTAAAGAAAAATTCTCCTCTGATAGCCACAGGATAGTTGGAAGCCATAAATTAATGAATTTGTTCCAGTAACTATTTTTTATTGTGGGATAACGGCACCATACTTCTCTCTCACACAGTTCTTATTTGGCTGACTGCCTTGCACTATGTAGACCATCAGGAGAACAGAACATAACAGTCATAATGAAGATTACTAACGAAGCATCTGGATGACAGATGTTTCTTTTGAATTATCACTGCACTCTAAGTAACCAGTTCCAACCAAATTATTTTATTTTATGAACTGAAGGTTCAGAGAACGTTAAGGAGATATGAGAAGCTGAAAGGCAGGACGTGCAATGTGATGAAGAACAGGATCTCAAAAGAGACAGTTTATTATTTCTCTTTGTGATGGAAAACTGAGGGCTCTCCAATTAATTTCTGTCTTATTTCTGTAAGCGACCCTGCTGCATAGGTTATTCCACAATCACAGATACCAATTCCACAAGGAAAGCTGAACTGAAAGGATACCCTGTGATCAGGTCACTGTTAATCAGATATTTAAAAGCATGCACCACATTTTCATAAGACTTGGGAACGTTTGAGGCTGGTTTGACTGGCAATTTATGCCTAACCCTACATTTTGGCTAGAAGTTACATGGCAAGGTAAGCAGCTTGTTCCATCATGAGCTAGCATCATCTGACACTCACTGACACGCTATCTATATCAAACTTTCAACAGCATACCACCAAACATACCATTAGTGTCATCAGACTCCTCCTCATCTTTGGACTTCCTCTTAGAAGAGGGTCTATGCCTGAGTGTGTCTGGTGGGGCTAAGTGTCGAAAGTATCCACTGGGCAAAAGTTCGTTCTCCTCCTCTTCGTCCTCCTCCTCCTCTTCCTCCTCCTCAATCTCAAATGTAGGCTCTAATCGGGGCATTGGTCGTTCAGAGTCTGAGTCCTCAAACGGTTCATCCAGCACTTCCGTGGTCTCTGAGATTGTTTCAGTGACAACGCTGCTGTTGTGGTGCTTACGCTTGCGGACTCGCCTCTTCCGATGAAGAATTGGTTTCTGAAAGTAGAAGGTGGGAGAAGAGAAGACGTTTTATCACATGCAGTAGAAATAAAACACTGATAAAGCAGAGTTCAACAGACCAGGCAGGACCAGAGGACTCCCTTCTGGAATCCAGACTTCACTGGAAATACTGATCAGCACCTGCCTTCAGTTAGACAGATGTCAAATACAATGCAAGACGACCGACTTCCATGAAGATTCCTAGGTTGACATTTGTGTAATAGTATAAAGCATTTAAACAGCTGAAGCTAACAGCCCATCCACAATAGCTGAAAGTTCAGAGACACTACAATGTAGATGTGAATAGTTTAGAATAAGCTGCAAAGATGATACCGAAGAGAACTTTTTAGTGCAGCATCCCACAAAGAGAGGATTTTCTTGGTCACGTTGATAGAATTCACATCTCCACAGTAAATCTCTCTGAAGACTCTATGCTGTGATTTTAATTGTTTAGATAGCATTTGTGTTTTGCAAGCTTCTTTTAAAAAAGTAGGACCACATCTGTTTCTATTTTGCCTAACTGAGTAAAACTTTAATAACCAAGGTGGAAAAAAATCACAAGCACAAGTTTAAAGTTTAAAGAAAAAACAAACCACTACCTCTGGTTCAACAAAAACCACCACTACAAAAAGGGAGCAGGAAGTACTCTCCAGACAGAGTTTGGAATGCCGAGCAGATGCTACCTGTACGCTTAATACACACCTCTTGAATTGCACAATCCTTCAGAGAGCACCAACATACTGACAAAACCGACTGCACGATAAAGTCAGAGACAACAAGAAACAAGACACACACCTTTCGTTTTAATGTTGGCTTGGTGAGAACAGGGGGAGAGCTTGATCGAGGACTGACAGGCTCATCATCTTCCTCTTCGCTACTCTCACTAAAACACCTCAGAAGTGCCCTGTCGCTATCACTGTAGCGGCGGGGTAATCTGTCGCAGTCCTCTGGGAATCTGCACTTCAACGGCTCCGTGGTCTTCTTCAACTGCCCTCTCCACCTTTCCATACCTTCACTGTACCGCCGACGGGGAATCGCAGATTTGTCACCTTTGCCGTACTGTCCCTGGCAAACTGCAGATTTTTCCTCATCTTCATCATACCGGCCTCTTGGGGCTGGTGACTTCTCCTCACATTCACCACATCTTCCTTGCAAGGCTGCCGACTTCTCCTCACAGTCACTGCACCGGCCTCGTGAGGCTGATGACTTCTCCTCACATTCACTGCATCGCCCACTGGGAACCGCTGTTTTGTCCTCAATGGGCAATATTGCCTCCTTCTCACAAAAGGGTTCCCGAAGTTTTTTGCCCTTGCGGTTCCACCGACCTCTTCGTGATGGCTGACTGTTTGCAGGAAGACTATCCAGGGGAAAAATGTGTTTGTTTGGCCGTGCAGAATTGGCTGGAGCAACAATGTCTGGCTTTTTTTCACTCTCTGTAGGTGAGTAAGGCTCTTGCTCTTTCTTCTCCCATGACACAGATTTTACCATCTGATTTAAATAAAAACAAACAGATCTCACACTTTCTATTTAAGCATGCACATCTATCTTGAATTCGATTCCACAAAAGCTTTTGAGCGAGAAGTCAGAAAATTTAACAAGAATGACTTTTAAGAATCTGAGAATACAAAAGAATTGACCTTCGCAAGATTGTAATAGTGCTGTTACTCCTTTCCTCCCAGGTGATAACGTACCTCAATTAGCTTCCCAACAAGTGACTTCAGTCAGCAGCAGCCACCCAGTGGCCTGCTGGAATGCAAATGTCATCTTGCTACATTCAACCACAGTATTTGTGTAATTTTCAAGAAAAAAGTGAGACAAACTTGAAGCTATGTTTCCATTAAAATGTACAATTAGTTTAATGCAAATACGGTAACAGCGCGTAATTTGCCTCTCAGTATTCTAGTCAGTGCTCATCACCTGATGAGAGAGTGGAAGCCTTCAAGGACAGCAGCCTAGATTTTATAAACCCTCACTGCTCTGTGGGCAGTACTTCTAAAGCTATTAATGATTTTGCAAAGTACACAGCAAAAACCTTTGGTGAAAAATGTTAAAAGCTTTTGTTGATTCATTTCCGTTTATGCTATTTGTCACTTACAGAAATACTGTGCCCTTCAAACCTAAATCCATTTCAGCAATTTGATAAGAGACCAGGTTGCTTGAGAGTGGGAGGCAGGTTTTTTGGTTTGGATTTTCTTTTTTTTTTAAACACAACATATACTGCAAAAGTCAATAAGGGTAGAAAAAGCCTTTTTACTATTTTCAGAGATAGTCTTTAACCTTTCTCTAGACTACGCCCCGTTTTCCCTATTTTTAGTTTCTAATCTGAAACTATAAAGATACATGAACTAACCATGACTGCATTGCCTTTTACAATTATGCCAAATGCCCAAGCTTAGCATTTGAACTCTTCTTAGCATTGCCTGCAGAAGCACCAGGTGTAAACTATACGACACACAGAAGTAACAGATTAACTCTTACACTGGTCTCTGGATCCTTTTCTTTCGGCTCTTGTTGCTCTTCGTTTTCCCCATCCTCTGTCTCCTCTTCTTCATCTTCAGACACAACTGAGTTGGAAACTATAACAGGTGTCCAACGCAGACATTCTGCATCCACGTCTATAGGTCGGACATTAGTTCTAAGCTTTGCCATATGTTCCTGGATAAGTTTCTCCCGACGAATGATCACAAATCTAAACAGTGATAATACTCTGATCAACAGGCTACATACTGTACATCTTGTCATGTGAAACAGATATATTACGGAAAAATCTGTGTTGTCTCAATAAGTGCTGCCATGAATAACTTCAGAGAGGACAGAAAGCTCATTAAAATTGTACAATTTGCAGTACCATCAGACTACCAGAGAAAGCGTCTTCAAACTGAGAAAACAAAGCCATTATCCTTCCATGAGTAACATTCAGCTGCAGAGTGTCACTTTTAGTATGTGTTAAACGGACATGGGGTATACCATTTGGGGAAGAGTCAACATCAGGTGAAAGATACTGAATGGTAATAAAAGGACTGCTTAAAAAAGTTACAGCCCCACTACCAGAGTGCATTTTATTCTTTGCTCTGTTTTGCAAGTATGTTGCACTGATTAGACTGAGGGACCCCAAAGAACATGGCCAAGAGACCAGCTTGCTTTCTCTCATGGCTGCAAATTACTCAGAAGTTCCGCAGCTGCAGAGCTGCACAGCTGGAAATCGGATCCAGCTTTGTCACTGAACAATTCTTGCATTGCACATGAGCATCATAAGTCTCTACAGCCAGTATCTGGACACTTAAGTCTTAAATAAAATCAAGCTTATTAGATGTGACTCATCTCCAAACACCATTAAGTTTTATTCAAATACACCTGGAAGCTATTTGGAAATACAACAGGACTCCTGTACTCACTGATCACTACGGAAGTCAAGCATTCGTAGGTGATGTAGAGTGGAAGTGATATCTTGAGGGCAGATTCCAGTCAGCTTACTCAATTTCTTGATGCTTAATTGCTTGTCACGTTGATGATAAAGGCACTCCAATATTACACTTTTCCAATAAGCCATATATGAGAGGCGCCCCAGGTCTGACAAGGGCTTCTCTGGTGATCCTGCTTGACCCTCACGCTTTGAAAGCAAATAACCTAAAGATATACAAGAAAAAAAATTTCAAAAATTAGCATATATAGCTTCAGCTCCAGCTTCTACAAAGGCATTTTTTCATAAAGTAGCTGAATGCTGTCTATAAGATATAGATTACAATTTTGAAAGATACACTGAGTAGTCTGTCCGATTAGTTTTTTTTGGTTCAGAACTAACTGCAGTTATGTAGTTTCAAAACTACATTGCCATCAGGCATTGGCTATGGGCAATGCCACGAGATGGCAGCAGCTGCCTACCTAGAAACTATACTAAGTCCGAAGTACACAAACAGTCTGCTGAGTATCTTCCAATTGCAATAGCAATTTTGAAGATGACAGAGGGAAAACACATTTTAGCCATTTAAAACTAGTATGTCAAACAATTTTCTTGAAAATGCTCTGCTGTCAAACAGCATACTCGCCATACCGGAGAGTACCAAGCTCTATCTAGAGGGACGTACTGATTCACTGCACAGGTTCAATAAAGACCGAGAGATTCTATCCTCCCCAGTGTGACAAAGGGGAAAAGGAGGAACCAGCTCACAAATGTCTTTTCTCCCTGCTGCTCTAACATAGCCCACATTTTTTAATTTCTTAAGATACATCATTGAGTTCCTTGTTTCACCAATATTTTCAGGAGGACAAGTTATCTACGCAAGGATATTTACCAGCAAAATTACTCTAATTACACTGGTAGCGTTTTTCCTCTGGACATTAATTTCAAAATTAGCATGACCACAGGGAGGGCTATATTAGATTGCACTCAGCATAATAAGAGAGATATAGTTACAGCCGCAAGTTTCCCCGCGAACTTGCTGAGATCCATGTATGAAACTGAGAATTGAGTATTCAAAGCCTAAGTATGTCTGGTTTTGTTGTTCTCAAAGCTGAATTAAAACATGACTACCTTTTGCTTAAGGCACCCATTCACTTAATCAAGCTGCTGAAGGTTTCAACAGACCCTGCAGTTTTAGGGTTGGCTCTCAGTAGAAAGAGCTACACACACAAGGTAAGCTTCTGCTAAAAGCACTATTGAAACATGCCTGTAGTTTCCACCATAAGTGGCTTACACAGGAAACATGAAATTATGAGAATAATTTTTCTTTAGAATTGAAGCCTTCCAACAATAAGAATAAATTGTGAAGTTCAGATGATTTTGTGAGCTTTAGAATCCTTTGTCCCAAGATGGTTTTTAATTTGAGAAAATAATCGCTTCTACAGTAAAGCCTTTCTTTAAAATATTAAAAGACAAAGACTAAAACAAGCAAAGAAAAAGTTCCTTACTGAAGTCAATTAGGAACCTGCCATAGCCCTTACGCTGGTATTGTGGAAGAATCATTATACAGGAAACATTGTACTTCTGTTGGCAGTGTTTTTCCTGGGGGGAAAAAAAGGCAGCAAATTAAAAACAAACAAACAAAAAAACCAAACCATTGAGACACAGCAGAAGTTGTTCTGTACAAGTCCCTGATTACTTCTATAGCAAAAACTGAGCTGGAAAGCCACAGTCAAAGTGTCTTAGGAACAACAATGTACCTGAGCCAAGGAAAGACTTTAAAAAAGATAATAATAATATTAAAGCTCTATTACCATCATTTCAGTTCAGAAAATCAAAAAACATGAAACCCTGACATAACTACCATGTTCTGCTTGGACACAATACAGTAAAGAACACGGGCTGCATAGCAGATAAAGTTCAAAGCGTTAAGTCTGAAGGCAACTAAATTCATTGAAAAAAATTGCAGATTCCAGTGAATCTTTAAATATCTTAACCTATTTAAATATTATAACCTATAACCTATTTATAATATTAAATATTATAATAATACTAAAATTCAATCTCAAACCTGCTATTCTGAAAACTGAAAGGAAAAGCTTCAATTAAAGCTATTTAAGAAGAAGTAAAACAATTACAGATAAAAACCTTAAGAAAAGGCCTATCCGAAATCTTGGCCCTGCTCTGTCAAAAAAAATGAAAGGTTTGAAAGGAGGTGCAAAATTGCCAAACTTGTTTAGAAAACAATGTATTTACAGAAGGAAAGATGGGATAGAACTACTTGGTTAACAATATTTATTTCACAAACAGTACTGCCCATCACCACCAAGAGCAGGAAGTTATTGGAAGAGTTGGGTTTTTTTAGCTACTAGCTGCAGTTCGAGTTCCTTAGAGAATACGTGCTATTCAACATTATGAGGAAACTTGGTTTTATTAGCTGGTGCAGTTGGTGGTCTCCAAATGCAACATAAATAAACTCTGGTTGCAACAGAAGTTTACACCTGTATTACGCAATGTATTATATCAATTGCAAGGGCCTAAATTACAGCAATTTAAAGACTCTGAAGTTGCATTTCTCACCATAGCAAATGCAGTTCCAAGTCTTAAGTATTCAAATACTTGCCTTGGAAAAGTAGCCAACAAGGTGACAGCCCTTGACATCATTCTGTGTCAGCACGTAGAAAAGAAATGGCTCCACATCGTAATAGAGAGTCTTATGGTCCAGGAAGAGTTTGGCTAACAAGCACAAATTCTGGCAGTAGATAGTGCTGACATTGCCATCAACCTTACAGAAATGAGGAAAAGTTTTGTCACTCCATTTTGCTGTCATGCAAGGACATGCTTCATCTGGGTATCCCTGTACATTCAAAATGTCTAACACGAGAGGAAGGCTTCTCTGTCACAGGCGGCGTCTCAAGGACTTCACCTTCCACAGCATTAACAGCCGTGGCCAAGTCACTGTTACGCTCATTAGATTAAGAGAGAACTTAAAATTAATTTTCCTAAAATGAAAAAGCATTTTTACAAAGCAAGCCTTCTCATATATTTTATGGATGAATAATCTATACATGAGGTCAGCTCACACTGCTTGTGGTTCTTCACTCGTAGCAACTGAATGCTTCATGAACAAGTATATTTATGGCTATGGAAAACTTATCACACAATTGGGTGCTAAAGACCCTATTTTATAGATAAAAGTGAGTGGCTTAGTTTTCTAACTTACCTCAAAGACTGAAATATTATTTTTTCTATAAATTTCATTGGCTGGAGGATGAAACCAGCCACATTTTTTCATATGCTGCTGGAGAATAGTTCTACTTTTCATATACTTTAGACAGAATTCACAAAGGTACAACTTGGGTAGCCTGTAAGCAAAGATAAAGAAAGATGAAAGACTGAAGATATAGACACTTGTATAAAATTCCTCACTCCTGCAGATAAGAGAACTTGATGAAAACAAGCCCAGTATATACCAACCTTGTGTATGAGCTAATCAGACCAAAACCACCTTACCATACTTGAAGTCATGGCACTTACTTATTCTGTAACAAATGCATTTTAAAAAAAATGTACTTAATGTCCGCATAATTACTTTCACATCATTAATTGATGTTAGAAGAAATACATGCATCGATTAAAATCCTACGAAAAATAGCACTAAAACCCCAGTTTTGCACTAGTGACGCTAGCATGGCTTAGATAAATAGTTCCCATTCTCTGCCTTCCCTCCTCGTAACAGACAGCTGTTATGTACCCCCGAGGAACGGGTCACACCACCATCTATCTGTTTGCTTTAAACCATTTTACATACTACACTGACATGAACATTTTGACTACAAGTGTCCCCATACTGTTGTGATTAAACTCCATTTACATACTCTAGCTTGGGCAGGGATGCTATTTTCGGTTACCTTCAATGCCTTTAGCAGAGCTACAGTAATTCCTCATGACAGAGCACACGCTCTTATTAAATGTTAGAATTAAGAGTTTTATTTCATTTTTTCTCTCTAGCAACGGCCTCTAGAAGTTTTTCCTCTTTCTGAATCAAGTTAGAGTTCAGAGTTTGCAGTTTAGACGGTTTGCAAAGTTCTTAAGCAAGAGAACATCAAAACAACTATACATGCATCCCAGCAGAACAATCTTTCGGATGCCAAGACATGTAACATTGAACATTTCCTCTTTAGCTGTGTTTAACTACATACAGCATAAAAATAATATACAAAAGTAATTCCCGTGAAATTTCTGTTTATTTTTCTCTTTCAACTCCCATAGATAGTATACAGCCATTTCTAATCAAATAATTTAATACACAGTTAACATCCTATTCCCTAAACAAATTTATTATTTTTTATCACGAGAAGTGCTGCAGTTGAGGAACCCTGACAGGCTGGAGGAGTGGGCCCACGCAAACTTCATAAAGTTCAAGAACCCCAAGTGCAAGGTCCTGCACCTGGGTCAGGGAAATTCCCAGTACTAATACAGGCTGGGGGATGAATGGATTGAGAGCAGCCCAGCATAGGAGGACTTGGAGATACTGGTGTATCTCCAGCAATGTGCACTTGCAGCCCGGGCAGCCAACCATATCCTGGGCTGCATCAAAAGCAGCGTGGCCAGCAGGTCGAGGGAGGGGATTCTCCGTCTCTACTCCGCTCTGGTGAGACCCCACCTGGAGTCCTGCATCCAGCTCTGGGGTCCCCAGTACCAGATATGGACCTGTCAAAACGAGTCCAGAGGAGGGCCACAAAAATGAATCAAGGGCTGAAACATTCCTCCTATGAAGAAAGGCTGAGAGAGTTGGAATTGCTCAGCCTGGAGAAGAGAAGGCTCTGGGGAGACCTTATCGCAGCCTTTCAATATATAAAGGGGGCTTATAAGAAAGACAGAGACACTTTACTGAGGCCCGTAGTGATGGGATAAGGGCAATGGCTTTAAACTGAAAAGAGGGTAGATTTAGATGGGACAGAGGGAAGACATTTTTTTACACGACAGGTGGTCAGGCACTGGAACAGGTTGCTCAGAGACACCGCAGACGGCCCCATCACTGGAGATGTTCAAGGTCAGGCTGGGAAGGGTTATGAGCAACCTCATTCAGTGCAAGATGTCCCTGGCCATGGCAGGGGGGTTGGACTAAATGGTCTTTAAAGGTCCATTCCAATCGAAACCATTCTATGATACCACACATAAAGAATCAATGTACTCAGAGTCAGATGCTCTAATCCCTTACATGCTTAATAACAGCCCAGTACCAGGTCAGTTAGCTGAGGCTGCTCCCTCCTCAGAGCATGGAATATGTCAGTTCTTTGGGAATCCATCTAATCCTATATCCCTGTGGCAGTTCAAATGCTCACAACATATGCAGGTTGTTGCAGAGAGCTTATCAACTTTTTGACTCAGCCTAAAAAGACCTTAAGACATCTATTAACTACCATTAAAAGTATCTGGATTATGAGTACTTTGCTTCTGTCCTACATTCAGATAGAATCTTCTTAAGATTTCTACGTGTGCTGGGAGTATGGCTTGCCCATAAACACTGAAGCAGAACAAAGAATAATGTTCAGTCATACCTTGAGTATTCCTGTGGATATGGGGAGGAGTACCAGGTCTGGATTTCATACTTGCCAAATTCGATGACAGATGGGCATCGGACTTGTGGATCAGGAGGCCCAGTCACCCCTACTTTCTATGCAAGGGAAAAAAAAAGTTGTCATGAATTTCCGAGTGAAAGACTTCGAGGCTGAAATAAATTATAACATTCTTATCTACACAGTCAAGACTACTCAAACTCACAGAGAATTAGAAAGACACAGATGTTGCTTTCTGACACTAAAAATCAGTACCAGCCACATTTAAGCAAGCATGTGATTCAGAAAAAGGAAGAATGAGAAAGCATTGTCATACCATATACCTCCACTACCTTTCATGCTGTTGCATGTCATAGTTTTAAGTACTGGAGAAGTTTAAAAGGACAGTTGTACTTGGTGAAGCACTGTTTGTGGAAGTCACTGCATAAATTCAATTGGCCCCTTTGGCCTCAGAAGGAATTACGTCATAAGACCATTCGAGTTATTGAAATGTACAGTTATTGAAATACACACACACACACACACTATACACATACGTATATGCACACATATATGCATACAGATACAGAGTAATGCCCCCTCCTGTTCCATATGGAGTTAAGGTGTCTAGAAAAAGAATCTTTTATTTAGCCAGAGGCCCTATGTGACCCATGCTGCTAGCAGAGTCCCACATTTTATTGTTTTAACAGTCTACACATTTTACCAGCTATTTAACAGCTGTGCTGTGACAGAACTAAAGCCACAGCCATCAAGGCTTTTTAGATGCCCACCTTAACCTCTTACACTCTTATGCTCACTTTTATATTATCCTTCAGCTCTCTCGAGATCAGCTCCCCATCACTCTCAAGCATCAGAAACCAAGCACGTTAGCTTTTAAGACAGACTGACTAATCTGGAGTCTGTATTTCTTGTTCATTTTTGTTCTTGGGTTGGGGTTTTTGGGTTTAAGTTTCTTCTACAGATTTGCTACTTTCTGCCAGACACTGAAAATTTAACTTTACCTGCAGTGCTTGCTCCTGAATATCTCTAAACAACTCCATGTCTTTTTCAGTTAAGACATCTTGGCTCCCAAAAAAACGCTCCTCATTCTCCTG
Organism: Larus michahellis; assembly: GCF_964199755.1. NCBI lineage: Eukaryota > Metazoa > Chordata > Aves > Charadriiformes > Laridae > Larus > Larus michahellis. The sequence continues at coordinate 8,323,911 of NC_133915.1, forward strand.
TTTTCCATCCCAGCCATCCTGATTGTCTGTAAATGAGAGAGAAGATTGTCTTCACCTACATTTACAAAGGAGTACTTGCTTTTTAGTGCAGTGACAAACATCATCTGGCTGTATTCAGACACCATGCCAAGTTTTTTTGATGGGATTTTCTATTCAGATTTGGGACTGCAAGGGATGAACCAGTTCTGGATTTGTGACCATGTAAGAAGTATTGTCATACATTTAACCAGGTCCAAAACTCACCACTTAGCCATTCATAGTACCATGAAGGCATTTCTAACAATGAGACAGTTTGGGATAAATGGCTTACCACTATGCCCGTTTCTCACAAAGAAGGATCACAACTATTTAAATGCCCTATCGGGTGCAACCAAAACCAGGACACTTACTGTTGAGGGATATTAGTTGTTCAGCTTAGATAAGTAAGTTTTAATTAGAATAAATTACTTAGGGTTATAATATGGTTTGATTTATGCTGTTTGCTTAGCTTTATTTAGCACGAATAGCTAGATTTGCTGAAGCCTTTCGCTCGCCGGAGAGTTAATTTTCTTACTAATTTTCCTAGCAGCTGGTACGCTGCTGTGTTTAGTCTTTTAGTATAAGAAAAATGTTGCTAACACACTGATGGCTTGGTATTGTTTTCCCTAAGTCTGGGACTTTTCAGTTCCCCATGTTCTGCCAGCGAGCGCAGGTGCACAAGAAGCATAAAGCGAAGATAAGGAGGCTACAACCATAAGCAGAGACTGCAAATCAACAAGGTAAGAGCAGTCAATGGCCGGCCTGCCTGGACGCAGAAAAAGAATCCAGTAAGGTGCTAGAAGACCCCAGACCAAAAATCACCACTTGACTAAGAGACACGTGAACAGCACATGAGGGGCAGGCATAGAGATCGCAAGGATATCATTGCCCAGGCTTTTCTTTGTTCAAGGTCCCTCTCTTTTCAGAGACACCCAGCCAGGGATGACCTTGCTGCTGTACCTTTCAATTAAATGACTTATTTTTATAAAATCTGATGCCCAAGACTCTGCTGTGGGAACCTAGGGTCAAGCCTGAAGAAGGAGGGAGCGTGCCTGATGTGTGCTGGTGTAGTCGAAAGGGGCACCCATTGGCTCACTGGTGTCACCCGCTGCAAAGGGACCCTGATGCTGGCAGTTACAGACCCGGGTGGCGTGTGGGTGACTCCCTGAATGGGCTGTGAATGCTCGGGCAGCAGCTTTTCCTTTAACATTTACGTCATCACCCAGGCAATACCCCTTCGACAAAAAAAGAGCAAACAAAACCCACAAGACACTTCACCTCACCCCCAAAGCATTAAGATACATTATTGTTCGTCCAGCACCAGCCAGGCTAACACACATAACTATTCTAAAGCTATAAACCTGGTACGTTATTGTAGAAAATATTTTCCACAGCTTGCTTAGGAACAATTCAAGCTATGAAACTACTCAACAAGACTGCAAAGATCTGAATGTAGAGATTAAGTCAAGGTCCAGTCATAGATTAATGTCTTAAGCTAGAAAAGAAAACAAGGAAAGCAGAACTGCGTTCAAAAGAAGGGATGCTCTCCAGCAAGAAAGTACCAAACTGCACGAAGCTGGTTCCTCTATGGCTGCAAAAATTAAGAAACATTTGCATGCAAGCCTATACCATAGATTGGAAACTCATGTGTCAGACTGTTTTTTATTATCTGTTTTCCATTTCATACTTCTACCTTACTGTTCTGGTTTTCATTAAACACTCCCTACATTACCTCTTTCAAATGTGACATTATTTAGCACGTTTCCTAGGGGTACCTGCGAGCTCCTCATTACCAAAGGGCATTCTACCTCACAGCAATCATTTAATCCCTCATCACACCTTGCCATTATATATAAAGAGGCAAAGGTCTCTAGGATCGCATCCTTTTTCCAACTGGTATTCTACCTCAATGCATCAAAGATAACTGCATTTCAGTGTCACCTTTCAGCTCAAAGTTTCTAGCCTTTAACAATTCTAGTCACTTCAGTATCCTAGCCTTTGAACGTTTTCTTGGTATACAGGATACTTACATTGGCAGGGTGAAAAATCTTTACCTGTGGGCCATTCTGAAGTGCTAGATTTCCTGGTACCCTTTTTCCTGATCCTATATTGCTGAGAATAGTCTACCACTTCCCCTCGAGCTTTTCGTCCATCAGGGGAGGGAGTGAAGAATTTAGTAAGGCCATCTATAAGCCCTTTGGTTTTCTTGTTAAATTTCAAGGTGGTGCTGCCATCTCTGCAGAAGTCCAAGACATCTGTTTGCTCCAGGTATCCTCCTTCTGATGACACTGACTGGCTGGACAGAGCAATCTTACGCTTTCGACCCCGACCAGGGCCAGTTCGAACTTTGCTGAAAGGGCCTTTTGATCTAAAGAATGAGAAGGGCAAAGATATGGTCAGAAGACTAAGTAAGGTAGTTTGATTTGGGTTGCAAAGTGGACTACCATCTTCCCTGCTTATTTATCAATCACACAGAAGCTAAACGTGAACTGGAGAATTTAATAATAACGGAGTAGTCAAGAGCATGTGTATTCTAGACAAGCCAGGATTCTAAACAGTTCAATAGTACTGCGCTATTTTTCTCCATGCTGAACATTATGTGCAATAAATTTGAGTATAAACAATAGATTTTCACCAAATTTAATACATTAAATTTTAAGATCAGTAGCCAGAATGAATACATTGCACAGAAGGTTTCAATTTATGCAGTCATTAAACATTTACACTTGTCATTTGTCAAAGTTTTCATACTGATAGCAGATTGTTGTAAGATCTACATAGAAAGTTAAAGCATGCAGGACATGCACATTTGCTGAGAAGCTCTACCACTGGCGGTCATCTTAGCAGAAAACAGAGTTGATCTCCAACCAGCTGCCATCTTTCAGGCTGGAAATTTTTAAACTCTATTGAGATAACTGAGTACCCAACATTTCTCAGAGAGATTGCCCTAGACCGATGGCTGTCTTAGAAAGCTGAATAGAAATAGGCTGCTTTTTCATAAAAGGATAAACTAAGCATCTGTGCATAATTTTGTAGATGTATGTTGCAAATTAAATGATGGAACAAAGGCAAAAAAATTAAGAATAAATAATGAAATAAAAATTAAGACAGATAAAACGGCAACAGCAGATAGCTAGCTTTCCTTTTCCCCTCTGACTTACATTGGGAGTTCCCCTAAGCAAAGGTACCAAAGAGACTGGAAAAAATTTAGGATGTTTAAGAGAGACATTCCCTCTATGTTTTTATTAGCATTAAATTTTTACAATCTTCATTGTAAAATAAATCTTCTCACAGAGTAGACCAGACACTTCAAAAATACCAATTGCCCTGTAGAATCTCAAACCTTACTCCTCCTTATAGACAGACTTACGTTGTATTTTGATTCTTTAACCTGTTTTTAGGACGTCCTATTGGGTTAGCATAGCGTCGTTTTATCTGTGCTGCCTTCTTGTGTAAAAGTTTTCTTCCTTTCTTCCGTGGCCGACATATTTGACATATCCACATACCTACAAGACACAAGTCCCCATCACTGAATGCAAGGGACATCTATATAGAACAGAAAGGAGAATTACAGGTCCCAGACCTTCCAACAGAAAGGGCAGGAACAGTACCAATTATCACATATATGCGTAAGAAAAATTATGTCTATGTTTCAGCATTCTAAACCCAAGTCCGGGTAATTTCTCACACATGCCCCCCTAAATGGTGTAAAGAACAAGTTAAATGTAGCTAAAAAGAGAACCAAAGATGTGGAAGCACTTTCTGCCCCCGATCTCTTCCAACACCATCTTAAATAACCGTTTTCATCACAAAGTCCTCACCTTTTGGCATCCTAGTAAGAGGGGGGTCACAGCACTCCATGTGAAAGCCACGGTCACATGAGTCACAAAATAGCATGTTATCCTGTTGAAGACAGATAAAGTTAATCTCTCTTTACATGCGCATCAGCATCAAACCCTCCATTAATTTGTCACCATCTCAGAGAAGACGCACATAGTTTTTATCTACAGACTTATGGTATTTCACAGATCTCAGAAAGACTACCAGACTCAAACAAAAGCTGCAAATATTTGACTCTAGAATTATTTTATTTTGCAGTTTAACATAACATTCACAAGACTGATATCCTCTTCATTCAGTCCATATTCCACTGTACTCACAGCATTTTTGCCCTGATCTCGACAGGAACTGCATGTTTTGCACTCAATACACTGCCATCGCAAGGCTTTCACTCGAACTGTCAACTCTGGAGAGAACTTCAAACAGGACGGATGACCTAGAGAAAAAGAAGAAAGTTATACCAGTAAAACCATTCCACTGCTGTCAGTGCTCACAGATAGCTCACCAAGAGATTACTTTATCAACTACATATTCCAATGCAGAATTTTGGTTATCCAGATACTCCTCTATTTTTAGGTGCTTCTGTTCTTATCTACTTATAACACAAAAACAATACCCTAGATAGGAAGTGGCAGGCCCACGTACAAAAGAACACCAAGATATTTTTTCATAACTGAATTGAGAAACATGATAAAATTTGTCACCATTACCACATTTTCAAAGAAACCTCGAGGAGCCAAATGAACTATTTGTGTTACGTTAACTTAACTGTCTCCCCTCTGGGAGCATGAGATTCAGCTGAACTAACTGTATTGTATGCCATAAATGCATACTCCTCATACGTATGGGTCAGCAGTAGTCACTATACTGGACTTCTCTGTCTCCAGCAGCAAGGTTATTATTAGATGCATGCTCCTCATAGGTATGGGTCAGTAGCAGTCATTACATCAAGCTCTTCTGTCTCAAGTGGGTGGGTTATTACTGGCAGCACCTACCACTGTTGCCACAGTCAGCACAAGAGATGAGCTCTTCAGGTTTCTTCTCCCGATTTTGCTCTTTTGTACCAAGGCAGAAACTGCAGATCGGAATTGGTTCAGCAACCGGCTGTGAGGAAAGCAGACAATAAAAGCACTGAGTATATCAAGGGAGGAAATCATAATACACAAAATCATACAGACATTTCTATCACATGTAAACAGTATGTAATATACACCATGTGTCACAAAGATTAGGTGGTTCTCACCACACAATACTGCATTAACTGTAACCTGAATAGAAGTTAGAAGTCCAAAGACAAGAGACAATCCCAGGTACAAAGGAAAAGAGAATAGAATTCCAGGGCTAGGGCAAACTTGGAAAAACAAGCTGGAAAAGAAGGCTATAAATTAATACATAACTGAACACTAAGTTAGAGAGACATGGTGCCTTAATTTGTCAACAAACGAATGAGCTATGAGGTGATACGGCAGTGGAAAAAAAGCACAGATGACCCCAGAACACAGTAGCCTCAGAAATTCCCATCAGGTATCCAGAAAGCAGTAGTGCAATCGTCAAAAGCATTTGCAATACATTACCTGGAATAAAGCGCATTACAGGACAAGTACAAAAACTGTACAACTATTAACATGGTTATGAAAAATGAAAATAAAAGAAAATTCTCTTGTAAGAAATTATGTGATTATGCTGTTTAGCACTCAAAAGCAGTAGACAAAAAGGTTTGATCTCTCTGAGAAAGTTCAGGGGGGTTAAGCATTACGTAGGGAAAAAGGTATATTTAAGACGTGGCACAACACTAGCAAAATTACAAACAGATACTAACTGGCCAGCAATAATTTGGCCTGGAATAAGCAGGAGTTTTTAAACCACAGGACTGACATTCTACAACAGCCTCCTCAAAAGAAGTAACAAGTGCAATAACTGATTGCTTTAAAGTGGCACTTGATCAACTGATGAGAGGGAAACGATGGCCTTATCTCCAGTATCATTAAGTGCTAGATTTCATAATCTAGCAAATTCTTTCTAATCCAATTCCAAGACAGGTCTGTGATTTATAGTTTTCAGAACAAAGATGTAAGCAAAGTTTAATTTAAAAATATAATAAGAATATGCTAAAATCACACTTAAAACACTGGAAACACAAAAAATGATATTATGCTATATTTGAGACACATTCTTTGCATAGCTGTATCACGTTATAGTTAACGATTTCACACATACCTTTTTCAGAGCATATTATACAGCTACATACGCACATACTGTTAATTATCGTATGGAAGCATATGCCAGAAGAATTTCAAGGATTCTTTAAGTCAAAACCAAAGCTATATCCAGAATAGAAATAGGTTGGTTTATGTTACAGTAATATAAAAACTGGTATCTTTACTCTGGTGTACAGATCCAGTATACTGACAGACTGAGGTGTGTTCCTTAAAACATCCACTAGATGGAAACAACCAGAAGCCTTAGGAAATGCACTATTTCAAAATGAAGCCACACAATGTAGAATGACTACTTGGGAACGAAAGCCTAACATTCCTCATCCTGAACATACATATTTATCTTAGCCTTTGAGTAAATCCCAGACGATGTAGAAGTGTAAACTAACATGAAATCACCTGTCCATCAGTATTTCAGTCTGAAACACATTCATAGGTTTAGTTAATTGAAGGATTCCATTTTCTGTTGCTTTTGAGAAAGGGAGAGAACAAGCCAACTGCAAATAGTTAATGCCAAGCACACAAACCAGTAATATCCAAGTGGGAGGGGGAAACCAGCACCTTCACTGCCACAGGAAGCATCTTTCCAGCCACAGCCACCATAGTAACGTTGGCTAAAACCAGCTATGTAGGGATCCCCCATCGTCTACTAACACTGCGCGGGGGCTGACTGTCCACAAATTGCTCTCTCTGTCCATGACCAGACTCTGGGTGCCAGAGAGGTGGCAGCTCCCAGTCAGTATGAGGTTTACTGGGGGGGGGGAAACCGTGTATTAAAGGTCTGTCAGTGCTTTAATTTCTTTGGAGTCAAGATTTCAAGAATTACTTCTGAGTAATATTCACTTGTCATCTTACCTTCAACCTCTTCTTCCTGAGGAGTACTTACTACCTCTTGGAACAAGTTATTATTAACTAACCTTCATCTTTCCTGTAAGAATAATAAGTGGCTATCCTATACTATTTGTGAAAGTAACCTCGTGAAAGCAAAGCTGGAGCATTCATGCAACTTTTCAGGGAAGAAGTAAACTATTTCATGTATCCTCCGCCGGAAGTTCATGAGCAATTTATTTAAAGAGAATTTTTCAGAACCTCTCTACAGTCAAAGATAGTCTTTCTTATCTCTTCTAGCCTGTATTTGTGCACACCTTGTTCATCCCCATGGATGTCCACATGTAAACACTGTCCAGCTTTGGAAGAACCGGATCAAAGACAATCCTTTACAGCTTCAATGTTTCCTGTATTTACCACCTCTGACAAGCTGCAAACAAACAGCCACATTTAAAAGATAAATCAGCTACAGTTTGGGGGAATAAAGAATAAGACTCTATTAGAATTAAAAATGTTTTAGAACAATTTATTAAATTGGATAGCTTTAAATGTGGAGCCCAGGCTACTTCTCCAAAGCTTCTGTGTGAGACTGCATTATGCTAAGTATGGAGAGATTTCACTGCCCCTGTGTTTGTTCAGCAAAGAACATCCTGGCAAGTGAAAAACGCAAGCACACAATGAGAGATTCACAAAAACAAGACTGGAAGCAGCCAGCTCAGTTTCATACTGCAAATTTTTTGGCAGACGTTCAACTCCTTCTGCTGTTTTTCTTGCAAGCACATCTATCGGTGTGATGTCACCAGATTCAGCGAGGACGGGAGCCAGAACAAATTGGGCTGACGACGTCTTACAGCCTGCCAGCCTCTCGGCACATGCTGTTACTATACAAAGGGTGTCTAGAAACCAAACACGCCCTACGGATTCACAGACTGTACCCCCTCCTAAAGGCACTACAGAGAAGTGCCTGGGGGGGGAGGGGGAATGAATTTAAAACCTCAGTTTTGGCCAATCCATCTGCTTTGTACTTTTCTTAATTCAGAAAAAATGAGGTAGAAAACTCCTCAAAACTCACAGCCCTGTAGGCCACGCTGTCACGGCAGTCACCCTCAGTAACCCACTGCACTTTATTTCCTGCAGACATTTTAATACCGCCAGAGGCTCACTAGACATCAGGACTGTCTTTGCCCCATTATCACACATCTGCCTGCAATAGTCATTGTGGTTGGAATGGAGCAGGTGTAAAATTAAAGCTAGTGTAAAAGAAACACATACGCTCACACCAACTTTTTTTTTTTTTGCTTTGCTCTTTAAGACATCCCAAATGTGAGCCCTCCAGAGAGGGAATCGACCACAACTAGTATTTACAGAACCATGCCCACTTTTTGTTTCTTAGCTAGGAAGTTATCATCCAGGATCACCGATAGATGGCTTCTGAGAATTCATGCTAGGTAATGGGGTTTTGTGTGTCTGTTTTTAAATAAGTGACAAAGCATTACTCCTCACTTCAAACAGCCCATGCTGTTGCAAAGGTCTGCCTCAAATGCTGAAGCTACTGGAAAGAGTAGATGAACCAGAAAAGCCAGAGGGGAAGTACAACCTACACCACGTGAAGAAAGTGATTTAAAACATGCGGAAACATGTTTCAGTGAGCAGGGCATCACAGAGCCAGGATTCCATGCCTTTTGGATCAGTGACTGGGAAAAAAAAAAAAAAATCACTTCAGTTCCATGCTTCAATAAAATCAGAACTAGTAAATTTTATATTACCAAAGTAATTTTACAATTATTTTTTGTTGTTGTATATAGGGAAAACAGCATAATTTGGGAAATACTATTCAGTAGTATCAACTTGTGGCAGCAATGAGCTCAGGTTTTTTAAGCTACTGACCAACTTGCCCTTCTTACTCTGAGTTACCAAATCACAATTCTTAACGATCTTAATGATCTCTCCAGACAGTATGTCTCCAGTTTTTCTCCAGAAGAAAAAATGTGAAGCAAGTGAGAGTAAAAACAGAAATTCCTTAAAATACTCTTTGTGCTTAAGAAAACAATGCTAAATATTGTAATAGACGTGGAAAACTATTACAATAACACATGTAGTATATATGTTTGCCTGTGTCAATGGGTATTTTGTCCCCGATTCCCTTAGTTGAGTCTCACTTGAAAGAAGAAGGACATTTATATGTCAAAAAGATGGCATAAACCATGAGGCTACATTAAAACAAGCATAAGGGAAAAAAAAAGATAAAAAAGTATACGGAAGAAGTGACAAGCATACATACCTCTTCCTAAGAGAAACTCGAAAGAGTCATTTAAAAAGAAAAATCAAAAGACATTCAAAATAAGTGCTGCTGTTTGAGGAAAGACTATTACAATGGACAGAACATCTGAAATGCTGCTACAAGAGTAAAGTGAAGTGTGAAGGTTAACAGCTTAGATATTCGTGCAGTATATGCGGGCTGCATTCTATGCCGTGGTTATGATACCTGGAAATCTACAAAAAAAAAAAAAAGCAATGTGGATACTACCTGGGGCTGGCATTCAAACTGAAGAAACTGCCTTACTATTAGACATGTGCATGATAAGAACCTAACAGAATGTCAACTGGAAATATTTAGACAGTCAATCGTTAAATAACCTTCCCAGAGCTAACAAGTCCTCTAATCAGAGGATTAAAACAATTCAAGATTTGTACGTCACAATCAGAATCACATGCCAAGACTTCCTGCCTGCAAACTGGGCGGGGGGGAAGGGAGGCTCAAATTTCTTTATTTGCAGTATAAAGAAACTCCTTTCATTTGACACGGATTCAGGAACCTGGCAGTTAATTTACTGAAGTTTTCTTCACCCAAAGCTATATCCTGTAAGCTCTCTCCTATATTTTGTCCGAGCTTCCTAATTTTCAAGAAAACAAAGGACCCTGTCTTAGGAGCAACAGATGATTATATCACTCAGTTTTAGATGAAATAATATTTCTAAGAAGTCATAGACTTCCACAGCTGCAAAAGTAGAACACACCCCTCAAATGAGCAGCAAACTAAAATCTTAACTCCTCTCATTGGAAACAGTTAGCATTCCGTGATACTTTGGTTTTCACAAAAAATAAGGAACTTCAGTATTGACTTTGATTTCTAAAAATAACAAATTACTTTGTGGAAGAGACTTTTGTAAACACTTAGGTAATTTCTGTGCACATAGATAATTATTCCATCTTTAGATACCGTACACCACTTTACTTCAACATTAGCTGCATCCCTAAAAGAAGGGAAAATACTTCAGTTACAAAACAAACATGAACAAAAATATTTAACGCAATGCAGGGGCCCACATAAACGCGATAACAGGGAAGGCACAAAAGGAACTGTGAATGAGAACTTCGTGCACGTTAAAAATATCTATCTGATACAAGGCTGCTATTTGTAGTTTTACTCAGGATACCCACACATATGCAACTACGGGAACAAATTCTACTAATTTTTTGAAGCTCTACCACCTTGAACATGAGATTGGAGGGAAAAAGAAAATAAACACTCTGCATATAATTCTTCAATATCAAAATCCACTGCTCAATACAACACTCTCGACAGTAAGATACACCGAAGTCCCATGTTCTTGACCCACGGTCCTCACTCAGTGCCATTCCCCGCACAGATCATTCCCACATGAGCAGCCTTTTACAGCAAGTGTGGCAAAACCCCACACAGGCGCAGATAAAACCTTTTCCAAACAGGTCTGCTGCTGGGAGACTGCCCATACAAAGGTACCCTGAATTTGCAAAGCCCGGTGAAGTCTGTGCTGAAGTAAGGCAAACAGTCACTGTATTTTTATGGATGTATATTTAAAAAGTAAAAAATAAAAAATCGGTAGCAGCATACAGCAAGTGCATTTACTTTTTCCTGAGATCGCTCTAAAGATTTTGCCTGCATCTTAATGATTAGCAGCTTCTGAAGCTTAGTCATTGTAACGCTGAGCAGCAGATTTACTTTCTTTCCTTCCACGCACACCTTCAAGGAATTCACTACGAGTCCCGACAAGCTCAGAGCACTCCACTCAAAACACCTCCTTACTAAATATTCAGGATTGAATCTCAAAGACTGAGGAGAAACCTAACGCCTGGGAGAGGCTGCATATTGTTGAATAATTTTAATTTAGCTGTGTACTGAGATCCATACTTTGTTCCATCCCATTTTCAGAAATACAGTGAGCTGGTAGAGGTATTGATAATGAAAAGTTTTAGCAATTCATAGGTCTTCATAGAAACATGCTTTAAAGATTCAGCATTTTCAACTCAGAACTCATCGTTCATGCATGGGTCCGCAGACTGATTAACTGGCCTTCAAGGGAAACTCAAAACAAGCAAGTATATTATCAATGGGATTCTGTTTGCTATGCAACGGTCAGTCTTTTTGGACACCCTTCTCCCTCCTTTCTTTTCAATCTCACTACAAGTCCAGATTTACCACAATAGAAGTGACAACGGAAAGACTGCCAGCTGTTCCAAGGAAAGGTGTTCACATAGTCAGAAAACATTGGTGAGGACAGAAAAATTAAGTCAGATTTAACAACAAATAAAGAGAAGACTTGAGTAGGTGAAAGGAAGGCTAACATCACAACTCATTAGGATAAATTTAGTTTGAAACCCTTTAATGAGGCAAGGAGGAATAAAACATATCTACCCACCTACTCCACAGAGGACAAGAGGTCAAAGAAGTCAGCAGCGTGTCATATATACGATTTGTTTATCAGATTTTCTGTTGATTGCATATTTGTACTTATTTTAAGAACACGGAGCCTATATTTCAACTAAAATTACATTACTTGATTTAATATTTACACCTTTTTAACTGTTTTTCCCACCACCACTATGACTTAAGATAAAATTGCTGGGCAACCAGGGAAAGGGCAGGGACAGAATTACCTGCCCTCATTCTCTCTGCTCTTTCTTCCCTTGCTACATAACAAAGCTAGCACTGGAATCAAGCCATTGTTTATTAAGCACTGCTCTCCATCACCCACCCTCCTCCCTGACTGACTATACTTTAAAGCTCTGTAGTAAATAAGGTTCCTTTATTAAGAAACTTTAGAGATTTGTCGTTCCATATCTGCCAACAATCTCCAGGACAGAAAGGACTAACAATGGGGACCCAGCCAACATATTGGACTAGTCTCCTCCTTTTCAACCAGCTGCCTGATACTCAGCTTCTGCTGGAACCGTGTCAGAGAATGCCGTTAAAAACCCTTCTCCACAGTAGCCCCCCACTGATGCAGGTACACATCACACCACCTGATGTCTTCCCACAGTCACAAATTTTGCCTTTAAGTTACCATTATTCCAAATACTGCCAGAGCGCCTCCTGGTATCATTCCACAACATTTCATCCAAAATGCACCATCCTGTAGCACCCATTCATAGCTGTCCATGATAGTAACGTTTCTGACATGCTTACTTTTGTTCTATTACTAAGAGCTACTTCACCTGTTCACTAATTGAGTGAATCAAGTTCAAAGTAATTTTTCAGCACTTGAGTTTACAGAGTTACACAGAGTACAGATGGAGGCCATCTGTTATCAACCATGATTATTTTTTAGACAGAACTACAGCCTTCTCTTCTACAGAATGAGCTGGAAGAGAGTGAATCCTAATCCTGCTCCAGCTGGGAGCCAAAGCCTGAAGAGTGCCCTTGGAGAGCAAGGGTGAGCTCCCAAAATGTAATTACAATGCTCTGGTTGCAGATCATTTACGTACTCCACCCAAAACAAACCAATCCACAAATAACTTCCTTACCAGTAATGGGACAGACAGTCCTTTGCTTTAAGACATGGAATTAACAGTTATTAACCTAAAACAGGCACAATATAGTAATAGCTATTGTATGCTTAAAGGCCTTCAAAACAACTAGGATGCCTTCAAAGCACATGAACTTTCGAAAAAGAAGTTTGGCTTCACGTGATAAACACAAGTGCACACTGGGATCTAGAACTACTATTTGCAAACGGGAAGGCCTAAAGGATGCTGCATGTGCAGTAACCCACAGTTTAAGTGACTGGTAAGTACCAACAGGTATAAATAGCAACACAAAACTAGGAAACAGACATGCCACAAGGAACATGTGAGACAGCAGCATGGGGAATTCCTCCTATTTTTCAGCCATAGAAGTTTCTCTCTTTTTTTTTTTTTTTTCAGGAAGCACTTTCAGAATTTTGTTTTAATACTCTCAGCTGTACTGCAGGACAATATTAAGGTATTTACTTAGAGGTTGCTACAGCCATATCCAGTTTTAACTGACATAAAAGACTATTTCAAGGAGAATGCAAATGGAGATCAATTAATACCATCTGTATTTTCCTTTTAATTGTGGAAGAAACAGTTCTACTATTGTCTTGAGGTCAAATTTCAAATGCTCTGGAAACATCCAATGTGTACATCAATTATGTCAACGTCTCCTTCAGTTAGCTGATGTGTTAACATATTTTTTTTAATAATAACAATTTTACAAAAATTCTTACAGCCTTTTAACCTGTGTTCTGTAACAAGTGTCAACAAAAGCGGAGCACGCTGTCCTTATCTAGAGCAAAGTTATCTATTTCAAAATTTCTGATCAAAACAGACTGAAAGCACTGCAATCTGCAATCCTTTCCCCCAGCATTCTAAAGACGCAGCCCACAACTGCACGAGAAGTTTCTCACAATTAAATACATGATATACATTTGATAGCCATACATAAGCATCAGATACTCAATTATTTTTTGGGCTTCAAATACACAAATAGAGCATATCGAACTAAGTGCCTACAAGAGAGAGAAATCAGTCTTTCTCGTCTGGCAAATGCAACCCACCGTTTGTGCCAAAAAGTAATCAAAGAAATAAACGTATTAATGGTACAGATAAAACAGCAGGTTGCATGGCCAGCTCAATAGCACGCAACCAGAGCCTCTGATGATGCACCAGTTCACAACAGACATGATTAACAAGGCTACCGCCCTGCACTGCCCTCTCTGTCCCTTCATCAGATATCTCTCCCTCCAGCAGCAGCTGCATTTCACAACACAGAACATTAACTTAAACCAACAATTTCATTTAATAGTAATAAACTGGGCTACAAACTGCAGGAGCCAAGGAGCAAAACACCACATGCTTTATCTTTGCAATGGCTGCAGTAACCTCTGGCAGAGATGCAAGGTGTCAGTATGAATAAAATTAACTTTCTGAATCATCTCTACAGCACCTGCCCCAATCATGAACAAAAAAAAAACCCCAAACCCCAAACTAATAACTCAATGAAGTGGTGGTGAAATATCCCAGAAAATTTCATCAAGATACTAAGTTTTTTCTCCATACTCATGTAAGCCTTTCTATTCCCAAAGATGTCTCAACAGCCAGTATATGTTAAAACAGCATCGTTTATTCTGTTCAGCTTTTATAAAGGTCACAAAAAGAGTCTGCCCTCAGCTACCTAAAGATACATGGCATTCATTTAAAGATAAGTTATGGTTTCCAAAGCAGCACCAAAGAAATTTTCTCCCACCTCAGAAAAAACATTCTTTAAAATAATAATTAGTAGGAAGTTTCCAAAGGCAAAACTGTTCCTCTGAACCAATACTAGCATACAGCAATTTTTCCTCAAGAAAAAAAAAAATGCTTTAAAAAGTAAAAACCCTGTTTCAGTCCGCAAGTATACTAATTACACATGAAACAGAAGTGACAGTTATACTTTAAAGAAATCTTTCATGCATATTTAATCAGGGCTTTACAGCAGAAATTGCACTGTAACAGCGGGATTACTTATTTTAGAGTCTAGCTTGCACAGTATTGCTCATTCCCTACAGATGTCACTGATGGATGGTGGACTCGGCGCCAAACGTTCTCTGCTCCATGCTTATCACCTCTTTGGCTGACCTGATGCGGGAGGCACAACACGTACACTTCCCTACTTCCAGCTATGTTGAAGAGATAGTGATGCCTGATACCTACCAAGAGGCAGCAACTCAACCATCTTCTCTTTCATTACAATTTCAGTATGAACTCCCTTTACTTTTAGGTATTGCAACAATTTGCCACCACCCCCACCTTCTTGTTTTCCACAACAGGGGTAGGCATTGTGAATCTTACCACTCTGTCACCTCTCATAGAAACAACGCCCAAGTCCAGCATTCAATCCAAAACATGACAAGGAATGCAAAAATAGCTGTTAACTGCAATTCCCATTTTAGCTTCTAAACTACAGGAAACTGAAAAGAAAGAAAAGGCCACTTCCCTAAAGCCCACACATGAGCACCCATAGCGCTTAAAACCGAAATTAAAGACACCTTCTTTTGTCAACCATTGTCACTAACAGATAAGCAAATTTCAGCACTGAGCTCTGCCCATCAGCATGTTGGTTTTTTTTTTCCGTTTGCTTGTTTTCATCCAAGTAGCGTTTTTAGGCCAGGGATTTCAAAACCATAATGTCAGCAGCATGTCATTACTACTTGGTAAAGCATGATAACTTGCCCTTGAACACTAGAATGTGGTATTCACAGAACACTGAAATAAAAAATAAGACCTGGAAAAAAACAAACAATACTTACTTAAACAAAGCTTCTGTAGTGTTGCTTTACGTTTATTTTGTTTAAAAAAAATTTAAGCCTCAACTTTCATAGACCTCCTGCAAGGTACTCAAGTTTCGTAATACACAGGAAACTATTCAGAATTGAATCTTCACTTCTAGGCATCTAAACAAAGTGACACTACTAACAAACAGGCAGGTAAGCACTCACAGCTGAGTGGAAACTACATTTAAACAAATGAAAGAAAGAAATATTACACCTTTAAGATTCATAAATTTGGATCATATGATATATGGAGAGTTCTTAAGTGGATGTTAAAGACCAAACAGTGCAAGGGCAAAAGATTAACAACAACACACAAGAGACATGGGTCATTAGGATTTCTCAGGTTTGGGAGGCTGAGCTTTTGTTCATGTTGTTGCCAAGGCTCTTCTAAGAATCAAAAGAAACACTGTCACAATACTCCCAAAGAATCTGTACTGAATAATTCCATTGAAGAAGAAAAAGGAAAAAAAAACCAAAAACAAACAAACAAACACGAAAACCCAAAACCCCTCACCACTCTCAAGCACCTAGTAAGTCAAGAAAATTACTACAGCATAGTAAGCCTTTTCCACCTGCGTAACTGGTTGAGATTTAACACAAAATAGTAGAGTGAAGGAAGATTACGACATAGTGTCTGCATTAAAAAAAACACCACCACCAAACGAAAAAAACAACTCAAAAAGCAAACTGTCTTAAAAATCTTATAAAACAGAAACTGATCTTTTAGCTGCCACTGACTTGCCATTAATGCTGGCAGAATCGTACAATGTTTAGAGCTTGAAGAGACCTTAAAGCCCACCCAGTGCCACCCGCTGCCCTGGGCAGGGACACCTCCCACTAGGTTGCTCCAAGCCCCGTCCAACCTGGCCTTGAACACCTCTAGGGATGGGGCAGCCACAGCTTCTCTGGGCAACCTGGGCCAGGGGCTCACCACCCTCACAGCCAAGAATTTCTTCCTGATATCTCATCTAAATCTCCCTTCTTTCAGTTTAAAACCGTTACCCCTCGTCCTACTGCCCCACTCCCTGATCAAGAGTCCCCCCCAGCTTTCCTGGAGCCCTTTTAGGTACTGCAAGGCCGGTAATCAACATATAATCTACATAAATGTTTTAATATACCTTGAAAATGACTTAAAAAACTAGTATGAAGCTGAGCATGGGTTATACAACAGCAAGATGATACATGTAGAGCAGAAAATCTGGATGTTAGTTTAATACATACCAAAAAAAAAATAATCAGAATTTATTGAAGAAATCACTTGCAAAATTTCTGCTATAGCTACTACGCATTCTAATGTTACTATCAATCCTTTTAGTGTTCAAGCTGCTCAGACTTGAACAGGTGGAAAGGAATTAGGGAGCGCATCTAACAGCCCAACACACATGTACATATACGCGTGCATTGTTTATACACACACAGGAACTTGACACATATTTTTTTAAGGGATAAAAAACAAGCCCCCGACCAAATTCAGCATTTATATTAGCTCATATTATCATTCACCACTCTGATATATCCCATTTTAAGAAAAACCCAGAGAATGCTTCATTGGAAAGAATATCAATCTGGTCTTGAGTTTTGGCACATTACAAGAAAACTGAATAGGCTGCAAAACATACTGTGTTAATAATAATATGCACAGCTAATATTTTCCACTGTTACTACCACTCTCAATCCAGCTGTCTCATGTGCCGGGCTTGTTTACATCCAGTTTTCATACCATTTTACAGCTATACTGATTTCATTACAGATACAGTTGGAGAAGTACATCGGAAACATTTGTAGACAGAACACTTGAAAAAGGGCAGAGGAAGCTGCTGGAATTTTCAGCACAGTAATTCTTACTTCCTACGTTCCACCAGCCCACAACAGAACGCTCTGACTAGTTAAGTACCGTGTCCACAGTAGAGCTCCCAGAGTTAAATAAGAACTTCAGAGAAACTTTAGTGGTGATAAATCGGCAGAGATTTTAAATTTTGGTTTTTTGAGGAAGAGAACTCCTACTGAAGTTTTAAGCCTTCAAATCCTAATAGATCATAAAGCAGCCCTCTCACCAGAGATGCAGCTGACTTGAAAAAATACAAACTGCACACATTCGGAGAACTCATCCCTGAAGGGGATATTTACAACAACAAAAAATTTCCAACACTGCTGAAAAATATATCTATTATGGATAGAAAAAATAATTTTCACATTCTAGAAGTCCTGAAGACTAGTATTGCAAAGATATGAATTACTGGCAAACTGTTCTTCAGTAAACAAAGCCAGACTTCTGCCTTACTTTGCTTCCACAGTAGCACTAGGACAGGAATGATACTGACTGGGTATGAATTTCACTCCAGCAACTTCATCTTGAGGTTGGAGTGGAGGGTCAAAGACCTTAGGCATGCAGAAGGATGGAAGAAAGGTGTGTGTGTGGGAAGCATAAAAATAAAACAATAGAAAAATACTTTGGTTAGTACAGTGAACTGTATTTAAGAAGGGTGGGGGGAGGCACACAAAAGGGAACAGAAGTCCATGAGTGCTCATTCTAGCGTTTCCACACTCTCTACATCCTGATTTCACTCTTCTCTCCAACCGCTATATCCTATATACCTTTTCTTTCTATTTCACAACAAAGCTGTTCTGGGACAGCAAGTGATTTCTTGGTTGTGTACAAAGAAAGCTTATACGACAGCATTAGGTGGCAACTGATAATCAGCGCTTCACTATGTTATCTGTATTCAAATAAGAAATCGAACTGTCAGTCAAATAGAAATGTAAAAATAAGAGATGATCACAAGTTTGCTTTGCAAATCCACCTTACCTTGAAATGAGGAAGCTTACTTCCTATGTTTTGCTAACATAACTAAAGTAAGACACATTTAATTCTGCTGTACAGAAGTGTTAAGAGGTAAATTCCTCACACTAGTTCATTTGCCATTTTCAGGTCCAAAGTACAAATTATGATCTATTACACCTCCTCTGATCACACTTCGAAATTTGGACACAGTAGGATCCTAAATGAACATTAGTCATTTCTAACTTACAAGATGCCAATTAAACGAATCACTGACCTCAAACTGCAACTCTATTGACACATTTCATCAATCACAAGAAAATGCCCATGCAAACCGGCTCTTACCTTATCCTTCTCATGGGGAAGGAGACACACTGGAGGGAGACAGGAAAGAGACTCAAAACTCTCCTTCCCGTCAGCATTAGTGGTTGCTTTAGTGTTGAGTTGGTACAGAGGTCCATCTTTAAGGAGCCTACCATGGCCAACAGCACGTTTGACAGCTAATCGTAATTGCTGGTGAAAAATGGAGGCAGCGCTACCTCCAAATAACGAAGACACATCTTTCTGACCTTTCAGAAAGCGCTCGATATTCTTCAAGGATGAGCCACTAGACTCAGCCAAGCCCTCAATTGCCCGTTTGATAAGTTTATTCCAGTCCACGTTTGGTTTACCATCCAACTTGCCATGGTTCCGAGGCTTCGGAAGTGCTATTCTCCCAGGATTATCAGGATCCTTGTAGGAGTTGAGACCCTTGTTGGAGACTTTTAAAATAGTTCCATCTTTAACACTCAACTCTAACTGTTCCAGAACAGTTTTGCGGTCCAAACCGTGCGAAGACGACACTGCATTGCATATCCTCTCCTCTGAAGGACGCTGTTTTTGCTTCTTTACCTTTTTGATTGCCTCCAAAATCCACTCTGTGTACAGCGGGTTTGCGAGTTTTACCATGGTGAAGAATTCTGTATATCCATAGAGTCGTTATCCTTTATCCCGATGTTGAACAAGTTTCACACGATGAGAAAACAGATTCTCGAATGATGGGAACCAGCTAACCATAGCATACACGTTTTCTGTTCTGAATTACTCCTCCTTTCTCAAACATTATTTGTTCTTGGACTGAAAAGAGGAAAGCAAAATGATTAGAAATTTTCTCATTCTTTCCAATAATTCCCATAACAGCTTCAGAGAAAGTTTTTCCACAAAGGTATAAAGATTTCAGCATATCTCACCTCAAATTCTGGTCTGCACACTCACAATCAGAAGAGCTGTAACATCAGGCCTGGAAGAAAACAAGAAGAGAGATATTTCCAAAGAACAGTTAGAAAAAGAAAAAAAAAATTAGCAGCCAACGTTAATTCATTAAACACATAGCAGAGTTTTAATCCACTACTACAATTCTGAAACACTGAATTAATACTTAAGGTATCATCTTCACTACTAATAAAAGCATGGTTTAACACTGAAATAACTCCATCCAACCTAGAGGAAAAAGCGTGCCCTTTTTATTTCAATCCATAAGTCATCATAAATTCAATACCAAGTTTTACATCATTGCTGAGCACAACCTAAATTAATATGGGGGGTGGGGGAGAAGAACCCACAACAAAGATGTTAAAAAAGCAGCAACTTTCATCATTTTTGCACATGGAAGACACTGCCTGAAACTTCAATAGAAAGCAGTAGGAACAGCCAAGAGTCTTGAGCAAACAGCAAGAAACTTTCAGAGCACCTCCAGGACTGTAATCATAGGTCTGATTCCTTCCTGCTAAGAAAAGCTATGACAGTTCTTCCATCAAGAAAAAAAGTGAAGAAACGCAGATGGAGATTGTAATTAAATGTTCCACTTTCAGAGACCGTAGAAAAGAAGAATACAACATTATAATCTTCAGTATAGATGAGGCACACTGAAAACACTTGAGGACAAAGTAACAGGTGACCGTACACAATGAAGAAGGAATGCTTATGACACTACTAATTAAATATGCAGATGGAAGGGTACGAGGCTCTACTTCACAGCCTTTAGTTGTCTTTAACAAAGACTTTTTTCTAAGTGCGATAACAGTATGCTGAACTGAAGTTCTACTGCAAAAGTACACTAACCGACAAGGATTTATAAACTTTTTATCACAAGATATAAGATTTTCTGCAAGGGAAGTTTTATTCAGGAGCTAGTCGTCAACACAGTTCTCCCATTCTGCTTTCTAGTAAGTACCAAAGAATTTATCAGCGCACAGACCGCATTTGCATACAAGCATCAGCCTCGGCGGCACCGCTCCGCGCAGCCAGTCCCGGGGAGCCGGGACCACGGCTCGGACCGGAGCGGGCACAGCGCTGGCCCGCAGCTCTTTCACCCGGCGAACAACGGGCGTCCAGGGAAGCGCGCTGCCCGAGGCCGGCCCAGTGGGGCCGCCGCGCTCCCGGGGGTCCCGGTCCCGTCCGCTCCCCGCGCGCGGCGTTACGTAACCACCCGGCCCGGCCGGGGCGGCGGCGGGACGGTCCTTGCGCTAGGAGCGGCCCCTGCACCTGCTACCGCCCGTCCCCATCCCCGCCGCCGCCGGCCCCGCGCACGCCGCCCCAAGGGGCTCGCACCAGCGGCATCGGGAGGAACAGAGCGCAGGCCGCAGCCCCGGCAGCCGGTCGGCCCCCACACCCTTCCTCCCCCCCCTCCCGCGCAGACGGGCAGCGCAGCCCGGCTCCTCGCACCGGCTCGGCCGGGCCCGCGCCCGCCTCCCACCGCCGCGCTCTCTCGCCGGAGACAGAGAGAAGCCCAGCCCGCGACCGCCGGGCCCGCACCGCCCGCCTCATCCGCACCCTGCCCTGGCCGCCGCCTCCCCAGGGTGTAGGCCTGGCGGGCCCCAGGGGAGCGGGCGGCCGGGTCCGGGCCTGGCGCAGAGCGGCGGCGGGGCCGGAACAGGCCGCGATCCTGGAGCGCCCAGCGGGCCTCCCCCTTCCCCGGGCCACCGAGCTCGCCAGCCGCCTGTCCCCGAGCTCCCCGGCACCGGGCACCCGAGGCGGGGTGGTCCCGCCAGTGCTGCTCACCGAGGCCTGCGAGAGACGGGAACCGAGAGGCAAAGGCCGGACGGCGGCGAAGCCCGAAACTGACACGGCGGCCATCTTGGGTCCGGAGCTCTGCGGCGGGGGGAGGGGGCGCGAGAGGGGAACAGCCCGCGGCGGGCGGGGGCGCGCGCGGGGAACAGCGCGGCGGGGCGGGCGCGGCCGCCGCCGAGAAGAGCCGCGGAGCCGGGGCTGGGGCCGCCGGTCCGCGGCAGCGGGAGGCGGGGCGCGCCCAGGGCAGCCCGAGCGGGCACTGCCGTCCTGGGGCCGGCTGCCGACGGCGGCCTGTGGCCCCATGTGGGCAGAGTGCGCGGGGCCCGCTCGGGCGGCGCTCGGTGAGGGCTGGCTGGAAAGGGCGCTCGGGCGGGAGCCCCCGCGGGGAGTCCCCGCGCTCCGGGCCCGCGGGGGACACGGCTGCCGGGTGCTCCTGCCGCCGCCGGGCAGGCGGGAACGGCGGGGCGCGGGCCGAGGATCGCGCTGTGGCGGTGGGTGGTCGTAGGCTGTAAGTGCGAAATCCACCTCTGGGGCGTAATTAATCTCGCGCTTGGACCGGCGACTCGGGGTTTTGCCGACGTGAAGGTGCGGAGGGGCGGCGGGATCCCGAAAGAACGGCGCCGTTCAGCCCGGGGAGGGACGGCTCTGCCCTTGGGCATCTTTGTGAGGTAATTTGTGTAACTTTCTGACACCTTCGATATGTTTTGCTTTGTAGAGTAAAAATTCGCTGTTCAAACATCAGCTGTTCTCCAGGGAAATAACCTGGGAGCACTCTGGCCTTGGCCGCGTGGGGCCGGTGGTTGCCCCTGGAGCCCAGCGGGATTTTCTGATCGGGAGCGGATGGTGGCCCTTGGCCCGTGGTTCTCTGGTGCCGTTGGGCTGGCAGGTGCTGAAAGTTGGCAGAAATGAGCAAAGAGCAAATTCTCATTTTACAGCATTCTCTCCTAGGTTATATCTGCTTGAAAGAGTCTCATTTTGGTATCCATCCCGAATGGCTATGTGCCGCATGCAGTTCTCTGACCTTTTCTAACCTCTATCTGAGCTTACCCATTGTGCGTACACATTACGGAGCATTTTTCAACATTGCCTTTAAGGACACCTGTTGTGTAAAGTTTCGTGCGAGCTTCCCTTTTTAGAGACGAAAAAACCTTAAGAAACGGTGTGGAGACAGACTTGGTAAAGCAAACTTGCGATGTTTGCTGAATGGCTTTCTTTAGTGTCTTGAGATGAGAAATTTCTCTTTTGAGCAAGAGGAACTCTTTTCACATTTTAAGAGAATAGGTTTTTCAGTGTGAAAGTTAAACGTTCTCAGCGAGTTACTGGCTACTTGAAGCCAATGGAGTTTGAGATGCTATTGCACAAGGTACTGTACAAACAGTTCTCTTTCTGCCATGTAGACTGTACAGGTCTGGCCTTGTCTTGTCAGGGTTGGGTTCTCCCTACGAATTAATCTCTTCTCCCACCTCTTACTGACTCTTCAGAATTTGCGTGGCTCTATGCCGCATGACTTCCAGTGCCTTACGTTACAAGGCTGTTGTGCTGTATCCAGAAAAGCTAATGGAGATATAAACATAATTTCCAGATAAGAAAGTAAAGCAAGACTAAGAGGATTCAGCATATAACAGTGAAATCCAGTTGTGTTTCTTCAACACAGGGTATCAGTCGGCTCTATTCTGTTTCAGAACTGGCAGTGGGTTATTATTAGCACCCTTGCAAAATTAATTGGTTTTGTTGACTATTATAAATTTTAAAATGGCCTGTTTTCTTCTACTCTCTGTTTTATTTTGCAGCATAGGCTAACAGTTAAATCATCAGAATTCCTGCATATGGCAAACTACAGATGGTAGGGAATTGTTTTATCGTAAAGACAGCACGCGGACTGGCAACACCGTTTTGACTTTGGCTGTGCTTAGGTTTCTCTGGGGGTAGTAGCGTAGTACTGTAACTAAAGTATAGTACCCTTCAATGAGCAGTTTTCAGGCAGTCAGTAAATTAACAAGCAAAATGAAGTTCTGTTCTGGCAGCATCTTCTGCCGTGTTCTCCTTTTATGTTCCAGTTTGTATAAGCTCCCAAGGCACTGTGGAGACTGACTTTCAGAACAAAACATGATCTTTGTGCTAACAGTTTGGAAGCAGCCAGGCAGCGTTTCTGCATCAGTAAACAGTGGTGAAACTACAAATTGTTCTCTGCAGGTGCCAGCAAGACATCTTAATAAACCTGTCTGATTTTAAAGCAGAAATGTATTTTCCCTTTTCCCTCAACAACCTTTTCCTCGGTGTGCAGAAATAATTAATTAGCCTATGGTTGCTTTTGTATTGGCACCAGCGTTCTTGATGGCTAAAGAAACTGAAGTAACCATAGGAAAAATGCAGAAGTGACAATATCATGAACTGGGTGGAATACTAACAATTTTGGTGATGGGTGCAAGCAGTCAGAGGGAAATGTCAGTTTTTAAGTAACGTATAATACAGTCAAAACTGAATTGCATTTCATGAGACAAAAAAGAAATGCCTGTATTGAAAAGACATGTCCCATGACTGTTGGTTTTAAGGTCCAGGTTAAAAACAGAAAGGTGTGAGTTTCTCGGAGAGCCAAATGTATAAAGGCTTTATGTTGTTGGTCAGTTTAACTATGTGCTGCCGCTTTCTGTCTGTGATACCTATATGACTCCCAATAATAGTCTCCAACAGCCTCACAGACGGATATAATAATCTTTACAATACCTTCATGTTAAAAGTAAAGTGCTTATATTAAAATCATAAAGAATTGTACTAAATCTAAAGTGGTGTAATTACAAATTATTACCCCTTTGTTGATTCATTACAGTAATTTGAATTAGACATTTAAAAAACATTTGATGTTTAAAAAATGCATTTGATACAAATCATGACTGTAAAAGAGAAATTAATATATAGGTCATTTCTCCTTCATTATTTTCTGCTGCTGTAAAAAGCTCATCTACCGCTTGTTATCTGATACTTTAAATAAGGATGTATGCATACAGTAGTATTAAAAGGTAATGTCAGAGTAAATAAATTGACCTCCGAGCCATTGGGGGGGGCGGAAAATAGGTACGACATATCAATAGAAAATAAGATCTAATATAAACTCTGAACAGTGCAGTTGTTTTGCATTCTGACATAATCCATCCACGAGCTTTCTCATCTTCCAGAATTGGTGGTGTTGCTCATTAAAGGGTTTGAAGTGCAGTTGGGTGCAAAGACTCAGCCCTGACCTTTCCATGCTGGACCTTTATTCCCCTGGAATAAAGGCTGTACGCTTAGACACCTTATTTAAAGGAACAGAAAGGACTTATTTTTCATTGTTCTTGTATTTATGTTTGTTCCCGGCAGAGTAGTAAAATTGGAAGATTATTTGTAATGGCATCTGCCTGACTCGGAAGTGCAGAGACCTGCTGTATGAACATGGAATGCCTGCTCTTGTTCCGCACAGGAATCGCTTGGCACAGGGTTTAGGTGCATTTTGCACGACAATTGTCACTTTCGTGCCAGTTGGATTGTGTTTTCAGTAGCGTTAATACTCTGTGGTGAACAAAGCAGCAAAATAATACAGTGGAGGATGTTCGACCAGCTGCTCCTCTGCAGAAACCGGGCCACTTAACACCTTCTGTAGACTATGCGTAGCTGCCTACCCCCAAAGCGGGCACGGTTCTGTGCCCAGCGTGGGGCGTTCTGACCGCCCGGTCGGGGGGGCCGGGCCGGGGGGACGCGGGGCTGCCTCCGCCAAGAGCCCGTCCGCGCTGCTGCGGCGCGGGAGGGCGCGTGGCCGTGGCGCGGCGGTGGGCGGGGCTCCCCCGCGGCGCCCCCTGCCGGGCGGCGGCGCGTGACGTGTGGTGTCGGTGGGCGGGCGTCTCAGCTGGCGGGGCGTTGCTGGGCGCGTGCCCGAGCAGGCTGCTGGCCCAATCGGAGCCGAGGGCGGCGTGCCGTTCGCGTGCGTCATCACGCCGCACGCCTCTCATCGGCCTATCGGGCGCGGCTGTTAGTGGGTCACCCAGTCAGCGCGCTCGCTGGCCAAGCCCCGTCCGGGGAGGTGAGGGGGAGCTCTGCGCGCTGCGGGGCGGGGCTGGTGGCAGGGAGGGGGCGGGCACGCGGGGACCGTGAGGCGGTGCGCGGAGGGGAGGCCGGGCCGCGCTCCGGCCGCCGCTGGGGAGGGCCCGGCCGTTGCAGCCATGATTCACAGCCTGTTCCTCATCAACTCCTCGGGGGACATCTTCCTGGAGAAGCACTGGAAGAGCGTCGTCAGCCGCTCCGTCTGTGACTACTTCTTCGAGGCGCAGGAGAGGGCCTCGGAGGCGGAGAACGTGCCGCCGGTGATCCCCACGCCGCACCACTACCTCCTCAGCGTGTACCGCCACAAGATCTTCTTCGTGGCCGTTATCCAGAGCGAGGTGCCGCCTCTCTTCGTCATCGAGTTCCTGCACCGCGTCGTCGACACCTTCCAGGTGAGGGTCCCCGGCCCAGCCCCGGCGGGGGGCGAGGGGGAGCCCCGGGTCACTGCCGTGGTGTAGAGGAGAACAAGGCGGTGGCAGGGAAAGGGAGCTCTTCAAGTTAGCAGCAATTAATATTCTCTCTTTTTCCCATTTCTTAACTCACATCCTGAACCTGCGAGGATCTCGAGTGTGTCTCGTGGGCTTGCGTGGTTGGGAACGCACTGCTTGAGATGGTGATGGATTGGAGATAAGCCAGTGTGCACAGGAAGGACCTTTCACCAGTCAAGACTCATATTTCTGTTTTGTCAAGGCTCATATTTCTGTTTTGCAGCCTGGTCTCTTCTGGGAGCTGTGGACTAAGACCAAGCGGGCCTTGTTCTCACAAGGAGGTTTTGCAATTTGTATCCATGTCACTTAGTGACAACCGACCAAAGTACTTATATCTAGTGATATTCCTTGGAAGCGTATCCGCTTCCTAAAGAAGTGAGTCACGGGAGTTGCCCCAGAGCAGCCATATTCCCTCTGCGCTATGGCTGACATGCCTGCTGGGCAGTTTAGGGAAATAGTGAAGATGTCTGTCTGCTGCCTGCCAAGAACAGGGGTGTGTAGTCTGGATTTGAAATGTCTTGTGACCAGCATCCCTACCAGAATACAGGAAATATGGGTATCATGTGAGTTTTTGCTTCCAGGTGCCAATCGGAACACGAGTGTAGGCTGAGTTATGTTTCACTCAGTTCAGGACATGGATTGGCTGTTCAGGCCAAAAGTGTACTATGTCGGTTGTTTAGGCCTTGTTTTTTGTGAGAGGACAAAGGCGTGAGTGTGTCGTCCTCACTGGCTTGGCTGTATGTTAAAACCTGATAGGTCTGAGAAAGAAATAGCGTTTGTAGTGCAGGACTAGCGTCACAGTTTATGTACGCTCACGCTTTGTGCAGAATGCCTGATCTCCTTGTGTTTGTGTGCGCTTGATCGCTCTCCAGAAAGATGCATGAAGTCCCCATAGAATAAAACTATGATTACATTAAATGTTCAGTTTTTTAAATTGCTGAGTTATTGGGAATGCTTCCCGTAACATATGCCGAATCTGAAATATCTCCACTTAATTTCTATACCTACATTGTGTTACAGATTTACCATTTGACTTGGTATATTTTTCCTGCAAACTTTAATATTGCTAATTATTGTTTTGGAGTAGAAGTTGAAGAAACAGTAGAGGAATCAAGCTGGGGAATAAATTAGTCTGAGGATCCTTTATGATTCATGTTCTGAGGTTCTGCTTTATACACCTCTTAAATTATGAGGAAGGGGAGTTTTGATACATGGATTGGATAGAATTATTTTTCAGGCTTCTCATAATACTGGACTTCTGCTATTAGTCTAATACATCTTAGGATATGTAAGCAGTCTGTGCATCCCGAGTGGTATCAGAATGAAAAAACACAGGTAGTGTGCTAGACAGACTTCAGAAATGTTCTCCTATAAAACAAATGTGGACTTAGGCAGAATATGCAGAGGGTGTGAAGCTGTGCTTCCCCTATATTCCACGTCAAAACAAATTCTCGAAAATATTCACAGAATTGAAGTTAACAATTGTAGTATTGACCACATGTATGCAAGCATTATAACAAAAGTAAATGAAAAGCTTTGAGGAGGAGAGGTTGAATTCCTCAAACAGCAGTGCTGTCCGGTTAAAATATTGACAGTAATGTAGGTAAAGACCAGCTGAGGAAGGATATCTGATACTGGAGTGTAATGAAAGGCATAACTGCACGTAATTCAGTAATGGCTGCAGGAAGTAAGTTTTTCATATTAAGGTGGCTGCTTAATTGGTTGCAGCTGAGCCACTTTCAAGTGCTAATTAAAAGATCTCTTAGCTATCAAAGGGAATCTTGTTATACAGAAAGGAAATAAGAGCGTATGATGATGCGGTGATTTGCCAGCTCTCTGGGGTGGTGGCAGAGGTATGCTCAGAGCTGTGCATGTCTGTTGGAGTGGTCAGTCTGTCTGATGTGCTTGTACTAATACATGGAGATTCAGTGTTGTTTCACCTCCTCCAAGAAGAGGATTGATTTATTTCTGTGTGGGAGGACACCAAACTGAATGATCACTAAGATTCTCTTTCAGAGGTTTTTGAGTAATTATTTCTTTTGCACAGGATTATTTTGGTGTCTGTTCAGAGGTGATGATCAAGGACAACGTGGTGGTGGTTTATGAGGTGCTGGAGGAGATGCTGGACAATGGCTTTCCACTGGCAACAGAATCTAATATTCTTAAGGAACTGATAAAACCTCCAACTATCCTGCGAACAGTTGTCAACACCATCACAGGTACAGGGAAACAAAAAGTAGATAACCTAGGGAGGCCATGTGGCAATATTCCTGCATAAGTAAACTAGAACATGTTGTTCCATACCATTCTAAACCCCAGCATAGGTGTATTTAAGGAGTCCTGTGTTAGTGCTTTGAGGTTCCTTCTAGTTCCAGCACAAGCTGCGCTTTTTTTTATCCCAAACAAACAGATTACATGTCCAGTTACAGCCATGACATGACTTCCTGGATGAGTTAGTTTGGTGTGGGTTTTTTGTCGGGGTAGCTTTATTTTTTAGTTACGCTTCCCCGTGCCTTACTGTGGTATGTTTTAGAGTTGGATGTAAGAGAGAGATAAATTGTAGAACACAAACAGTGAGTCTGGAAGAGTAGTTGCTCTCCTACAAAGAGAAAGAGGTTCTCAGGGATTAATTACAATTAAGTTATAGGAGGGTAATTACTTGTTCTGGAGCATTGTCTAACTTCTGTGGTGGTTGTGATTGCCTTTCTTTTTCCAGGAAGCACTAATGTGGGTGACCAGCTTCCTACCGGACAGCTATCAGTGGTGCCTTGGAGACGTACTGGTGTAAAATATACCAACAATGAGGCATATTTTGATGTGGTTGAGGAGATAGATGCAATCATTGACAAATCAGGTATGGAAGTTGCTTCTGGCTAAGACAATGGTAACTTGTCCTGATAGCGCCTGAAGAGAGATTTAGGTTTTCAAAGAGGAGCTCCCTTATCGAAGGGTGGGGGAAACTCTATTCCTATTCTTACTCTGGAACGTTGCCAACTCATAGGTGTTATTCAGTCACAAATTTTATAGAAGTACCAAGGTTTTCACTTGTCCTCGTTCCTGAGGTCTTGTAAGCAATTCTATATTAGGAAGATAGAAGGTGAACGAAGATTGTGCATAGCGCTATCTCCTTAGTTTTTGTGCGTTTTAGTCTTGTTAGGGTTGGGAGCTATTGTCCTTGGCCATCAAAATGGACATTGCTGGTGCCAGTGGTTCTTATTTATATGGACCTTCTCCGGAAGTGGTTGGGAATGAGAAAAATGTTGAGCAAGCAACATAATGAGCCATGACATTTCATAAAGATAATAAATTTCTGTCCTCCTCATTGACAGATTTTCTACATTGTGTTTTGTTTGATCAGGTTCACATAACTTCCTGTGTTTGCTTTATTGTCGCAGGTTCCACCATTACTGCTGAAATCCAAGGGGTGATTGATGCTTGTGTCAAGCTGACTGGGATGCCAGACCTTACCCTTTCCTTCATGGTAAAGCTCAAGGATGTATCTTTATTTAAGTATTTTGAAAAGGGTTTCCCAGCCCTGATACTAGGTTCTCAGTCTCATGCTGATGGATTCCAGTAGATCAGAACCTCGGTATGCCAAACAAAAGCGAAAGAAGTGACAATGGAAATGCATAGTGAACTTCAGCAACTTTGAGCCTAAAGGTTTTATTTTCAGATTCTTTGTTAAAAGTACTGTTAGTGTGTGCTGTGACTAAGTTTCTGAGATACAGTGGTGCTTTAGGCAGCTATCCTAAAGGGCCATCTTTTTTTTTTTATGAGTATGCATCAATGTAATTATTTGACATGACTAAATTTTCTAAAATAGGATAGAGGTTATTGAGTACTGCTATTGCACAGATGTAACAGCACCAAACAGATTATCGTGTCTGAATGGAGATACCTTCAGATGGGCAGAGTGCGTCAAATGGTAGACCCTTCATGGATAGAAGACTGAGGAGAAGAAGAGGAGGTTATTTTAAGTAATACTGCTTTCACTAACCTTGTGACTTTCTTTTCTTTCAGAACCCTCGGTTATTGGATGATGTTAGCTTTCATCCTTGTGTGCGTTTTAAGCGCTGGGAGTCAGAGAGAATACTCTCCTTCATTCCACCTGATGGAAACTTTCGCTTGCTCTCCTATCATGTTAGTGCTCAGAAGTAGGTGATAAATGTAGTGCTGTGAATTACAAAATTTGGATCTTCCTGGCTGAAGGGGGTGGGAGGGGAAAGGAATTACTTTTACAGATCAGGTGGCATGTTGTGCCAAATGAAGTAGAGGCGCATTGTAACGTGCACTTTTCCTTTTTTAAAACCTGTGTTTTGTCCTTGATTAGAGCAGTGATTCCATTGTTTCTTTTTGGTCAGCCAGCATTTTTCAAAGACTAGTAGCAGATAAATGAACTAGAGAGGGAAAGAATTAGGCAGTATGGAGTAACCAAGCTGTTGATTTCCTAAGTTTATAAAAAATTTTCAGAATAAAACAAGATAGTTTGGTAATCTTGTTTTTTTGACAGCTCTCTTAATAGAATTACAAGTTCTTGTCTGCTGTTTGCACTCTTTTCTACTAGAAGCAGCTTACCAAGTACTAGTTGGGGTTACAGATGCTAAAGCATTTTGTTAGGCTTTGTCAGACTTTTCAAGTAAATGAAAAGGAGTGGGATATCTAACCGAAAGCACAAACGTGAAGTTCAAGTGCTGCTGTACTACTGCCTGGAATTACTTGCCAGCTTGCTTGTGACATGCAAAAACGTTCCTCATCCTTTGCTCAAGTCTCCTGTTGTGCTGGATGTAGTTACCTGTCTGGTAGAGGTAGAAAACTAAGACATGGGAAGCTTGATTAAAAAAAAGTGTAATTACGACTTGAGAACAGGATTATGACTTTGCTCTTAGATCAAACAAATGAGTGTAGGATTTCCTTTTCTTTTAAGAAGATTGTTTTCCAATGTTTTCAGTGTGAAAGGCAAGGACTGCATCAGGAAAAGCAATGACGAAGGTGAGAGATTGACAAGGACTTTCTGTTCGTGTCTTTATTCTAGTCTTGTGGCAATTCCAGTCTACGTTAAACACAACATCAGTTTCCGTGATAACAGCTCACTGGGACGTTTTGAGATCACAGTGGGGCCGAAGCAGACTATGGGGAAGACTGTAGAGGGAGTGATGGTCACTAGCCAGATGCCAAAAGGTGTCTTAAATATGACCCTTACACCCTCTCAGGGAACACATATCTTTGATCCAGTTACAAAGGTGAGACGAAAGAGAAAAATTAGATATTTTTTTAATCTTTTTTACCTTTCGGCAAATGAAGTTGAGCTGTTCATGCTTACACAAACATGTCCTTGAACGTTGTTTTTCTGAAAGCAGTATCTTTTCTTGGGGTGAGGAAATTGCATATTAGAAGTTGTCTTAATCCCCACAACAAATAGCTTGGTGTCTGACTGGAAAGTAGTTCTGGTTGCTTGGTGTGTGCAGAAAATCCAAGAACTGATATTGTATGATGAGGCATTCGTCTGGTGGATGCTTTACAAACTTCTGTATGTCTAGTTGTCATGCCTAGTACTGTATGTCCTTTGCAAACACTGAGGATTTGGGTTGGTTAGTGGGTTTTTATTTGTGTTGGGGTGTTCTGGTTTTGTTGTTTGGCCTGCCCCACCTCAACTTCACTTCTTTTCCTTATTGCAAACTTAAATTCGATGGTTTACCTGGAGTAGAGCCTCAAGCAGCACTGCTTCAGCCATTCGGAAAGGAGGCAATTCTGCATTATTGTTGTCACTGTTACACATAGGAAATGGGGCCTGTAGCACAAGTAGTGAAAATATCATTCATGGTAGGCTTTTGGGGAACCTCATGGAAAGAGAGGGAGAGAGAACAAAAGTCCAAGGCAGCTGCTCCTTAAACCTGTACTGTGTCTGTCCAATATGAAAGGCAAGATACAAAGACAAAGATCTTTTCCATAAAGTAACAAAAAGGGGACTCTTCTTTAGAGGGTGTTACGGCATTTCTGCTTCACTGCTGCATTTTCTGTCCCTTGAAGCTGCTGTCATGGGATGTGGGGAAAATAAACCCCCAGAAGCTGCCAAGCCTCAAGGGGAGTGTGAGCTTGCAAGCTGGGACATCAAAACCAGATGAAAACCCCACCATTAACTTGCAGTTTAAAATTCAGCAGCTGGCTATATCTGGTAAGTGTCAGGTAAAGAAGCTGAATATTCTCTGCTGTGGCAGTGCTCACTCTGCACATAGCTGAAATAGCTCTGCAGGCCTTCTGAAGTACATTCTATCTGAAACATGTTCTTCAAGTAAAAAAATTGTGTGCTTTGACTACAGATATGTGGATTTGTTCTGTAAGGAATTATTCTGACAATGAGCAGTTGTCAGCTTTTCTCCGTTCTGTTTACTGCTTGCTAAAACTTTCCCTGTGCTTTCTGCACTTCTAGCGTGATCTTCTGTTCCTTTATCCTGAAGGCCTGTCTGCTTGCTTTGTGTCAGCAGTCAGTCTTATGTTGTGTTTGTTTGCCTTTAGGACTGAAGGTGAATCGCTTGGACATGTATGGGGAGAAGTACAAGCCCTTCAAGGGGATAAAATACATGACTAAGGCTGGCAAGTTCCAAGTCCGAACCTAGAGGATTCCGATAGTGAGGAAGAGCACTTTCCTGTTTCTCCTGTCCGTGGCTGTTGGATGCAGCCTCTTACCCCATCCATCTGTTTAGGGTTGCTCCCTTGCCTGTAGTAGCATGAGCAGGAGAGCCAGTGCTTAGGGTGCTGGGGAGCAGGGAAAAGTAAGGTTGACCTGAAACCATCTCATCCCTAGATGAATCTCAAGTATTCGGAACAATGGCAGATGGGAGAGGTGTTCAGGTCCCTTGGGATTAGTGAGTCGGCTACATAAGCTTGTATCACCTTCATTTTGCTGTCTTAAAAGAAATTCTAGGGATTTGTTGCCTTTTGTAACTCCTCTTCCTTATATTTTCGTTGGCTTTTATCCCTTTGTAGATGATACAAAGTTGAATTTCCACAAATTTCAACTCCGGTGCGATGGTCTGGCATCTGCCCTTCCCCAACACTGGGTGTTAGGGCGGAAAGCTGTATAGTTCTTGGCAGCAGAGAGATCATCTAGCCATTCTGCCTCAAAGGGACTGGAAGAAGTGGAAAGGTAGATTGTCCCACCCAGGATGGGAAGTAAAGAAGTCTGAGATTGGGGATGGTGCCACAGAGGGAGGAAGGGAAGAAGTGGATGCTTTTTCTAGATATTTTGTAAGCCATCTTGGTCATCAGGTATCTTGAATCTCTGGAGATAGACTGGAAACACATCCAAATCTTAGTATGGTATCCTATGAAGGTGTGACTGTAGCACGTGTCATCTTGTAACTGATGGGTGGTGCCATCTGAATGTATTTTTGCTTCTCGTATTTCATCAGTGTTTGAAGGTAGGGATTCTCCTAGCTTTTTTGGGGAGTCAGGGGAGAGGCAGGAGAATTTTTGTGGAGACATAGCACTTTGATGGAAACTGAAGCTGTATCTAAATGAAGACGATCACTATCCTAGTAACTTGTTGGAACCTCCTTTTGCCTCTGCCTGCCTATTACAAATGAAGGTGATACTGTTGTTCTCCTGCTCGCTGATATCTTTGAGATAATTGTGTCCTGGTACCTTTGTAGTGTTTCTGGCTGTCCTATCTCATTCCAGTTCCTGTACCACTCAGCTGCTGTGCAGGTGGATTCAAGCCTACGCTGGAATTTTCACTGGGACCATCTCTTCTGCAGGATCTGTTGCTGCACCTGCCCATTCCAGTCTGTGCTGCGTCTTTCTGTACAGCATAAATATAAAATGAGAGGCATCTGCACTATTCCATATTGTCTGTAATGTGCTCTTTGGCCACTAGACGGCAATGCGTTTTATCTGTGGTAGCAGAACTTGTCCCTAAGATGCTGTACATGCGACTACAGCATCTGTAAGGTGGCTGTCCACCATGTACAGTTCATGCTTGTGAACAGAACAAGGTGACCCTAAACGAAGGATAACATACATTCTGGTTTGCATGTGATGGATACTTGCAGTGGATGAGTGGCATCTTGCATGTGGAATTGCAAGTCCCAGTGCAAATGATGAATGCCATAGCAGGTGGCCTTACTGCTGAGCATGTTCAATGCAAATATAACCTTCATCAAGGGCATCAATAAAATTCATTTTCACATGTCATCTGCGTCATTTCAGAGTGGTTTGTGTGGGCTTTACAAGAAACACAGTTGGTATTTAAGGAGGAAGGTTAATTATGCCAGTTGGATTGTGGGTAGTGGGTGCCTTAGGGAGATAAATGTCTTTATGCAATTGGGATTGTCAGTTTGGGACTAAGTCACTGTCTGAAAAGCTAAAATTAGTTACTTTCTTAGTAATTTTTCTTGTTGTTTCCTAAAAGGAGAATGTCAGTGAAACTGTCTTTAGGAATACAGCTGAACCATTTTTGTATACTAGGTAGGGTTTCTGGTAGCAGGCTAAGGGCTGTGCTTTAATTATGAAGACGGTGAAATACCTCTTCACCTTCCTGCTCCTCAAGTACTAATATTGTCCTTTAGCTTTGTAGCTTTGTTGGTTTTTTTAAGTATCTTTTCTTTCATGTTGAAGTGATTCATGTCATTCAAGATCTTGAACGACTTCTTATATGCATAAGAGTGCCTGGCCCTTATGACAAGCTTTCTCTATCAGTCTGCGATGGCTGCAAGTTCTTATGGAATGAAAGAGTCAGGGCAAAAGGGGTAAGCAGGAAGCAGTGAGATAACTTGGTAGGTGATGATATAAGGAGTTTTAGGAGAAATGTGAGGTGTAGCTGTGTACTTCAGTTGCAACAAATGCTGATGTTGACTCAAGAGAGAGGAATGGAAATTAATTTGTCTTTTTTTCAAGGTCATTACTTAATAAAATACAATTAAGAACAATAACACACCAAAAAACCTGAACTGTGACTATTGTTTATTAAACATCTTGGGGTGTTTTCCCCAAGAATTCCACTGGCTGGAATATGGGACTCATTGCTGAGGCTAACTGGACTTAGACCACCATTTCTCTGACGACATTAGAGAAAGATCTCTTTGAGGTCAGTTTCTAAGCTGGTAGCTAGAAAGACATGGGCCATTTGTAAAGTTGCCATTTACAAAACCCATTTGAGGAAGTAATGGGCATCCATACCAAATCTCTCTTCTGTATGTGCTTGTTATATGAGGTTCTCTGTTTGGACTAGAGGCTGTGCTAGTAGATCATCAGAGAGCTCCTTAAAACTGTGAGCATAAACATTTTGGGTTACAGTGTTTTGAATTTCCCAAATAAAACAAGACTAGTTCTCTAGCTACAATGCCTGGTTGATACTAAAGCTAAACTGCTTCTGTAGTTCTCAATATAATTTTTCCCTTTTGTAAAACGGTAGTTGCACCTGCTTTCTCTTAATTTGTAAACGAACTGCACAAGAGAATCTCTCAAAGAGGATTAACTCTTAGGACATGCAGAGATACCACGTGGCAACTGCAATGCAAGCAAGTAATGCTTGGTTACTGAGATTCTAGTTCACAGTGACTTGGTTATACCTGTCCTGTCTTCTGTTAAACGACAAATGCAGCCTTGTGATGTTTGACTTGATCTTTACAGTGGATGTGAATCTAGCAGGTACCTAAAACTGCTACCATTACACTTGTCCTTTGTTCCGTCCTGCGCTGCTGCGCTAAAGTGAGAGCTTTTGCTTTCCTATCAAATTATAATGCATAGAAACTTAATGGTCAAAAAGTAATGCGTTGATTCTGTAGCAGATAAGGCTGGTGTGAAGATTTTTACCTATTCTATATTTATTTAAATATTTAGTTCCTACCAGGAGGAAAAGCAAGTGGAAAAACAAAATGTCCTAACAAGCATGCCATCCTGTTAATGAATCGGTTCCAAACTGAAAAAGCAAGTAGTACGTGGATATGGGAATAAACAGTCCATGCCTACAGCTTTGCTCTTTCTGTTGGTGTCAAGCTGAAACCAGCTTAAGCTCTGTCCTTACACCATTTTTACTTAGGTTATTTAAGCCTGACTGGAACGTCTCCCAAATTTACAGATAAATAAGGAGGGAGATGAAATTTTCAGGAAATTAAATCTGTCCCCTTTGACTTCAGTTCACACCCATTCCCAAAATACCATAGCTGTTCATGGGATGTGTGAGCATCCCATGCTTGGTTTATTCTCTCAGGCCAAAAAATTATTTTTTAATTGTATCATGTGATTTGATGCAAGGAGAAAGCTTGGGGATGTGGGGGGAAAGGAGTGTTAGCTTCCGATAACCTGTAATAAGGAACGGAGAGTTAATTTGAGAACGTGCCCTTCCCACACATTGCAGTCTGTCTTCCTCTTGTACTGAAAGCCATAAACATCTGGAGAAACAGGAAACCCTGTCAGCATCCCGAGAGCGCCCAGAAGGAAGCTGCGAGGCTGTGTCCACAAGAGTGTGGATAGTTCATTTTTCAGGGTTTCATGTTGTCCTGAATCCAGTCAAGATAACGATTCACATTTGTATAAACGCCAGGTATGTCTTTCCGGCCACAGCCTATTCCCCAGCTGATGATTCCAATTAGATACATACGATCATCCTTCATACAGACCAGAGGCCCTCCAGAGTCACCCTACAGAGAAGCAGCAGGTTAGTAACAATCTCCTTGTTTGTTTTTGTGGTTTTTTCCCCCCCCACTGGCTTTAGTGGTGCATTGTGGAAATACCCTACATAGTACGTGCACAAATCAAGAGCTCTTGGTAACAGCACTTTCCCATAAGCCACTTTTGTGTTCCAGACTCCGTCAATGCTCCTCTCATGGGGAGAGGCCCAAAAAAAGCTAACTAGCAATAAAGCCTCTAACTTTGTATAGTGCTTATTTATGAAATGTAGGTGAGACGTTGATAAGACCAAAAAGAGGAACGCTCTTATTCAAGCTATAAAGATCCAGGGTGTTTATGCTAGCTGTGTGTAACAGTAAAGCAAAATTATTAAAGAGCTGTTTAAACGGAAAGGATGGGGATTGAATGTGTGCCCTCCTTTTTCCTTACATTACAGCTGCTCGTTTTCCACCACCTTTCAGCCTTTAGTGTTCTTTTCGCCACTTTTCAGTAGACCAGCACCCGCTTCCTCTTACAGAACCTCCTGCTGAGTGTTTTGCGTGCTCGCAAGAGAAAATATTAGGAAACGGTGCTGAGGTAGAGTTTCCTGCTCAGTTTTGTGGTATTTCCTATATTTGGGATTTTCAGTGTATTGTTCTGGTTTGAAGCCAGCAGTTCTGTTCAGCAAAAGTCTACTAGCACTTCCATGTAGCCAAAGGCAGAACTTCTTTAAACTATTTTCTGGCACTTTTTGTTTGGTTAGCTCAGCCTATCAAGGACAGACCTAAAAAGGAAAGAACAGAACTGGGTTTACCTTGCAGGCATCATCAAGGTGCCTTGTGTCTCCTGCACATAACATATTATCTGTAACAGTCCGGTTGTCAAGATGCTGTGTTGTGCACCGACTGGCTGGAAACAGTCTGACATGGCCTTCCTTCAGGTGCTCTGAATAGAATGGAGAAACTGGAAGAA
This sequence comes from Larus michahellis, assembly GCF_964199755.1. Lineage (NCBI taxonomy): Eukaryota > Metazoa > Chordata > Aves > Charadriiformes > Laridae > Larus > Larus michahellis. Next base: position 8,361,367 of record NC_133915.1, read on the forward strand.
AAATGATGATATAAATACATATATATGTCTGTGGTTGTGTGTGTATATTAAAAAAAATAAATATTGCAGTTCAGTTTCTGTAGTTTGGGGGAGAGAAAACAGAAGTAGCTGGGGGTAGGGTGTGAGGGCTTTGCTCAACTAGTATTTCCTTGCCAAAGGGTCTTTTTTAATTATTGTGGGTTCTGCTTTGCTAGTGAGAACACCTTAAATATAGGTGAGAGAGAGCATTGCTTCTTTAGCAAGCTTAAATGCTAGAGAGGTTTTTGTAGGCTCCAAATTAAAGACTGATGGGTTTTTTTGGGTGGATAAGTCATCTTTGCACAGTTACATCAATTAAAATGAAGTCACAGGAAGTGCCTGTGAAAATCACTAACTGTATGAATCAGGATCCTGATCTTCAGATTTGCACTAACAAAAATCCAGTGCCTTGTCGTACATGATACTGAGTAACTGGATAGGAGTGTACACTTGTGTTATGTTGGAATGGAAGGGATTTTTTTGTTTGTTTGATTTGGGTGTTGGGTTTATTCTCCTGCATAGCTGCAATTGCACAAAGCTGGAAGTTGGCAGGGTTGTTGTTTTTCAGTCTAGTTTTGAATTACAGTTGCAGCATCCTTTCCCTCTCAAAGAGTTTATCCTGTACTCCCTGCAAGCAATGCTGAGGACTAGCTTTAAAAGAACTTTAAAAACACTTTATGCCACGCTTATATGTTAAATCTGCAAGTCTGTTCCAAAACCCCTACGCGTTCAAATCACAGATAGGTCTTGTTATGATGGATGCTTCACAGTCTCTGTCTCAGAGTTTACAAGTTAGATAATAAAAAGAAAATAGTAGAAGTGCCAGTAAAATAAGAGCTGGGTTTTTTGGTTTGTTTTAAATATAGGTCAGCCTGTGTATACTTTCAGACAGGTTTTATTCCTGTTTGTTGTAGCTCGCTTCAAAAACCCTTTAGCCAGCCTTTTAATATGTATCTGGGATTGTTATTTCTTTACCTGTTTTCTGGGTTGTTTTTTTTCCTTATCACTGTACAGCCAATTGTATCTTTTAGAATAACGCAACCACCTGCAACTGTATAGTATATTAAATCTTGACAGAAATGGATTTCTGTCAGAATGACAATATCTAAATGTACTCAGTACAGCAGAAATGGGACAGCCCTGATTGCAAATTTTCTGTCATTCCTACCTTATCCGTTGTGCCATTTTTTGTGCTTCTACTGTTGGAGAGTATCAAGGAAGACTCTACTAGCCCATGCAGCTCACGGAACTCAGATGAATGAAATAACTTAAAGCAAAACTTGTTTTTGTGTATCTCCCACTTAAGCATACCTTTTGTAGTGCTGATATAAGCCCATGTAATAATTCAGGGGGTGGTCACACATTAAGGGATGCTAAAGGCTTGAATTCTTTGAGGGCAGGGGACACAAACTTTGGACATAGTATCTCCTACTTACATTCTTCGTTTCTGCCATAACCAGAGATCTCGCATTCAGTCCAGTCAGGCAGTTGCAGTCCTGGTGTGGGGAGACAGGCAGCACGGACAGTGTCGGTTTCAATAGCACAATCTTCTGCATCCGAGCTCAACTGCAACAGAGCTGAAGAGGGGAAAAAAAAATCCCCACTTCATTAACCACAAACTGGACCCCGCCATGGCCATTCCAGTCACAAGGCCAGAAAAATTCTTACCAATGTCATTGTTGAAATTTTCGGAGTCAAATCGCTGATGCACGGTGTAGTTCTTCACTTGAAACCTTTGTTCATTTTCCTCGGGAGTTGCTCGGGAAGTCCTACCCAGCACAATCCTCAGCTGATTTGCTCTAAAGCTGAAGAACAAGAGAGTCTTACTTTCTTCTCAGGTTAACTGGAGTGGACCAGTCCCTGGAAGATGTGCTGTTGGAACTTCTGCTCTTCTAATTTTATTCTTACTACTTCATTGCCCAGGCAGTTTCCCCTCAAGTGTCCTATTTGCCTTCGGTTTTGCACTAATTGCTTACAGCCATCATGGCAAAGTTCCTCTGCCAGCCCCTTGCTGTCCTCAAGTTTCACATGGCTCTGCATCTCTATTGACAACTTTGTGCTTCAGCTATTTGATATTCTGCTGTGGTACTGTGCCGCTAGTTTGCCCATCTGTAATTCTCAGCACAATTAACTCTATAATCTTTAGTGTAGAGTGACTTAATGGGATAAAGAGCTTTTTTCAAGTCATTTACCCTTCCAGTAAGGCTATACTGGATGCTTCCACGTTCCAGACTTTTTTCCCCCATATGGTACCGAATCCTTAACTTACCCTTCCTCAAAACAGTGAGCAGCTGACAAAACCCAGCAGGAACTGATCAGGATTCCCCCGCAGAGGAAGTGCTCTCCCGGTGCTCGGCGATACTTCGCGAAGATGGCAGCTTGCCACGGGTGAGCGGCAATGTCTGCGTAGGAGCCACCTTTGATCCTGTACTGCTGTGCCCTGCGCTGCCGTAAGCCACAGGTGGCTGTGGATGACAAACCCAGAAATGGGCTTTTTGTTCAGGCACTCTTCCTTTGAGTTTGGGTTAAGAGCCTGTTAGTTGCCAGTGCATGCTGAGGCAGCCTGGCATGAACTGTTCAGTATCTGACTCATTCCCGTCTCCTAGGAAACTCTTACTCTGATTTGAAAAATACAGTAAGGAAACCCTGCCTTTTCTGTCCTCCATTTCTGCAGTCTTCCCTTCTGGCAGAGAAAAGGGCACTTCTGTGAGAGTGGAGCCACAGAATCTCTTTCTATCCCAAAAAGCTTCCCTCCCCCGCCCCGCCCCGCCCCAGCTCTTATTTCACTCTAAGAGGTTTGAGTTTAGTACAAATGACGTGCAGAACAGTCATGCCCCAAAGAAGGAGAAGAATCAGGAGTGCCAGGATCCTTACAGCAAGTAGGCACGTTGCAGTACTCCCATGTGAGCTGATTTCCTTTCAGTACATGGCACCAGGGCTTGCTGTCATTGTCAGGATTCCTGCGGCACAGAAAAGAGAAGAGCTATTTGTTTTAACAGATCTGCAGGGAGTTTGGGGAGTCCTAAAGGCGGCAGACTGTGACCTGAGTGTATTCTTTTTGATTTTTCCAGAGATGCAGAGGGCCCTAGGGGCACGTGGAATTTGCATTTATGGAGTCTGATGTTAGAGAAGCACAGACAGGTCACGTGGAATAGAATTACTATTGCCAGTGAGTTTCGTTCCCAGCACTAATGTACTTCCTGTGCTTTAATAACCCACATAAAAGACTAGAGCCCTGACTCAAGAGTACCACCAGAAAGTTTGGTGGGATTTTTTAAATTCTAAAAATTACTACATACCTGCAGAAATTGTGACTACCAAGGCCCAGCTGGTAAGCATTTCTTCTCCAAGCAGTATATAACTTGTTGACAAGGATTCGGGAATTCCACCTCAAACAGGTAGCTCCAGAACTGGTAATGCTGTGGCTGCCTCGGTAATCTGTGCCTCTTCCAGATTTGCAGTTGACGTTCCCAACTTCAGTAAGAAAGCTGCATGTTAACTGATGGATATGAACCCGTCAGCTGTTCCTAACTGTGATTTGTGTCAAGGCATCTATATATTAGCCGTACTTATCTCAATCTCTCGGTGTCATAAATATTAAAAGCTTAAACGTGATTTAATAAGAGAGTCTCAACTTTCAGGCTACAGAAACAGCACAACTCCAGAGAGAATTCTTATATATGCAATGAATAGTGGAAGCTCTAAAGTCTGTTCCCTGTCCCCCTGCATGTACCTTTTGAACAGGAGGGCACACTGCAGTGTTCCCAGATGTACTTTCCCCCTTTATAGATATAGCACCAAGGTCTGGAATCCTCATCTGGGTTTCTGAAAGAGTTATGATATTACACATCATTATAAAGCTACTGTTATAAGTCCCATGTCTGCCATCTACTTTGTTAACTTAATCCTGCTCCGCAGCGAAGACATGGACTGAACCATCAGAAGTTGTTTGGATTCCTATTTTAATTATAAAATTGTGGAGTACATGGAAGTGAGGATGAGACAGCCAGCAGCTAGCAGGAGTGACAGCTTGTTTGTGCAGTTTAGTTCATGTGCAGGAAGCACTGTCTTTTTAGAGCTTTGAGCGGGATCTGGAGCTGCAGGAAACTAGCTTACAAAGGGCGTTTTAGGCACTAAGAAGGGACAAGGGAAGGACTATGGGGCAAGAGATGTATGCATTTTGTTGTCTGTCGTAAGGATCCAGTCTAGATAGAGCTGAAGCTCGTATACGTCTACAGAAGTTGCAGTTGCTGCTCATGGGCTGTGCTGTACTTGCACCTGTGCAGAGTGTTCTCGCTTGGTATTAGACCATTGCAAACAGCCATTCCTTTGCTCCAAGCTCTTAGAATGGGCTGATTCCTGTGGCTCTGACCGGTGCCAGCAGCCCCTCACCTGCAATAGTTGTGGTTGCCCAGTCCCAGCTCAGCAGCGTCCTCTCTTCGGCCGCTATACGTCCGGTCCATCAAGCCGTTGCTATTCCAATTTAAACACTCAGTTCCGCTCTCTGTCATGCTCCACGTACCCCTGTATGTTACTCCAGCATCTTGGTAGCACTTAACTTCAGTATCTGAACAAAAGTGAACAAAATACTACTATGACGACAGCATCCCAAACGCTGATTCCCCATCTCTCTTCTGTTTAAACTTGGCTCCCAGATGTCTTGTCTAGTAAGTCAGTGAAAATGCCTTGCTGGGCAGACTGTAAGTATACACAAAGGTCTTCAGATACAAAATTCAGAGTTTTATTAAGAGACACTGAGAACAGCCCAGGTGTCGTCCTTGTAAGTTCTTTGTAGTATTAGCTTTAGAATAAAAAGAGGCAACTTAACAGAGAGCCCAGTATACAGGAGCAGCTTCTGGGTACTCATCCTTCTGCATGGTATAGCTAAAACCAGTAGCATTGTTCACAGCGACTGACATAGTTTACTCACCTATTTCACACTGCTTCCCAGAGAAACCTTGGTGGCACTGGCAGATGAAGAGCTGTGGGGAATAATACGCCTGTGAACACTGGCCCCCGTTGTAGCACTTATTTCTAGTGCAGGCTGTTGAATAAGCAAAAGCCGGGAAACACCATTAGATTTCACAGAAGTAAGAAGCTGGCAGTGTATACCCATCTTTCCTCTCCTGTCAGTCTCCTTTAGCCTGGTCTGTTTTTCCCTGCCTACCTGTTATTGTCAGGTGCTTACAGTCTTTTCGTGTAGTGCTTATGTTCTTCCTCTGCTCCATCCTCTCCACATACTCTATTAGGAGCTTTCCTCAGCCCCTTGCCCGCTCCCGCTTAGTCTGGCCTGCATCAGTATATATTGGTATTTTAATTTCTATCTTACTCTATTTCAAGCCAAATTTTCTGTGTGATAATGCCTCCCCTGACAGCAAGCTCTTATTTAGGATGATTAGATGGACAGTCTCTCCTGGCCCATCATTTCCTTTCTCTTTTTCTTCTTCATACTCACCTCTGATAGGCACAGTGTGGCAGCGACTCCGACCACTGTCGCACCTACAGTATTCTATTCTGCTCCCTGAGAGCCTCAGCCAGGTCCCCCTGTGCTGGTATATTTCTCCAGATGAACTGTCTGTGCAAATGGCTGCAATTGGAGAAAGGAAATCCTCTTTTAGAGATTCAGGGAAAAGACCTGGCTGAGCAAAAGAACTTCCTTCTCTTTCTGGGAGAAAAGTATCTGTGACGGGAGCGTCAGTCTAACGGGCCGCCCTTTTTCCTTCTCAGACCGCAGCTGGCCCGTCTCTCTTACTGCTGTGTTGTTGGATGTACTGTTCCACTATTGACCGGCCTCTTGTTCTTTGAAGAAGAGCAGAGGGAGAGGAAAAAGCTGTTCTTGTGAGTTGTGGATGGTATTAATGGTCTGGTATTTTGCTTTCTGAATCTCTCATCCAAATAACCACGACAAACAGCTTTCAGTCCCCATTCCCTCAGCATCATCTGCCTTCCTCTCCTGTGTTCATAAAGCTCCAGGTAACACGGTTGTAGTTTGCCTGGCTTACCTCTGGATCTGGCTCCCCGTTTGAAACGCACGTGTAAGCCCTGCAAGCAAAGAAGGTTATTCCGTGAGTGCCTGCTCTGTTAAGAAAACTGGGAGAACAAGTGCCTCCGAGGAGCCAATCCTCTTCTTGAGGTCTTGTAAATCAGCGGAGCTCTGGGCAACTGTCTGCCCTCCTCAGACAGTACAGTGAAAAGTGCCTCTGGTACCTCAGCACGGGTACCAAGAATTGTAATAATCGAGTTGCCACAGAGTCCCAGGTGATTGCTTGTCATCCAAGTGACATGAACTTGGGGTGTGCTGTGCTCACATCGTGCGTGAAGTGGTGATGTGCTCTTGGAGCATCGCAAGTGATAACTAAAGCTTGTCAGCTTTCTCCTATTTGAAGGAGGTTCAAACAAATAATTCCAAAGAAGTAAATGTGAACAAGCAGTTATTTTTGCTCATTGACATGCAGTTTCCCCATAAGCCTCTGTAGCTTGATTACCTTTGAGACATATGTCTCCTGCAGCCAATTAAATAAGATATTTTGGATAAAGTCTTAAGGAAGAAACCGACTTAGAAAGCTACTTTGATCAGGCCACATGAGAAAGAATAACATAAAAAGAAAGAGGAAGGCTGGGATAGCAATTTTTTGAGAGTCTAAACATTTTAGAATTGTGTAGGGTTCACCCAAGCTGTGTGATGTGAGGCTTAAAGTGAGGGGACATGGGAACCACCAGTTGTAAGTGAGACTAATAATGAAGGTGATGCCAATAGAAAGAAAATTAAACGCTGATCACAATGGAACTCTTACTAACAGTGAAAGGTGACAGTGCACAGATACACCAAGAAGATTTGGAGAAGACTTGCTTACTGAAGTGAAAACCAGCCAGGATAACACATTACTGGGAATCCCAGTTTAGAGGTAGACTACTTTGTAAGGTTTTCCTTCCTCTGATTTCTAGGGATACAACCAGATTCTTCTCCTGTCTGATGCAGGCAGCTGGAGTCGATGGTAAGAAGTGCTGCTAAAAACACAGGAGGATGGCAAGAGCATTATTCGATGCATTAACCTCTTACCTGGCATTGAGCAGTCATGACTGCTCCCACCAGCAGGAGGAGACATGGGAGTTTGCCTTCCATTCCGAGCGTCTTCCACATCACCTCCAAATCTCAAATTATCTTTAGAGACAAAAGAAAAAACAAGATGTTGAACAAAGGCTTTTTTTGCAGTGTGAGTGGAGTTCAAGGTCATAAGTTTAAATAAAGGTTTTAAATTATGAATATTCTTGTTACATTAAAACACACTTTCTACTCTGCGTTTCTCAGCCACCTGGTCTAGCTGTCCTGGTGTCCCTGGACAGGGGAAACTGCCAGGGTGGACACAGATGTGCTTTTACTTGATAAACTTAGAAACCCGACACGCTAAAGCACACCCTTTCAGGTCTGGAGGAAACTCGTAGGGTGTTTCCTGGGGAGTAAGACTGGTAGAAGTAAATTCCGATCCTTTTTCCCAAAGTTGCTGGAAGCCAACAGTATCGTGTGCATTATTAGAGAGATGGACTTGTCTAATGAAGGAGTGTAATGCTGATTGGAAAGTGTTAATTGAGATTTAGGTCACTGAGGCCCACTGAAGAGATCTCTTGCAGGGGCACAAAAATATGCTGAAGGGTCAGTCTGTGATAATAGTGGTTCAAGAAAATTTTCATTTTCTGCACAGACTTCTTTGGGTGAGAGTGAGGGCTTCTCTCTGTGTAGAGGATCCCTCGGCAAGGAGACTTTGGTTGATGATGGGTGGGGGCAGCACCGCTACGTCTTTGATTTTCAGTATTGCTACAGCTTCTCCCCAGCTGAGCTTTTCATTTGCTAATGAAAAATCATTAATTCATTCATGAAATTTTCATTTGCTAATGAGCTATTGTCATATGCTTTTACTAAAAAGGGAGAGTACAGCAGTTAGCTGGCAGGATGGCTTTTGGTCTGGTGTTCTCATTTATTCATTGCAGCATTTCTTTCCGTGTGTCACTTCTGTGCAGTCACAGCTACGTCTTATTCCCTCTAATCCCTTCAGCGGCTTTACACTTCAGACAAAGCCCTCTTCCATACCACAGCAAGAGTTTCTGCTTCCTCCAGGCTGATTTACACAGTCTGTCTCCCACAGCAGAAGTCCTGGGAGAGAACCTCCAACGATCTCTTGTGGGAGATCGCCGGCTGCTATGGTGTGGCTGGGGTTAAGGATGAATCTGGAATTTCTGCTTCCATTCATCTTGTTTGCTTTGAAAATCTACTTCTCTCTTCACTCATCAGAGGTTAATTTCCTAGTTGGTGAAATTGCTGCTCTGACCTGGCCACAGATAGGTATAGGAAGGACATTTGGGTACTGTAATCCATCTGTATTTCTTCCTACTGTAGCAAAATTTATTTCTGTCTGGCCTTGAGCAGGCAAGTTTCTTGGCGGAAGCATGAATTTAGATTTCTGTAGTCACTGACTGCAGTGAGATATGCTACCATCTTGTGCCCTGGTTTCCCCTCCTCCAGTTTTTTTCCTGACAAAGGAGGAAAAATGATTTCTTTCACCGAAGCCAAGCACCTTGTGTGAGCGCTGCCCGGTTCAGGGCAGCTGCTGGGAGGAGAGAAAATTCTGAGCAGCGGGGAGTGCACTCGTAACACAGCGTAGTCTCGATTTTATAGAAAATTTTACCACTGAAATTAAGCAACACAGGTTTTTTTCCCTTGCTGCACTAAATGCCATTTCTCATCTCATCCGCATAGCGGAAAAATACACTGGATGTGACACACAAAGGCAGTGAAGGGCTTCCTGAAGTGGTCTGCTGCCTATGAACGCAATGCGCTTTGCTGTAGGAAAAACCCCCAAGAAGATGTATTTTGCCTATTCTTTTATCTTGGCGACCTTGTAGTAACAGGAAAAGATCAGGCAAATGTATGTATGTCAAAGAACTCCATTACAGCCTGACCTTCGCAGCATGAGTTTGGTAGCTAGCAAAGTTCTATTTTATATTTAGAAACACTGACAAACTTGAGGACTTTAAACGAGAATTTACTGGTGTACCAACAGGACTCTCTGTTGCGGGGGGAGGCAGCAGCTGTTGTTCATGTCAAAACTTAAATTAGTAAGGTGGATACAAATGATTATACAGTGTCAGAAGTTTAGAAACTTTGTGCCTATGGGACTTTTCGGAAATATGGCATTAAATAGCAAAGTCCAATACATCTATTAAAAACTGGGAAAGTAGAATCATAGCATCATAGAATGTGTCGGGTTGGAAGGGACCTCTAAAGGCCATCTAGTCCAATCCCCTGCAGTGACCACGGACATCAACTAGATCAGGTTGCTCAAAGCCTCATCCAGCCTGGCCTCGAATGTCTCCAGGGATGGGGCCTCCACCACCTCTCTGGGCAACCTGGGCCAGCGTCTCACCACCCTCAGTGTAAAGAACTTCTTCCTAATGTCTTATCTAATCCTGCCCTGCTCTAGTTTAAAACCATTGCCCCTCGTCCTATCGCTCCATGCCCTTGCAAACAGCCCCTCCCCAGCTTTCTTATAGGCCCCCTTCGGGTACTAGAAGGCCACTGTAAGGTCTCCCCGGAGCGTTCTCTTCTCCAGGCTGAACAACCCCAACTCTCTCAGCTTGCCTTCATAGGAGAGGTGCTCCAGCCCTCGGATCATCTTTGTGGCCCTCCTCTGGACCCACTCCAACAGGTCCAAGTATTATTGATTTTCACAGTGAGTAATAGCTTTTAAGGACTGGAGTTGTTATTACTACGTAATCTGAACTCTTACAATAAGACAAATAACTTTATCACACGTTTCCTGACTTGAACCTATAATTTTCTTCCTAAAAGTAATAGTTACTACTACTTACAGAAATTAGGAGCTCAGACTCTGTTTATATAAAACCAGATAACAGCTAGTGAAATAGGAGTATGACAGATGAATGAGTCATAAATTGGGATTCAAGGCTAAAAAAGGGGGAAGCGTTTGTGTTTGGGTTGGGTTTTTTTTTAAAGATTTGTTCAAAGAAAAAGCAAAAGGCAGAAATACTCATCTCTGAAGCAGAACTGGAGTACAGTGGGATAGTTTAGGCTGTGGTTTCTCACCATTAGACTGCACAAAGAGGAGACTTAAGTTGCAAGTCAGACTGAAAAGATTCACAGGAACAGCTTCCAAGAACCTTAGTTACTCCAGGTCTCATCTTTAGGTCACATCTTGATGATGGGATCCTTGTAATTCAGAGAATTTCTCAGGGATTCTGCAGTATACTTTTTATATACTTTCAAGCCCTTTCTCACGTCTTAGGGAGCGTTTTACATTGTATAGCAGGCCTTTTTAAAAGCTGTAAGAGTGATTGCCAAGCAAGCATTGACTTCAATTGAATCTGAACTAAATAGCAATGTTCCCAAAGCTGCAACGGATGATGTGAATTCTGCTGAGAGCCATCTGGTTGCTGCCGTAGCCCTGTGTCACATGCTGCAGCCCTTTCCCCCTCCTTTCCCCTTCTCCTGCCCATAAACTGGTGGCTGCTCTCCAAATGCATGGAAAACTGCTAACAGATGTTGCCAGATGTTTATTTTCAATTTCGGGAAAGGTACAACTTAGGCCAGTCACTTGGAATGTTCCAAATGATAAGCCCTATCAAACTAAAAGCATATGGCTGTTTGAAAAATACCATGTTTACAAGACTCCAAGCAGAAACCTGCAAGCAATGTGCCTTCTGGTAGGGCTCTGCTAAACGGTTTGTGCCTTCTGCTCTTGCCCTTTGCTTCCTCTCTCATCAAAAATACTCTAGCAATAAGCCAGAGACCTCCATGTGGTGTGCTGACGTTTTGATTCTACGCTTTCAGGTACATTAGGACATAAAGATACTCAATACCATACATTTATCTCTCTCTGATGAAACATCATCAGCAGGAATACTTTTAAATCCCACATATTAATTTATTATTAACAACAGTCCTTCTAAGCTGTAAGAGTGTGAGTATTATTGATGTGGAATAAGAGCTAAAAAAGCAATGTATATTATCAAGGTCAACCAAAAAGTCATTAACAGAAATTAAAAGTAGCTCCCACCCCCCTGTATGCCTCCCAATAACCTAGTATGACCATTCCAGAGTACTTTGATTCTGAATCTATAGCACTAACAGCTTTCTTGATGATGAACAGTTATCTTGATCTAGTTCCAAGCAAAAGACTGCAGATCCTCGCTGCCTTTTCCTGCCGAATGGAGAAAACGCTTCTGTAGCTCTTTTCTAAACTGAGCAGATGAATATTAGACTTGTACTATTTCTCTTTAAAATAGACCAGTGGACAGACCTCTGCTTTTGGGGAAAAGAATTAAAACCAACAAAACAAAAAAAGATTCTGTAGTCTTTGAAGGCATCACAGGAAATAGAAAATATTTCAAACTCTGGCTTCATTTTGGGAATCATTCTCAATATTTACTGCGGTTTTGGCTACATTTGAAAAGAAGCTCGTTTCGGGAGAACTGAAGACAACCCACCCTCCTCTGCTTTGTCCCTCCGTTATCCTGGTTGGGAGCCTGGGGTGAACGGCACAGCCTGATCTCCCAGGAGGAGGATAGGTTATCCTTTCACAGCTAGCTCTCTGGGTCTCTCCTTACCATCAAGATATTTGTCCGTAACTCTTCTTTGTTTTAAGTTCTTTTGCTGATGTCCTTTAGCAGGAGGCTCCTCCCTGCTAACTGGTCAGAGCCCGAGGCTGTCAGCCCTTTCCCTGCAACAGCTAAAGCCTTCTTGAAACAACCGAAAGCAAGCAGCTTTACCCACCATTATGAATCTCTTCAAAAGCTGAAAGGCAGTCGCTCAGTTAGTTAACTACCACGGTGCTTCAGTGGGATTTATCAAATAATAATATTTAATAGTATTTAATGGCAATGCCATTGGCGTTGAAAACGGGAAATGCACTTTCTGAAAGTGGTGCAGAGCAGTACCTACCTTTTTGCTTTTCCGTTTGCTGCCGCAGATTTCCTTTCCACGCCAGCCCGGCTTTATCTTTTCTGCGTCTCGTCTCTGGCCTCTCTGAACAGCTCCTGCCCTTAAAGCTCGGCTGGAGGGGGAGGAGACTGCGGCGGCGGCGGGGCTGGTCCCGCCGGGACGGGGTGCGGGATGGAGAGGGGACCCCGCCGGCGGGCGGGCTGGGGGGTACAGCCGGTTCAGTTTGTTCTGTCTCTCTTCCAGTCGCAGAGCAGGTTCGGTCTTCGTAGCAATTTTCCCCCATTGAACACCTTCAGCTTCAACAGCGATTGAAAAAGCAACTTTTCCCCAATGAACACCTTAAGCGACAATAGCACGAATCCCTAAGGAACTGTCCCATCCAGCTTCTAGGAATGAGGCGGGGTCTGCCCAGGCAGTGCCCTAGGTGAACGCACAGGTGTATTATTTCTAACATGCCCCGGGGTCTGCAGTCCCTAGACTTAGTCCTCGTACTGAGAAACTCCTGTTTGAAGCAAGAGCATCGTGTGCCCTGCTCTGAATGGCGCCGTCCTGGGTTGAGTGACACAGGACTAATTTCTCTTCTGATACTGGGGGAAACTCCACTTTTGGAAGACTCTAGTGTCTGAATTCGGGAAAATATTTACTTTATAGCCAGCTAGGCTATGTGGGATTCAGGGTCTCACTGTGTTTGAGCCTTGCCCAGGTGCAGGGTGAGGAGGAGTGAGCCTGGGCATTTGACCCAGGATGGCCAACAGGATTATTTCATACCATGAATGTCACATTCGATAGAAAGTTTGCTGCGTAGTTTCTCTCTCCCTTGATGGCAGCAGTCCAGAGAGCTCCTTGCCCTGGTGCCGGATCCCTGAGGCCTTCCTTTCCCCCCGAAGCTGTTGCGCTCACAGTGTCCAACATTTACTGTCCACTGCTGGCAGTGCACAGCTTTCTACTGATATAATTAGCTGACTATAATTCTTGTATATCTTATATTGGTATTGGGATTAATACTGGTTCTTTAGTATTATTGTTAATTATTTAGTCTTATCCTATTAAATCTATATTTCAACCCTCGTGTTTCCTTGCTTTCCCGGATTCCCCTTTCCTGGTGGGGAGGGGTCATCGGGTGATAGAATGATTGTCTAAACGACAATAAATTGTTACGGATTTTCTCAAATCAGAACAGGCATCCATTGATAATCTTTGGCAGAGAGACCCTGACCCATCTGTGGAGCAGCGCATGCCAGGAACAGTGCCACTGGGAGAAGAACGGGCGGAGGAGCATTCCAGTTAAGTGGGGACAATGAGCAAAACTTCCAAGGATCCTTAGCTAGAAATAAGGAATAGTATGTTGAGGGCTGAAGAGTTAAATGTTTGCTGATACTGTCCATCCTAGGAAATTAATCCTACTCACTAGGGTGCGGTCATGAGGTACTGAGTTATCAAAGTGTGGCAGACAAATCTGAATGATCGGTTTTAGAACTTAGGGCTGGGTTATGAAAACTGTCGGTGATGCGATTGTTACATTAATGGATGTGTCCTAACTTTTAGGAACTGATTCACTAGAAATGAGGTTTCCTGATACAATTCAGTGTAAGCGCAGCCATAAGAAATGGTGTGTGAGGGATCTCCGTCTTCAGGAAGTAGCTGCATAGAGTGCCCGGTTGGGAAGCATGGCAGCGGTTATTTTGCATATTGGCAAAGATGAAACACTGGTTACTCTGAATGTTTAGCTGTTCTCTGTATGGAAATCTATGTCAAAATTATCACATGTATTTCTCAGTGCTAGCGGTAACATTACTGCCATAAATCTGATTTAAGGGCAGCTGTGTTTGACTTTCCAGAAGGGACTCCCAGTTGTTGAGAAAAATACGATTGGACACTGATGAGTGAGCAGGGGTAAATTTATATTATTTTTGAAGATAACAGCTATTTGCTGCTGGACGTGTAGACTAAAGATGCCAACAAAGTAATGGACCCCACAAAGTGAGGGAAGATTTCAGAAGTTATAGCCCCTTCCAATCCCTAAAGGGGTTCCAGGAAAGCTGGGGAGGGACTCTTGATCACAGATGGGAGCCATGGGATGAAGGGTAACGGTTTTAAACTGAAAGAGGGGAGATTTAGACTAGACATTAAGAAGAAATTCTTTGCTGTGAGGGTGGTGAGCCCCTGGCCCAGGTTGCCCAGAGAAGCTGTGGCTGCGCCATCCCTGGAGGGGTTCAAGGCCAGGTTGGCCGGGGCTTGGAGCAACCTGGGCTGGTGGGAGGTGTCCCACTAGGCAGGGGGTGACATTGGATGTGTCCTTCCAACACTTCAAGGTCCCTTCCAACCCAAGCCGTTCCATGATCCTATGAAGCGTGTCACCATGACACCCTGCAGCAGGCCTGCACCCCCTCACGGGACACGCTGCTGGCCCTGCTGCGGTTGCACTGCATGCCCCTGCCCTGGCACCGCGGAGCTTAATGTTGTAGGTACAAGGACGCAGAATCTCAATGCGACGTAATGCACGGAATAGCGTTTTGGCTTGGGTGGCAAGGTGGGAGCTGAGAAGAATGGCACGTTTCAGTACATTTAGCAGATTTTACAGAAGCCGTGGGAGGCAGACAGCAGCTCTGCTATTCTCCTATTTCACTTCAACAGCCCTCGAGCTCTACCCTTTCTACCCGAGACCCTGACTCCGGGGAGGATGGCGGCCGCCACCATGGCGACCACTCTGCCCCTAGCGACAGGGCCGGAGGCCCGCGCCCCGCGCGGCTCCCTTAAGGGCGGGCGGGTGGGCGGGCGCCCGGCGCCGGAGCCGGAAGCGTCGGCGGAGGCGGCCGGGGCCCTGTAGAGCCGGAGCGCGGCGGCCCCGCCATGAGCCGGCCGCCGGCCCTGCAGGCGCAGACCTGCGGCCCCTGGGAGATGAAGGAGCGCCTCGGCACGGGCGGCTTCGGCAACGTCATTCGCTGGCACAACAAGGTAGGCGGCGGCCGGCCCCCCCACCTTCCCTCCCGCCCCGGCGCGGCCCGGCCGGGGCCCGCGCTGAGCCCGGCCCGTGCTGTGTCCGCAGGAGACCGGCGAGCAGGTAGCCATCAAGCAGTGCCGGCAGGAGCTGAGCCCGCGCAACCGCGACCGCTGGGCGTTGGAGATCCAGATCATGAAGCGGTAAGGGGGGCGGCGGCCGGCCCTGGCTCCGGCGCTGCCGGCCGGGCTGCGAGGAGCCGGGGCCGCCGGGGCGGGGCGGGGCGGGGTCGCGTCAGCGGGCGCGGCATCGAGCGCGGGTCTAACGGCTGCGCTGTGGTAAATGGCGGGAGAGGCTGCGGGCGCCCGGCCCGCTGCGAGGGCAGGTGCGCGGTAAGCGCACGCTGAGGAAGAGCTGGCATTGTGTTTGGTCAGTCTCGGGTCTCAGGCCTCCTTCGGCACTTGTGCCACTGCCTTCTGCGTTGGAACCGTGCTGCGGCGTCGCTGCCCTTCTGCCCAGCCTCGCCCAGCCTCATGGCTGTGCTGGGTCATCCTCTGGGGCGTTGGGTTGGTTTTATAGGATGCAGTGGTCTGATTGCGGTTTGGGCCTTTTCTGGAGGGTGACAACAGACTTTGTCACACCTTGGCAAGGCACGGTCCTGTAGCGCCTGGGCAGGTCTTGTCCATGTGCACTGAGGGAATGCACTGACTGCATGTGAAACGCAAGGAGTCGGGATGACATTAGGTCCATGAAGGATGGATGAATTGCAGACCTTTAGAGTTTCTAAAAGGACCGATGTCCTTGTAGGACTTTGCGTGTTGACCGTGAGCAGGTGAAACTGCATAGCTGTTGCAGAACAATTGTCTTTCAGGTGTCACTCTGGTCACGCTCATCATGTGTACTTGCCTCATTTCCACTCCTCAGGCTGAACCATCCCAATGTGGTAGCTGCCCGTGACGTCCCCGAAGGGATGCAGAAGCTTGCACCAAATGACTTACCATTGCTGGCCATGGAGTACTGCCAAGGTGGAGACCTCCGCAAGGTGAGGTCCCTAGGATGGTGACCAAGGGCTGGATCAGCTTCTCAGCTGATCCTAGGGTTTCTAGTGAAGTTTCCCTGTAAAACCTGTGTTTTCACATCCTGATGCTTCTTAATTCTTGTCATGGCACCAAAAGGTTTTGGTGGGTTGGTCCTTGATATTATGTTCAGCTTTTGAAGACTTAAATGCTTTATGAAGTTTTTCATGTTTGTTTGGCTGCAAGTGACTCTGTGAGGAGTTTGCACATAGAGGATGAGGGCATGTGTAAGGGATGTGCAACAGGATGTGAGTATGGCTACGACCATTGTAGGGCATGGTACGTCTGTGGGCTATACCCTTCCTGAGAGTGGTTAACTCCTATCTGTCATAGGAAAAAATAACACGTTAATTCTAATCTTACTGTTTTTCTAACCTTTGCTGTAATCTGCCCATAGATAAAACCCAGAGCTTAGAGTTGAGATTTGAGCTGATACGGCCAGGCACAGGGGAAATGACTATGCAGGATGGAGCACGTAGAAGGAAGAGAACGGGGATGACACTGACTTCTTTCACCCACTCTTTTCTCTTCCCGTGCGGTTAGACCAAGGCCCAAAGCTGTAATTGCTCCTACCAGAGGTCACAATCACGTAGAATTTTGTGCTTCTAGAAATTGCATTGCTGTTACTGGAACTTCTTGTATCTGTGAGAGTTTGTGGGACTGTGAGCCTCGCTCAGGATACAAGAGGGATATTTTCTTGCAGTACTTGAATCAGCTGGAGAATTGCTGTGGTTTGCGGGAAGAAGCTATCCTCATCTTGTTATCTGATATTGGTAAGTGGTAGCAGTACCTTCAGTTGTCTGGACTATGGAAGCCCTTTCAGTGCCAAATCCACTCAAAGGATACGCAGCAGTGACCTTAATGACTCCATCTTAAACTGACCTTTGCAGAGTATGCTTGTTTCCTGTCTTGCTGTGACCGCCCTCCCTGCTATGGCGATCAGGTCTTGGAAATTCTTGAAGTTTGTGGGAGATAACTTCTTGTCACAAGTACTCAGCCAACTAGGAAAGATGCCCCCCTAGACTTGCTATTTTGTGAATAGAGAAGGAGTTGTGGTGGTGGGTGGCTGTCTTGGCCACGGTGATTGTGCAACGGTTGAGTTTAAAATTTTCAGTGTAATAAGAAAAAAGGACAGCAGAGTTGCTACCCTGGAATTCAAGACAGCAAACTTCGAGCTATTTAGTGGAGTACCCTGGGAATCTGCTTTTTAGAGTTTAGGAGTCCGTCAGTGCTGGTCAGTTTTTAAGAACCACCTTTTAGAAGCATAGGAGCAGGCAATTCCAGTGTGTTGTAAGTCAAGCGAGCGGGACCGAAGACCAGCTTGGCTGAACAGGGAACTCCTTGTGGAACTCAAGAGGAAAAAGAAATTGTATGATCTCTGGAAACAAGGTCAGTCTTCGCAGGAAGATTATAAATTCATAAATGGTTCATAGTGGTTCATAAATGCAGGGAGAAGACATGAAGGGCCAAAGCTCAGTTAGGGTTGAAACTGGCCAGTGTTGTGTCAGACAACAAGAAAGTCTTTTTAGAGTCCGTTAATAGCAAAAGGAGGTCTAAAGAAAACATTGGATTGATACTTGTTGGAGAAGGTCACCCGAATAATTGGGGACAAAGAAAAAGTGGAGGCATTCAGTGCTTTTTTTTTTTTTTTTTTTTCCTCAGTCTTTAATAATACTGATAGACCTTGGGCTCCCTGGTGCCCTGAGTCAGAGGACCACAAGTGCGGGAACAGTGACATTCCATTTGTGGACGCTGAAATTGTAAGGGACCAGCTGTATCAGCTGAGTATTCACAAGTCCATGGGGCCTGACGGGATTCACCCCAGAGTACTGAAGGAGCTGGTGGATGTTATGGCAGGACCCCTCTTGATCATCTACCAAAGGTCTTGTAAGTCTAGGAAGGTCCCTGCTGACTGGAAGCTAGTAACCGTTATTCCGATTTACGGGAAGGGTGTGAGGGAAGACCTAGAGAGCAAACTCTGTTAGTGTCCAGAAGTGCTGATGCTGACTTTTCCTCTTGCACTTGGTGTTTTGTTGTATGTTTGATTGTAAGGGATTTGACCCAAAAGCCATGTTTATACTAGGTAGAAATGAATCCTTACTAAGTTCATGCTAGGTACTGTTAGTTCCACTCTTACAAGTAGCTTTTTCTGTCTCAGCTTCTGCTCTCAGGTACCTTCATGAGAACAGGATCATCCACAGAGACTTGAAACCAGAGAACATTGTGCTGCAGCAAGGAGAGCAAAGGGTAAGCAGGAACCAGATGTCTTTGCCTGCCCAGACTAGTAAGTGTAAGAGGAACATGCATGTGCTTCATGCAGTTACAGTGGTCCCTCTGCAAGAGCACTCAACACAGGATAACAGCTAGCTCAGATCCATGTGTCAGATGAACAGTATTCTGTGTGCTGCTGAGATGAAAGGTTGTATTAGTCTTCTGATAACACCCGACGTTTTGACTTTCAACTATTAAGGAAATAATCAGACTGTACCATTTGACCAACGATCTGAATTAGCAGTAATGTCTCCAGCTCTGTGTGTATCAAACCAATAACAACTTTACATACTTTGTGGTTTTAGGAATCTACAGGAGCCTCCCATTTCCACTTCCACCTCTTTGTTGACACCTTTCCTGCCTACCTTCGAAGAGCTGAACCTTTTCTTTCTCTGCTGTATGGTGTGCTTTTAACAGGACTTCTCTCCAGTGTTCTTATTCTCTGTTGTGTGTTTCAGTTAATACACAAAATCATTGACCTTGGTTATGCTAAGGAGTTGGATCAAGGTAGCCTCTGCACGTCCTTTGTTGGGACTCTACAGTACTTGGTAAGGAAGGAATTCAGCTAGAAGAGCAGCTACCGCTTTGCAGTCGGGATAGGGTTGACTGCTATCAGGCTTTGGGCTGGGAAGAAGTACTTGTCCTATTACGGGGTGCGTTTGGGATGCTGCAGCTAGCAAAGGTGGCTTTTTTGCTGACACTGGTTTTTCACAGTGTCTGCTAGCTCTGTCTGTTATAAATAAGGAGAGCAGGAGTGACAATAACCTCTGCTGTTCACTCGGAGAGGATCTCAAAGCTCGTGAGAGGCAGAGCATTCAGCACCATCTTTGATCTGTTGTAGAAACGTTAGTGAGCTCTTACGGGATAGAGCAAAGAGATGGGTGGCGTTGTCTCATGTGTGTGTAAACTGTCTCAGGCTCCAGAGCTGCTGGAACAGCAGAAGTATACGGTGACAGTGGATTACTGGAGCTTTGGCACACTGGCCTTTGAGTGCATTACAGGCTTTCGACCATTCCTACCCAACTGGCAGCCAGTGCAATGGTGAGTGAGCTGGGGTCAGGTGATAAGAAGAGCGCGTACAATGCCACTGTCCTGTTTACATGAAGAAGTGTGGGCCCTTGATTCTTAGGGTAGTATCCCTACGTTCCTTGCCCTTCTGGAGGCTGACTCCCTTTACAGGAGTTTGACCTAGCTGAGCAAGTTCAGCATTCCTGATACTTGCTCTTTGGGATCAGGACTGACTCCTGCAGGGCAGGTAGCCAAAACCAAAGTGGCATCTGTATTAAATACCTCAAGAGTAGCTTTAAGAGCCTACTAACAGGCAGGCTGGGAAAGGCAGGTGATTATTTCATCATTGTACTTGCTTGAATTCATTAGGCATACAAAAGTGCGACAGAAGAGTGAGCTGGATATTGTTGTTTCAGAAGACTTATCTGGAGAAGTCAAATTTTCTAGCAGTTTACCCTGCCCGAACAATCTAAACAGGTGAGGACTAGAAATCTGTTATGCCACACTGGGA
The DNA here is from genome assembly GCF_964199755.1 of Larus michahellis. Taxonomy (NCBI): domain Eukaryota; kingdom Metazoa; phylum Chordata; class Aves; order Charadriiformes; family Laridae; genus Larus; species Larus michahellis. The sequence goes on from NC_133915.1 coordinate 8,381,142, forward strand.
TAAACTGTTTCTTCTGCAAAAGGACCAGGTTTATATTATATACCTTACTACATTAATCTGTGAATAAATTGAGCGCATGACACAAGGAATGCTTGTGTCCCTTATCAGACTTGTGTAGTTGTGAGTCACTGTTTCTGCCTTCTAAACACTGCATTTGTGATCGGGGCCGGGGGGAGGAATGGGGTGGGGAAGCTGTTTGTCAGTCCTCTTGCAGGGACCAGGCCGTATGGTGACTGCAAATGCACTTTTACCTCTTCTGATCTCCTTGTTTTGTTCCTTCAGTGTTTTGGCTGGGAGACTGGAGAAATGGCTGCAACTCATGTTAATGTGGCATCCACGGCAGAGGGGTACAGATCCTACATATGGACCCAATGGGTGTTTCAAAGCTTTGGATGACATTTTGAACTTGAAGGTGAGCAGTGGGTCTGTATTACCCTGAAAAGTTTTCCAGAGAGCAGTTGTCTGTAGCCCATGAGAGAAGAGGCTTGAATAATAGACCTAGGAGGAGCAGTACAGGATCTCACTTAGCTGCCTTCTGATGGTTTGTGATAGGTGCTTTCCTCGTGCTTATTTGAGGTCAAATACTCCCTGAGCTTGTTGGGAGTAGCAAATAGCTTCCGTATGTGCTTGGTTCCATATTCTGGTATTCTGTGTCTGAAGCTGTTTAGTTGCCATGTGGCCTCACTTCCAGTTGATGGAGGACAAGGACTTCGGCATAATGTTATGAAGTAGCTGTGAAGTGACTTTTTGAGCCCTGCGAGTGCTTTGAACAGTTTATCAGTGGCCAGTGTCTCAGTTCTGGTATCTCTGCTTGAACATGACCAATGTATCTTTATCCCTTCTCATGTCATACTACTCTTCTTGTAGCTGCTTCATGTTTTGAACATGGTTACGGGAACTGTGCACACCTACCCTGTGACGGAGGAGGACACTCTGCAGACGGTGAAGGCCAGGATCCAGTCAGATACAGGAATCCCAGAACAGGACCAGGAGCTACTGCAGGAAGCTGGACTTGCATTGTTTTCTCAGAAGTTGGCCACTAAACATATAGCTGACAGCAAGGTGAGTCTGGATACTCCCTTCCTTGCTGTTGAGTGAATCGGCAGGCACTGCTCTAGCTTAGCACTCCCTGCTGTTCTGGCAGGCTTTTGTCATAGTAACCACACAGACCTAACAGCCCTTGCAGAACAGACACCCTCTTGCCTTTGGCGTTCAGTCTTTGGCTGAGGAGGAATATTCTGTTTATGGTGTTACTGAGGCTTGCTTTTTCTGAGAGAACCTAGTTGGGTCTTTTGTCTTCTGCAGGTGAATGATACCGCAGCTGCAGACACAGACCTCCTCTTCCTCTTCGATAACCAGAAAGTGTCCTATGAGGCTCAGGTTGCCTTGCGTCCTCATCCAGAAAGTGTTGACTGCATCCGTAAGGACTTTCTCTAGCGTGAATGTGAGAGGTTGTCCGTGTTGAGAGGGCTGCCTGTGTTCTGTATCATGTGCAAGGAGTAGAGAGCGCTTTGGCGTATTGGGGCTGAAGGAGCAGTAGAACAGACTGGCATAGCATTCTTTCAATTTGTCAAAATAACTGAGGAAAGGAAGTGTTTGATTTTGATATATTGGGGAAGCTGCGTAGGGGTTAGCCAACTATAAGCTTTGCGAGAGGTAACATGCCTCTGAAAGGAGTGATGTTTTGATCTGGTTTGTCATGTGATAACACTATTTATAGGCTTCATTCTGATACGTATGTTTCCCTCCCTCCCTTCCTCCCCCACCCCCCCCACCCCCACCCCCCCCACCTCTTTTTCCAGTTCAGGATCCAAAGAAGAATCTCCACTTTTTCCAGCTGCGGAAAGTGTGGGGTCAGATCTGGCACACAATCCGGATGCTGAAAGAGGACTGTAACCGGCTTCAGCAGGGGCAGCGAGCAGCCATGTACGGTGGCAGTTTCTCTAGAACACTTATTTCTGCCTTTGCTAAGGGAAAGAACAGGAATGGGACCCTGTTGGAATGGGAAACCCTTGAGTGGAGCTGTTAGCAATTAATGAAAAGCTGAGTGCTCTGTCCTCTGACACAACTGCTTTTGTGCTCATTGCTACACTCTGAAGTACCCACTTTTGATATAAGTGGAAGTCTGCGTTTTTAGTTTGTGAGAGTAACAGGACCTTTTTCTTGTCCGTGCAGGATGAATCTATTGCGTTACAATAGTACCCTCTCAAAGATGAAGAATTCTATGGCTTCCCTTTCCCAGCAGCTGAAAGCAAAGCTGGACTTCTTTAAAACAAGTATCCAAATTGATCTGGAGAAGTATAAAGAGCAGATTGAATTTGGAATTAGTGAGTATAGCATCTGGCAAACAGAGGTCTTTTTATGCCTCTTATTCCCACAAAGTATCTACCTTTTCTTGTATGAACCTGAGAAAAGCAATCGTTCTTTCATTCCTGTAGCTTCTGAGAAGCTGCTGTTTGCCTGGAAAGAGATGGAGCAAGCTGTGGAACTTTGTGGGCGGGTATGTTTCTAAACCTAACTGCTTATCCTAAAGAAAAACAGGCTTGTTCTTTTCCTTTTTTTTTTTTTTCTTTTTTTCCTGCATTGTCCTACCTTAAATAGAAGCTTCTTGCGTCTAGGCTGATTCCAGATGTCACATTGCCTTGGTTTGGGTGGCACCATTTTTGTCCATTGCCAGTACTTCATGAAGCTTACTGTGTTCGTAAGGCTTAGGGGAAAAAGGGACATCTTTGGGAATGCGAGAGGAGATTTTGCAGTGGTTGCTCTTGGATGTCCTGCTGTCCCAATCCTGGAGGCAGGATAGCTGAAACGAGGATGTGGAACATAGGTTATGTTCTGCCCTGTTTTCAGGAGGATGATGTGGATCAGCTAGTGAAGAGGATGATGGCCCTGCAGACAGACATTGTGGACCTGCAGAGAAGCCCACTAGGTCGTAAACAAGGAGGAACACTGGAGGATTTGTGAGTTGAACTACCATGAACTTCAGATGCAGGAGCTTATTCACTGCAGGACAATGAAAGTGCTATCTCTTCAGCACAAATTATGGAGACTGGGAGGACTTTGACATTGAGAGACAGTTTTTGACTCCTTACCTGTCACTAGTCTGAAATGGCAGATTGGTATATAAAAGACGAGTTCTTGAACTACTTGTTTGTAATTTAGGTTCTAGAGCAGTCCTTTATGTTCTGTGCCTTTGTCTTCTAGGGAAGAACAAGCTAGAGAGCTGTATCGGAGATTGAGAGAGAAGCCAAGAGGTAAAAGACTTAGCTCGGGCTTGCTTTGTGTGGATAGTAACTTTGGAGATGCAATAAGGAGCACTGAGAAAACTTTCCCTGCATTCTAGGCCTGCCCATACTCCTCTAGCTGCACGTGGTCTCTACTGGACTTGCCTTTTTTTGGAGGGGGGAGTCAGTTTTAAACTAGGCCAGCCTTGCTTTCTTGGCGCCTTCTGAGCTCTTCTTGAAACTCCTCTGGAGCTTTTCTCAGTAAGCCGTTGCTGCAAGCATATGCTGCTGCTTCTGTGTAGGAAGGATGAAAGACGTAGCTGTTCCTTTGCGCAGCTCTTCAGCCCCAAGGCATTATACCCATCCTGACAACTCTGATTTCCAATTCTCATCATTTTGAAGAAGGTGGCTAAAATCCAGTGCAGTTCATCCCATGCAGACTTGCATGCCCTGAACTCGGGATGTTTCAGGATTGAAGCAGCAGTGGAAACAAGCCACTAGGAATCCTCTCACTCTGTCGTATAATTCTACCTTTCTGTGTAATATTCTGACTCTCATTCCAGATCAGAGGACAAGCGGTGACAGCCAAGAAATAGTACGGCTGCTCCTACAGGCAATCCAGACCTTTGAAAAAAAAGTCCGAGTCATTTATGCTCAGCTCAGGTGAGCCTTGTAGAATCAGCTTTTATTGGAGGGTTGAGAGAAAGCATTTTCTTTTTCAGTAAGAGGTTTTGTCCTAGAGATTTAAAAACCAGCACGTACAGCTAATGAGATCTCTGTGTGTTATAGGAAATAAGAAGCTTCAGAAATGCTCCCCTACTGCAGTTGCACATGTGTGATCTGATTATTTTTTTTTAATAGTAAAACCGTAGTTTGCAAGCAGAAGGCACTGGAATTGTTCCCCAGAGTGGAGAAAGTGATGAATCTGATGAATGAAGATGAGGAAACAGTTGTTAGGCTCCAGGAGAAACGACAGAAAGAACTGTGGAACTTGCTGAAAATTGCTTGTGTAAGTAAAATAAAAACTTCAGTTTAACCTGAAAGTACAGTTTGTAGCACAGGTTACTGAAATAATTAATAGTAAATTTAATATGTCCTATGGTTCTTTTCTCTGTTATTTTTGAATTGGTATTAAAGCCAAGTTTCAGGCTGTCTCATACTCTTGGCTGCTGGAAATTAGTGGAAATAACTGCAGTCTGAATCTTCTGTGTTTTCTTCAGAGTAAAGTACGCGGTCCTGTTACTGGCAGCCCAGAGAGCATGAACACATCACGTCTTGGTAACCCTGGTCAGCTGCTGCTGCAGGTCCCTTCTGGAACCTACAATTTATCAGAATCTGTCAGGAAAAGGTGAGGCAAAGCCTGGAGTTCTGTAGCTGCTAATGCTAGCACTACAAAGCTGTGGCTCCTGCTTTGTGAAATAATGACACACAGGCTGTCTCACATTTTACGCTTTGTGTTCAGCTTCCGTTATCAGTCTTCTCTACCTAATAGCTGGCCTTCCTGGGGGGTTGTGAATCTTCCTTATGAAAAACAGGGAATAATGTACAGCTTCACTTCCCCCTGCCTCGATAGGTGGGGGGGTTGATTTATCTGGAATGGCTGGCTCACTTGAAGTAAGTTGCCAACTGGAATTGTTGGAGCATTGTCATGTGAGGTGATAGCAGCTGAGCTATATCATAAAGGAGAGACTCCTATAACCAAGCACATGTAGTTTGGTCTTGCTTAAATGAACTGGGTCACCAGTTGAAATAAAAGACCTTGTTTTTTTTATTTGTATGTTGCTTAATCCTTTAGTTTATAGGCTGTTTTACAACTTTTTCTCCATCAACAGTGACTCCACATATTAGGAACCCAGCTCCAACTTGGAACATGCTTCCTTTCCCCTGTCCCATTAAATCTGGGGATGCCACTGACTTTCCCAGTCGCAATATGAATTACCAGCTTATGAGCTGACTGGTAAAGGTTAATATTCTTCAGTGCTCGGCAGTATTCCTGCCAGAAATATTTCTTAAAGGTAGAGGCAGCATCTCTTTAAACAAAACTGCCGTGGAAGATAATTGTGTAATAATTGTCCCTTTCAGTGAGGAGCTATTGCTGGAATCCCAGAAACTCTGTAGCCAACTGGAAGATGTGATGCATGACACAATGAAGGATCAGGAGCAGAGCTTCATGGTAACGTATTTTATATTCTTCTATAAATGGACTGGGGAAGCTCATGGCTTCAAACTTCTGCATGTGTAATATGGCTAATAAAAATCTGCATGTTACTCTTTCGGAGAAGGAGAGTAGGAGTTAGGGGAGATAGAAAGCCACCGTTCCCCAACTTGAACTGCTGACCGACATATTCCCTGCTTGCTGAGACCAGGAGCTGTGTGCTGGGGACTTAAGTTGTGCTGAGCAATAAATGATGGGGGGGAAGGTGCTTGGCTGTTGTACAAAAATACTGTAAAATTGCACTTTAAAAATTGGGACGGTTTTGTGGTGGCAATACAGTGGTGGGCAGGGATGCTTATTTAATGAAACAGACTATTGAAAAGAAAGTTAAATATTAGAGAAAATAAGTAGCTTAAGGGTTTCTTTTACTGCAGTTGCATGGTTCATCACAAAACCACATTGACCAACTTGTTCACAGTAAAATTTTAAAATCTTTTAAATCCCTTCCCCTTTATTCTGGACAAATCACAACTGTAAGCTCTTGTCGAACTTTGTATTTCTAACTGTTTATTCTTTAGGCTCTAGATTGGAGCTGGCTGCAGCTTCAGGTAGAAGAAACAAACAGTCCAGAACAAACCCAGATGTAAAATCACTTCAGTTGCCTCTGAAGACATGCTACTTCAGGAAGCAAACTGTGAAGAGCTGCTGCCTCTGAGAAGGGAATTTCAAGTGCCTCCTTCAACTGTCACTTACTGCTTATGTGACACATGTGGCCTAGCTCTTAGTATCCACCTCTCAAACACTTTTTTTCACAAAGATACAGGGAACTGCCTGTTCTAACTGCTTGGGAAAAGTTCTTAATTGTGCCTTAAGACAGCAGATATTCTTATCCTCTGTCCTGATGTATCGTCCCTTAGGCATCACATGTGGTTGTTTTGCTGCCTTTTAGGCTTTCTAATGGACAATGCGTGCAATCAGCTTGCACAGTCACTGGTAGATGTCACCTTCCTAATACACTTGAACTGTGAACTTAGCTTCTTAAATTTGCTGATTTGCACTTTTTTCCTTAAGTGTAACAGTGGTACTTACCTAATACTTGTTTCCTATATGTGAACGAGATTATCTAAAAACCATGTATTTGGTCTGCTCTTTTTGATATCCTCAATAACACTTTAATGTAGCTGCTTTTACCGTACAGGTCTCTGAAACATGAGAGGTGTAAGGATATGATCCTAGAGACGCCAGAGAAGAAAATCTTCAGTGTGCACATATAGTTTAGCAAAGCATTTGCAGATTATCTATTAACCATGCTTATAGTTTAAAAAAAAAACAACCAGAAAACACTGCTGCATGGAACATAGCTTTTCTGAACCTCGCTGAGAGACAAGACACACCAAATCACGTTCCAACTGTGACCAGTTTATTTCATTCTGATGTAAACCCAAGTTTTCACTACAGCAGAGACCACCTTTTGTAACAGGTTGTGAAGTATAGGACATGCAGGATGCAATACAATAATGGTGGGGAGAGGTGGGGTTTTCATCTGTTTTTAGGAACAGAATAAAATACAGGAGACTGAAGTGAAATGTGGCACAAACATCACAGCTTCCATGCATGCCTTCAAGTATCTTCCTTTGATGTGCTGGCACTCTCTGCACTTCAATGTTGGGTTAAAATGATTCTTTGGAAGAGTAGAAAGTTCACACTTCTTGAAATTTCAGAGTAATATTAAGGCCGAAACACACTGGGTACATTTTTCCTTCATCTTCCAGAGCACCACCTGTTGTTCTACTTAAAGCTGCATTAAGCTTCCAGCTCAAATCCCAGCCCAACTTTGTGACCTCCAGCACTGAAATTCTTGCCGTCGATCAAGCCCGAGAGGGTCAGCTTTACACCTAGGAAAGAAGTAATGAGACCCGTCACGCACTGATATGCCTGGACAATGCCCTCCCTCAAGTACTTGAGCTTCACTGATGTGTCTTAGTTGCTATAGGAACTTCTGTACGTACACATCCTTCTGTGAGTCTATGTAAGCTTTCTAGCTCATTTGTTTATCTGTTCTGTTCTAGAGATGGCAGTAAAATAACCCACAGAGCAGTACTATTTGCTGCTACCAGTTGGACTTACATACCTGGTCGGAGGGCATGAGTGTAACCAATTCCAATCAAGCTGGCATTATTCACTTTAGCCTACAGCAAAACAAGAAACCACACCATTTATACACTGTGTATAAGTATTCAGCCAGAACTGTCTTAGCGCCCTGAGAAGGTGATTTATGCAGTAACTCCTCCAGCTACTTGTGGACTAACCTCTAGCAGAGGCATATTCCAATCTTGCTTTTCTCCTCAAGAGTTTCCAGTTTAAGCTGTAGCGGGCTTAAGTAACAGTTCCAATCTTTCCCTCAAATTATGACCATTATGCCCGCATAAAATGCCACCCTGGCCTTCACTGTCCCCAGCAATGTCTCTTTATATCCTTTAAAAGGCTAGTTACTACAGTCCCTTAGTAGCCAATGAAGTCTGTCTTGTTCACAGACCCCTGTTCACAAATTGCTTAGTAGTGATTTTTTTTAAAGTGAGCAATAAATATTTGAATATGCATACTCATTTTTGCATTAGTAAGTTTTGAGCTGTTTACAATAGTATTTCCCATCTTAATTTTGGCTGAATTGTCTTGGAACTAATTCTTGTTTTAAGGCATAACAAATGTTTGCTGCTTCAGTTCTTAGTGTTAGAACGTACACATAATTAGTCTTATTCACTGTCACTTCCCTGTGGACATGTTTTGTCTCCTGAACCCCTCTCTCTCTTTTTCTCTCTATTAACTCAATAGTGATACTTAAACTATTTTGGTTTTTTTGGCTCTAACGTTTCTGCAAGAATTTGAAAGCATCGGAAACAACACTTATCCGAGGACCTCAGCTGACTTTCAAGTGTTAACCGATTGTTAGGAGAAGCATGTAAGCTCAGTTGAACTTCCATCCTTTTACTACAGTACAGTTTTACATTCTGCATTAGATAAGAATTACAGAATTAAAAGGACACTGCATCCTCTCATTACGTTTTGAAAACACATCTTGCTTAGTCTCCAAGCACACTACTCAAGAGTAGCAACTACTTCACCATGGACAAAAGAGTGCTTTAGATTTTTTTTTGTCTTTTTTTCATTGTTTCACAAATAGGATCTGAGTCCCAATTTAAATTTGAACCACAACGGAAGCCACAGTTTGCCATGTGCCATACTTTCTCAGTAACTATTTAAAGCAACTACTTCATGCCACAGATTTTCAGTATTTAAGGGAGCTTGAAATACTTGTCCTGGTAACAAAATTCTTACCACAATGGAAGTCTTCTCATCCAGTTGGTACTTGGCAGCAATACCAAAACGCGTGTTGTTACTGCCAGCGGTCCATGCAAGATTCACTGATGTCTCAACCTTATTGTTAACCTTCTGATAAATAGACCCACCAAACTCGGTGCCATCATTCCTGTTTGTAATAGATGCAAGCGTGTCAGAAGACAGCCAAGAGTTGGAAAGTTGCCCCCATTTTAGTTGTACTGAACATGAAAACACCAAATACAAATTATTTCGAAACAAGTCAGCATGCCCTTCCACCGACCTGCCTTTCACCTAACTCCATTAATGCTAACTATTCATTTAGTCCTCTGATAATGTTTTTCTAGGCTCAGATAATACTTACACATTAGTATGCAGCTGAAAGTCTCCTGCCTTATATCCCAAGGCAAAGTTATTTTGCGAAAGCTTAGACTTGGCTGTATCAAAAGCCATCTGGTAGCCAGCAAGCCAGCCTTCGTAGCCCAACACTGCCCAGCCATAGATGGTTGGTCCAGAGAGATCAATGTCTACGTTGCAGCCTAGATTTACATATTCTCTTTTGTAGGAGGTCTTCAACTTTCCACTCTTCTTCCTGCAGAGAGAAACGTGCCATTTTATCCCTGGTAGTATACAAGTATGTCTGTCCCTTAAAGCCAGTTAATTAAATGACTGTAATGCCTACTCAACAGCTGCTGAAAGGGCATGGGATAAGGGTAATAGGGGTATTATGCGTATTTACGCGATGCCACTTTTTCCTCCACCTTCTGAAACTGCTTAAAATCCTCAAGAAGCAAAAAAAGACAAAAGCATTTCTGCTTAACGCTCTAAAAACCAGCAGGTTTCAAATTTTGTTCTCCGCAAGCGAGTGCACTGTGTTACGGCATCATCAGTTTCTTTCAGGAGCATTCATGACATCCTGCACCGACAGCTGGCCTTTCTGTCCCTCAGTGACTTTTTGTCTGCTCGGTTTTCTACACTGTTCCTTCACATGCAGTGCGTACTTTCCTTCCTTCTTCACTGCTGGATGCCAGCCTCCGCTATTGAAAACAAACTTCCTCATCCTCCAGACATCATCCATGTTGTCAGTTTTTTTCTGTCCCTCTGGAGGAGCCTCTTCCTCTCTCTCCAATGTGTCTTTGTGCTCATTTTGCGATCAGTTCACACTTAATGTAACTGAGACAAAGTTTTATCACTTCCTTAATCCTCTTCCCAACCTCCTTTCTCTCCTGCTGAAGACACAGCAGAACACCATGCTGCCTGTCTCTCAAACCCAGGCCTGGGGTCTCATTTTTGACTTAGCTTCTAATTCCTTACATCCAAGCAGCATTTCAAACTCTCATTTTTCCAACAGGCTCTCCCCACCAATAAACAAATACCGGGAATTATTTACAAAGCAGTCGCAAGCTTTGTGCATTATCCAGACATAAGCACCCCTCCTTTTCTCTGCTGCCTACCAAAAATAATTACATGATAATCGAGAAAGACAAAAAAGTGCTATTCCACTGCCTATCATAATACCTCCTCATTCAGTTGTCCACAGACATCTGCCCAAAAGCATCAGGAAAAAAAATAATTCTGCTTTCTGCAGAAAAATAATTCTGCCTTTTGGACTGAGTTGACAGCAGTAGGACTACCAACAGCATCACAAAGATGGTACAACTTAAGTAGTCCACGTTCAGACCTAGCTGTTTAAGAGGAGAGTTCCAAAAATATAGTATCTACTGCAAAACAACAAATTTCCCAATGGCCAAAAAGCTGAAGCATCATTTTTAGCAGACCTCATCCTTCTGAGCCATTATCCATTGCCTTCAAAATACTCCACGGTGCCTGCAGCATATTCTACAGTAAATTTTGAGCATTTACACAATGACCAGAATAAGCATTTCTAATTAAAAGTTATGGGAATTTCAAGCACCCCTTAGATAAAAGTAACAGAAAATATTTACCCTGTGTTTGGTACAAATGTAGTGTCAAGAGCCACCTTCAATCCTTCAGCCAACTGCAAAGAAAAACAGAGACATCTGCTCAGAACTCCACTGAAGGGTGATCTGTTACGTTCCACTACCATAGCTCTACTTCTGTCTAAAGAGAAGACAGAACACGACCATTGTGTCTCCCACGTTTTACAGTGAAATATGAAGATGCGATGAGGGATTAAAATTTGGACTTTTTCTCCCCACAATGAGGCCCTATAACAGCACACGCTTTGTAGATACGTTATTACAGGAAGATTTCAAATCTAGTGTTGACCAGAAAAACTGAGAAACTGTGTTAAAGAAAGAAAACTGTTCAGTTCATGTTTATTTATTCCCTATAGTTCCAATAATCCATATGGTAGCTCAAGAATCTCAGAATCTCCAGGTCTTCTTTTAAGACACAGCAGTACTTCACAGGCCAAACCATGTACCTGCCCCAGCCTTCCCATCCTTGTTTTGAGCTGGACAGTATCTTCCATTTTAAAGCACAGGTAAAAGTGCAAAACAGTAACCACAGAAGTTGATGGCCATACATGGCAGAGGGCACCACAGAACTTTTACTACCTTTGCCACCATCACCCTACGCTTCAAGCATTAAAGCTGATAAAGCGTTTACTTACATAGAGCTATTACTTTGAAAAAGAACTGTGTGTTTTGAGAGTGCTGTATGCTAGTAACCCTTTGTGTAAGCAGCGCCAGGCTGCAAACACTAGTCTTTCTCTTCAACCTTACAAAATATATTCAATCGCAAGGCAGCCAAACTTAAGTCCTTATGTATGAGAGGAAAACTACGAGACCCCTCTTTTGTTTTCCCTGCATGACTGCAGCAGTGACAACTGTACATAGCTAGAGTGCATCTTTAAACAAAACCTCCTATTTGGAATGGATAAGGAAGCATCGTGAATTTCGGGGTGGGGCATTTTCAGAGTATCTTCTTCCTCTTACCTGATCCTCCATGGAAACCTCTGTTCCCAATGTGTTGTCTGTGTTCCATTTCTGGGTGAATGTAAGTCCATAGTCTTTGATCTTATATTTGGTCTCTAGACTGCCTGAAGCCTTGCCCGTGTCTGTGTTGGAAGAGCCAGTTGCAGTGAATTCCTGCCAAGAGCATAATACAAGTTTCAGCACTCTGATATTTAATTACATTCGTTTCTTCCACTTGTCAAGTGCCAGCACTCACGCTTGCTACGCTTAGGCCTTTTAAAAGAACTCTCAAAATCCTCCTCCTCTTCCCTATACCCACCAAAAATAATTAGTTTTGCATCATAAAACGCTACTCCTTTTGGCATCTCTGTTCTGGATATTTTTTTTATTGATGCGTGCTGATAAGAGCCCTAGAACTTGCTCAGGTTGGAAAAAGCATTATTACACAAAGGCCTGACATCTTCATTCACTTTTCATCTGCATTCTGATTTGATTACCTGCTCCCCCCCTCTAATTTTTACTGCACTTTCTTCCTACCTTAACCACCAACCTCCCCCACACCAAACCCCCTTTTTCTGCTGCCTTTTTTCCACTCCAAATTGCCAATTGTTATTTCAGCATTCCACAACTCGCTCTGTACCATCACATGGATCCATATCCAGATACAAGAAGATACCCACGTGGAATACAAAGCTGCTTGTATCCTTGGATTTTTCCTCACAATCTCCTCTAATTCCCTTTATCATCTTACATCTTATCATTAAATCATCTTATCATTTATTATTATTATTAATATTAATTATTATTATTAACGATCATCTTATCATTAAACAGCACCCATTAGAGTCCGTCTGGAAATCCACTCTCCCTTAAGAAAAGCAATACTACATCCAACTTATGCTGCTGGATGAATAGGGAAAAAAAAGGTGATTTTTCCTCTCACTTCTCTAAACATCTTATGTGTTACTTCCTCTTCGTTCTTTTTTTTCTTTTTCCGCCTTTCAGCAGAGAAAATGTCTTCTGGCGAATGACGTTCTTTTGCCCTTCACAGTATCAGAAAGTAACCTGACGCCAGTGGCACCCTGACATCTCTCCAGTGCTAATGCATTACTGTAACCGCACAGCGGTTTTGTAACAATCTAGCCAGCTAGCAAATATAGGTGATGCAGATCAGGATGCGTTAGACTACCCTTTTAAGACATAATCGCTACACACTGCTCTAGTGTCTCTTCCACAACTTCAGTGTAAAGACATCTCAAACCTGCATGAGAATTCAGATGCAACTTTCTTCTGATCTTAGGGCAGGTAACTGATTAAAACGGCTCGATTCGTTTCTCAGACCAAAGAGAGGAAAGATTATAAAACACTTTTCTTACACCCAAAGGAAAAAAGCCCCGTGCTGTTGTATGATCAGAAGCTGAAGGATTTTGCCAGGTGTCAGAAACGGATCTGCTTCTGGAAGCAGAAGGCACAGAGCCAGCATCTGCTGCCATCAGTCTTTAACCGTCTAAACTAGAGATGTCTCATCAAACCACCTCATGTCGAAGCATTTCTTGAATTTTTTGTAACTGAAAATCAAACCCATTCTGGCTCCATGTCGCGCTCCAGTCCGAATCCGCAGCTTCTCATTGACCTAGCTGGTGGTGGCTGGCCATCTTCGGGAATGCCATGCACTTATTAGGCCAAACCACTTGCAATCTGTGAGACAGTTATAACCAACAGACACTACCATTGTTGTTTGCTAAGTCCCCAGGAAAGACACACAAAACATTTCTGTATTATAACAGTCAGAGGCACTATCAGTACCCAAGTCCGAATCAGATCTCACACTTTGTTTCTAACCTCGTCTCCATCGCCAAAACCCCATTTTGTTGCAGCAGAATGCTCACTAGAAACACCAACAAGCACAAAACCTAAAGCAACAGACAACTGTAGCAATACCATACTTATCTGGTTTTCCCTCCTGCTGTTTTTACGGTGTTCTTATTGTGGATTGTTGGACAAAGATTGCAAATGGCTTTACATACACGGATCATACAGCAGATTACGAGCTATGGACACAGTCAAACTTCATGACGTGGGTGATAACATGACTAAAACCCACGGAACAGTTTATGAACGACAGTATGCACCACAGAAAACCTCATTAGACAAATACATAAGAACCAACATGCCAAGACAGTCACTATTCTTACCAGCTGAATAAACATCCAACGCAAAAGGTGCATGGAAAAGGAAAAGCCCATTTTAGAACTTAATACAGTTGTTCGTGTTCCGTCACATTCAGAAGACAGCATAATTAACCATTAGCATATTATCCGAGTATCAAAACTTACAGTCAGGAAAACTATGCATATCATGAGATGTCAATAACTGGTAGCAGTCATAGTATATAGAGACCACATAGTTCTTCGTGCCTACACATTCCGGGTGCACGCTGTGAGTAATCCATCAAAAGCTCCACTGAGACAGAATACAGCAATACAAAAGGAATTGCTTACACCATTTGCGTGATAAGATTGCAAAAGAAGGGGGGAGCTAAGGCAAATATGGTTATGAAGTAGGCTGAAAAGCAGCACAGATTATCAACCATAACAGCATCAAGCGGTAGCACACACAGAACTGAGACTCAGTGTAAGAATAAGCTTATCTAGTAAACAACATATGCCTGTGGTTAAAGACCACAATCATGAAATCCATTCCCGGTTTTGCCAGCCCCCCTGTGAAATCACGAGGAAGCTCCACTTCTCCATCATTAAAGTGGGGATCGTAGCATTTTCTAGTTATCTGAAGTGCTCAAGCTTAATTAACGTCCATAAAATGCTCTCAAATTCTACACAGAGGGTACTGCAGGAGGACTATTTAGTTTTAATTAAGTCTTGCATTATAAGCATGGTGGAGATGAGTGAAATTGAAGTTAAGTTAAACCGTGGCTCTTATTTGCCCCTTGGCCTTTTGGATAAAAAGTCAGTCTGGACTCAAAATTCTATAAAAACCAACAACAGCAGAGAAACTCAATTGCATTCATAAGCAGAAATGAGAGCTATTTAGGGTGAAGAAATTCTTTTATGTTTGGGATGTGGCCGTGGGAACGGGGAAGAAAGCCACATGTCCACAAGAAAATGTGTGAAAATTCTTGCACACCTCAGGAAAAGAAGTACCATGGTGTCGGTTCCATGCGTCATTATAGAAATACCTCAGTCAGCTACAGGTTTTAAAATGAGAACTGAAAGAGACACGCAACACCTGCTAGCAAGTTACTACCACCAACCACTTCAGGAATTTGAACTTCCACTGCAATGCTGGTGATGTTGGAAGCCCACAATACTTACCACCCCACTGGACGACTTGGTCTTCAACTCTAACTTAACCATTCCAAATCCTGGAAACAGAAGAGTACATAGAGCAAGGCTTATTTCCGACACTACCAGTACAGCAGGTAGGTTAAACTGACTTGAAACCTGTTTTCATATTTCAACAGTTGTTGATCTTGCTGAGGAATGTCTGAAGGAATTTTGCCAATTCAAAGTGGGCGGCCTCATAATTTACAGTCATTACAGTCACTCACCATCAAGTATCTCCCCCTTCTGCAACTACCTGCAGCCTGGGACCAATCCACACAGTTACCATTTCTTCTAATTTACTCAATTTACTTTTACATTTCTGATTGCAGGGCAGGAATTTTTCTTCTCCCAGAAAAATATCTTTCAACTTACTTCAACCAGTGCCGTATACAGAGATACTATTGCTTTCTTCCTTTTTGTCGTGGTTTGGGCAGGGAAATACCTGGCCCTTGCACAGAGTAGAAAGGCCTGAAACACAACTGACCCTAAAGCAGGGAACCCGAGTTGAATTTTAGCAAAGCCTGAACTCCAGGGTGTCAGAGACCAGACGACAGTAGTGCTTTTTAATTTTATGTAGCATATGGATTTGGGATATAAATGCAATCTTTATCGCACACTCACAAAACCAAATAAAAAACATCAACGCTTTTAGTACTGCTCCAGGAAAAGGGACAAATGTCAGAATTTCTCCATTTAAATTATTTGAAGAGGAATACAAATGTTGTGAAATTATTTCTGCTATAGCTATGACAATAGGCCACTCTGATTAACATAAAGATCATTCTACCTCAGGAACCGGTTTGTTGCCACATATGGTCTCCTCTGTCAACCTAAGTGACTTTGACTGATTTAATGCCTCTAAATACAAAAATTGCAAGGTAAAAAATGCAGCATTCTTCAGAGACTGTTCTGGAGTGCATCGTAAGGTCAAACTCATAACTTTCCCCTTTAACTCTTCAACTATTGCAGTATTTTCACGATACGTGTCTGAAGTTCAAATTCAAAAGGGGCTAGATGCCCTGGGCCTGTGCTGAATTCCTACCACAAGGTATTTAGGGGATCTCTGGGGTACTAATACTTTTATTGACATTCTCAAGATGCCTAAGAAAAAATATGAAAGGTTATCAAACCATCGTTGCATTACTTACCATATCCCTTGTTGAATACATCCCTGGCAGACTTTCCCAAGTCACTGTACGAGGGTGGGACAGCCATTGGATCTGAAACGTATCAGAAGCTGTAAGAATCTTTGGTTTAAAAGCATAAAATCTAAACTACATCTAAACCATTTATAAATATCTACGACTAGTACCCTCTGTGTTCTTCACCAATACAGAACTGCAAGACCTTTGAAGAACGGTCATCAAAGTCATCCTTGCATCATCATTGCTTTGTCAGAAACAAACAAACTTCAATTCAAAGAAGTAACGAAAGATGATCCGTTATCTGGCATCACTAAACCCCAGGAACAGCATTACATTCAACTACAGGTAACTGTTCAACTACTTTGGAGGACAAAAATCAAAAGGACGGCCATGTAATATTACAGCTCGCATGAAATATTTAGTGTGAGTTACCACAGTTTGGGGATTTTGCATCAGAAAATCCACATTAAAAGAAGCAGGAAAACTCTTCCCCAGTGGAAAACTAGTCTTCCTCTTCTAGAATAAGTTTGCATAAATGTAAAGGCACACCTGCTCCGGAAAAGAAAAGCTATCAAAAATGATGCTTTTGTTTGATGTTAAGGGTAACCCTTTGCCATTTAATCCTTCCTACAGCCGATGCATTTGTTGATATTCTTCTCTGCAACACCTGACACCAGAAACCCTGCTCCCCAATTTGTTACTTAGACCATACTGAAAGACTAATCTAAAAAGTAATAATGCAGGCAAAACATGTAAAAATCCCTAAAGTCATCACTTCTCTTCCACCATTTTAGTTGCTTACTGATGTACTCGGTCCCTTTGTCACAAATGCAACAGTCTCTGTATTAAGCAATTACGTCCTGTTTTCAGATTGGTAGACATCCCCTAAAATGAAGCACTCAAGTAATTTACATCCCATAGCAGGGAAACGCTCTACATTCAGTGACTTAATAACTAACCTGCATTATGTATCTATCAATACAGGGACTCCATGATCCTTACGGGTCCCGTCCAACTTGAGATATTCTACAATTCTATGAATATATACCTGTGGGTTTAGAGGATCTAAAAAGGCAGGACATGACTTCAGGTTCCTTATCTGAAGATTAGTACATAAAACAGGTACTTCTCAGAATTACTATGTAAAATGGCCTTTTTACCTGTCAAACACGGAGGGGAAAATTACAATAAGTGAATCATTAAATTGACAGAAGAGATACAGAATGTGCACTTTTATGACAGCATAGTTTAAATTATTACAATAGTTTTAGCAACACAGCTATGGAACAGAGCACATCTTTCTTTTAAAACCTTGTTTTTTCACACAAATCACTGAATTCAGAAGTTTCAACTCACTTTAAATTTGGGGCTCGGTTTTTTTTGGTTTTGCTTGGGGTTGTTTCTTGGTTGGTGGGTTGGGTTTGGTTTTTTTTTTTTTTTTTTTTAATAGGTTTGTCAAAATAGTTCAACTTACTGAATTCAAAAGCTTAGTAACAACTTTTGGAGCAAGGCTGATGCTTAGGCATTTTAACATGGTGATACTCTAAATACGCAGTAACTATCTAACATGGTCTTGAACCTCAAACTTTTCCCCCCCCCCCCAGCAAAAACCAGTATGAAAGATAACTCCCTGCATAAGAATTCACACAACACACAAGCAGATTTTTTTAAAAAAATGCTCTTTAGTCACAGATGGCTTTCAGGGCACTGTCCAGCTGTTGAAAACATGACAGGAGCACTCCATTATCATATGGACTTGTGGCTGGCCTCCAAACCACATAACCTATTCTCAGTGAGAAGTTTGACAATGACTGGCGGTGAGCCACAACGTGTTTTGGGAGTTGAGACTGTCCTATCCAGAGTTTAGAAGACATCAGTCTACTCTAACTTTCAAATTATGTGGAGATGTTACATGGAACAAAAGCAGGATTCCGAAAACATGCCACAGCCCAACCTCTTCCATGCTTTGTCTGCTGCCTCGCAGATCTTTCTGCCTCCCTGCACACAAGGCTTTAGAAAGACAAATAACAACAGAGTTGACCACCAAGCTGTCCTGAGGCTCTCCTCATCAGCTCCACTGGACACGCTTCAAGTAACGGAAGGCTTTACCACCCTGTTCAGCACCTTCTCAACCTAAATATCACCCTTTTTTGGCTGACCCTGTTCTGTTTATACCTCATTGTCACAAGGCTGTTGGCCGAGACATCTTGAATATTGTGAACCTGTTTGCTCTCCCAACACGCCTCTTCTCTTTACACTCTACAGCTGTATTTTCTGTACTCTACGTGTTTTAATGTATATGTTAAATATTATGCAAGTATTTAAACGCTATTTAAAAAGAAAAAAAGAAGAAAATTCCTCAGGCTAGCTCATTCTTTGCTAATAACAAGCAGCTCTACTTGCAAGCCAGAATTGTTGAGAAGAACCGAGCCCACAGTCCCACAGCTATTAATACTAAGTTTGAATTGGTCTCCAACCAGCTGCGACAACAGCAGCCAACAAAACGCAATGTAAAGTGGGAAAAGAAACACTAAGCCAGAGATCTAGAACTAAGCCACAGCACTCATTTTAAGCACCTTGTTTTTAAACAAAGCCTCCTTAATCTTGTGCTTTGATTTTCCCTCCTACAGCAATTAAATGAGCACAACAATGAAGAAAATATATCAAGGAACAGGCTGGGGGCAACTGTACAGCAGACAGCGAGCCAAGGTCTGCGTGCAGACTGCCAGAAGGTAACACCGGACTGGAAACGTCAAAGGAGAAATAAACACGGCAATACTCGGCCGCCCTACGGAATATAAACTGGGGGAAAACACGAAAAGGAAAAAAAAAAGCAAAGCACAAAAATCGTACAGAAGAAAGAAACCCGCGAAGACCCTCGCTGCAGACGCCCGCTCCGCTCCCACCGAGGCCCGGGCCCGTGTCACGTTCCTCCTCCCCGCCCCCTCCGCCGCCGTTACGGACGCGCGTTACGCAACGGGTAACGGAGCGCGGCCCCGCCGGACCCCCCCGCCCCGCCGCCGCCTCTCCCCAGCCAAACGGCGGCGCCGCGGGAGCGCTCGGTCGCTGCTGACCCCAGCCGCGCGCGTTCGTGCTTCCCGGCCGAGGAACGGGAGCGCTGCCAAGACCGCCCCCCCGCCCGCCCTCGCAGGGCGAGAGCCGGCCCGTGCCCTCAGCAGCCCGCGGCCGCGTCACCGGGCCCGAGGACGCGGAAGCACAGGCCAGAGCGAGCGCCCGGCAACCCCTCGGGGCTCCGGCGCGGTCCCTCCCGGAGAGCGCCACGGGCCCCGGCGGGGGCAGCCGCCCCGCCCGGCCCGGCCCCGCCGCAGCCCGGGCCCCGCCGCTACCTGCCGGCCGCGCTGCCTGCGGGTAGAGGTCTCGGCGCCCCCCAGCCCGCATGCGCCGCGCCGCGCCCCCGCCGCGCATGCGCACCGGCACGCCTGCCGCCGCGCCGGCCCCGCCTCAGGGTCGCGGCCCGGACGCCGTACACGCCCGGGGGAGGGCTCCTCAGCGCCCGGCCCCCCGCCGCTGAAGCGGCCGCGCCGATTCTGGTCCCGGCGGCCCACGGGAAGTTGTAACGCCCGCTCGAGGTGCGCGAGGGGGAGAGCGGTCAGCAGGCCCGCCCTAACGGCCTCCCCGTGCTCGGCCCGCGGCGGCTACGGCTCCTCCCAAACCCCGCGGGCACCGTAACAACGCCAGCCCGGTCTCGAACTACCGCTCGGACACAGCCCTCGGCCGGCGCCGCTATCGCCCCGAGACCGAGGAAGGACAGGCAGGCCCAGCTTTGCCGTAAGGCCCAGCTTTGCCGTAAACCCTGACAGAAGGGCGAAGCCACTATCGCTGACAAACCCCAAACGCTGGTCTGTGTATGCACAAACAATAGTACTGTACGTGCCCGGTTACACAGAGTCCCTATGATATGCACAAGGTTTGCAGCCATTGTCTTCCGTGATTACCAGATATCTTGCAGTCCAGTTCTGCAGGAGGAGGAAGGAAAGAACTGTAAGTAACTCAAAGCATCCCAAACAAGGGCCAGTTAACTGGGGGACATGGTATATTTACTTAGTTCAAGGAAAAAAAACAAGCTCCCTGAACAGGCCATTTTTTCTTCCACCTGGAATTCAGTGTTACAGAGAGAAACTGCAAGGCCAGCAAATTCTGCCTCAAGGCCCAAGACAAAGTGGCCTTCGGGGCTGCCTATTGAGGATGATGGAGAATGCATCAGTGTAATGCTGCATGCTGCTTAAGAAACATTTACAAATGTGGTAAGCTTGTGTTACTGCTTTTTGGTGCTCTTAAAATTGCAGCTAAAAAAACCCCCAGAATTACACATTCATGATGTAATTCTCACTTCATTTATTCACACTGATAATTGAAGAAAACACTGAACACATCAGCTGTATGTATTTTTATGGTTGAGGCATCAGAAGACTTCACATGGTACCAAGTTAACTTCTAGTCACCTTACATATCGGTGCATGCATTAGGGCTGGGGAACATTCCCAGAAAATAATTAAACTCCCAATAGGAAAAACAGAAGAAAATAAAGGAATAAGCAAAAGCATCAGCCTATAATCTCCATTACTAAGACTGATCAACACTAATTACATAAGAACAAGTAAAAATGTAGCTATTCTATAGGCTTAAGTCAGGAAAAAAAAAAAGAAACAGTATCACATCCGTTTTCCTTTTATGGTTCAAGTCAGGTTAAGAAGTCTGTCAATACAGCTGCAAACTCCTCTCTGCCCCCATAAAGGCAGACAGAGGACCTAATCACTAACAAATCAAGACAAATACTATATAATTAACAAAAGTCAATTTGACTATGCATAAAATAGTCTCGCCTTGTCAAGCTTGCAATTCTGTAATATATTTGCATTACACTTATACTCCTACAAGGTATTCAAATACAGCAACAGAAATACCTTCCATGCTGATGCTCTATAATCCATAAAAGTTAGTAGTTTACTACTTAAAACTAGTTAAGTTTTAAGTTAACCAACAGAATCCCTGTCCCAAATACAACTAGTAATACAATCTTGATGGGACCTCCTTTCACATCCAAAATAATCATTACCTTACACAATGATTTAAGAGGAGCTATAAAATCAGAGCTGACAGGTTTGCATATAAAAAAAGGCAGATCGACTCTATAGGAGTGGTAGAAGTGCATCAATTCATCACACCAATCTTCTGGGTAATGGCAAGTTGAACAAAATATAGTGAACTGCAACTGACAGTACAATAACATACCTTGGAACAAAGAACACTGGTCACATGCAACAGGAGAATGGTGACATTAGCATATGGCCATATTGAAAGGTTTTGGAGGCAAGGACAGAGAAACAGCTTAGCATAAGCTTCAGCACTGCACCAGGACACTTAGCACAGAGATCAGGAGATACAAACAGTAGCTGAAAATGGTATTCTTTAGGAGTACTTCAGGAGCCAGCCAGCTTTCTTGTGTATATGTAGACACCAGAATAAGATACAGAGAACTAGAAAGACGGCAGAAGAAACATCTAGCAGACCAATATGCAGTTCTGAGCAGGCAAATGCATACACGAGTTCAAAATTTCAGTCTCTTAACCAGGAGAAGGCAGGTTAAACAAGAGAAAAGGCTTCTGTCTTCAGAAGCAGGACTGTTGCTGCTAGATTACACAGTTGTCTCTTAAAAGCATATGTTAGACAATTTTATATATTATTTAAATTGTGTGGTTGGGTTTTGTGTGTGTGTTGTTTTTTTTTTTTTTTAAATGCTAAAAACCAGACCACTTATTCCTCGTCACTCAATATTTTTGGATCAAGGCTTGATGTCAACAAAAAGAAAAAAGTAACATTTACATAAAAAATAGGATCTGTGACCTTCATTAAGAACGGATCTTTCTGTCTTTAAAAATTTATGCAGGTATAAATCTCTGAACGTTTTAAGATTATCAGGAGAAACAAAATGGTTGATTTTTCTCTCAAGGTACCAGGACAAATGCACCACAAGGCAAAGCATCAACACTATTCAGAGACTGTACAGTCTCTCATTAGACTTCTCATCCCCCTTTCTCTGCTTTCTAGGGAAACTCAGTGCCATTTCTCCTCTTCCTTTTACCGCATATCTGAAAGATGTGCCAAGTTGCTCTCAGCTGCCTCCTCTGACACTAAATTAGCATCAGAGGTACATCCACAGTGCTGTTCTGTATTGGTGTTTCCTTTACTTTGTAAATAAAAGCAAGGTCCATCCTGGCAAAAGGCTATGTCTGCAAACATAACCTCCACATTGTGTCACGTGCAGTGACAACATTCTTTGGTTTAGGCTGAGTTATGACAAATGGGATAACTGCACAACTCTTACAACAGAAATCTAGTTATTGTGCACAGTGATGTTCTTAGATGAAAAGAAATTGAATGCTTTCTGTTATCGCTGTCTTTGGGCAACACAAAGCTCTCGGGAGCTCTTGACAATTGTGAACAGTCATCTGCAATGTTGTATCACTCAAAGCCCATTACACCAAGAGCCAAGCACATAAAATAAGAGCGGCAAGCACTCACGCACCCACTTACCCAAGTGGAGAAATCGATACATGATAGAAAAACTACTCTGGAGAACCCAAGGAGTTCTCCAGAATATGCAACTGCGCTCTAATCAAAGGCAGAGAGAACAGACAGAGGCAATTGTATAAGAACAATCTCTACACAGGCACAGATCCCTGTGGTTTTAAAAGCCACAACAGCAGTTCTTGCAGCCAGCTTCAGCTAGACAAACTCTATAGGGAAGATATTAACAGATATATTATTTAGTAGAAGAAAAGCACACCACTTAAAGCAGCAAACTCGGCAGCAGGGCTACTGCAGAGGAGACAGAAAATAATCCTTTTATGTACATCAAGAATTTCCACATTTACAAAATCTCTGCATATGTCAACAAACCGGTAACAGATGCTTATCCAGTAAACAAGGATTGGTTTCTGGATAAAAGAATCATCCACAAAGGAGATACAAATTTGCTCATAACTGGCAAGGCAGGGCTCTTGTCGAAAAGAAACCACGCTTCAGCAGGCATGACTGCGTACTGTTCTGTGTTCCTTACAGAGGAAAACATGGAAACCTTAGGATTTGCTTTGGACCTCTTAAATCATTTCAGTAGGGCATTTGGGGCCGAATAAAAGGAGAAAGCCAGAATGAGGCTGGGGAAGGTGGTCACTAATCCACGGCCAGGGCATGTTGAACACGGATTTGTCACAGGGAGAGCAGCTAGGAGGAACCTGCTAACAGAGCGGCTGAAGAAAGGACAGAAGGGCAGATCACATGCTGGTCAAGAGGGAGAAAGCTGCCTCTGCACCTCAGTCTGTGCTTCTGGGCTTTACTGAGCACATCATTTCCAGACTAAAATCTGCAAGCCAGTTCTCAGTGACATTGCTCAATATCGAGAATTTTTTCAACACTGTGACCACGGCTTCAGTTCATCTTGTCAAACACTAGTCAGCAGAGCAGCGCAACGATCACACCCGAGCACCTGCCAAAAGACTAATATATATTAGTAATGCAAAGCAGTATAAAGGAATGTTCATTTTAATCTAGAGTTGTTTGTGCACTGTGCCACAAACTCGGGTGTCCTCTTCCACGAGTTAACACCAGCAACTAAGGAAACGTCAGCCTGCAACACATAAGTGCCTAAACATCTTACATTTATTTCAGTCCATAACCCTGAATGGTAAGCAATACTGCACCCAGTAGGGTGACCCAGTGCTAGGAGATTCCTTTCCCTTCTCTCTTGGCAAGCAAGTTAAGCGAAGATTAGTTTCTTTAAAAGCTCAAAAGAATATTTTAAAGTCTAGATGCCTCAAACATTTCCACCTGGTGTCAAAGCAACCTGTAATGTTTAACAATGCTGCAAAGAAAGCAACTTCAGTAAAACAAACATCAGTAACATACACTTTTTGCAATAACATGTAAAGAAAGAAAGTGCACTTTGTATGTTCATAAGACGCTACGAAAACATCTACAGGCTACATACCTAGACAAGCAGTTATTCACTACGATCCTTTGGCTCTCGGTATTTCCACTGAATATAGTCAAAGATGTCTTTTTCACATTCTACCGGTAGGGCCTCCCCAGCAACTCCTGCAAGCAAATTACAAATGCTATTTGAAAAGTGGAAGGTCTGTACAATCCTGAAATGCCAAACACATTGCCAGATTAAGACAAAACTGCTGTAAGTAAAACAGGCTTAAAAAAATCAACCCCCCCCGGCCCCCCCCCCCCAGCCGTTTCATAGTTTAGGTACTGATTCTCATTAGTGTCAAAGGAAATAAGGTAACAAATTAACTTTGAGGCCACATGATTATGCAGTTAAATACATTTATGCTTATATATGCGTATACATATAGTCAGCCCCCCTCCAAAAACAAAACAACTGAAGGACATGACATACCCTGTTAAGAGTGGGAAACCACATTATGTGCCATGCATGACACTGAAAAAACTATCTTTAGGTCAGTAAGACTTTGAGTAAATTAGGTGGCCCAAAGAGGTAACTTTGTGCCACAGTGCCGCCTGTACATAAGCAGGCTGCCTCTTCCTGCTATAATGGTGTCCAGTACCAGAAAGGACACTGAAAAAATTCACGAACTACAGTATTTCTCAGAAGTACTTCCAGTACACCGAGGAACCAATTTAAGGAGAAGATTACACAAAGCATGTAACCAGAAAGAATACTCTGTGGAAAGGCCCAGACTGACCAGTAACACCCAAGGGACGGATTGTATACTCATTGATCGTGAAGCCCATTTCCAGAGCATGAGCTCTCATGTTCTTATTGAATATATCACTTCCTGTAAAATACAGTACACCACAGTAATACTGATCTTTGGGGATAAGCCTAGAATAAAAGCAGAAGAAGAGTACAGATTTAGAATAAATACGTGACAAAAAAGTGACAAGCCACTTGGAATTCAGCCATTCAGGCACGATGCTAGGTTTACTTCCTATTTACTGCAACTCTATACATTTGATTTTCCCACCAGCCAGATGCAAGAATGATACAAACTCTTCATCAAAGAAAGATTCAGCACATCTACCCTGACCCAGAAGTTACTGGAGTTCAGCCATTACACGGTCATGGTGCTTGCACTCCCGCCAAGAATTAATGTCAGAGCAGTATGATAAAGTAGGTCACAATTCTGAAACTGGATACTAAGTCATGATTTAAATACATCATTCTTGCTAATAACCTGCTGTAGATACTGGCAGTTGTACAGTGGCTTTCATACTGCAAAAGAATTAGAAACTTAGTAAATGCCACGTTCTGACCGTGGAAGTAGAGATTTGAATGCAGAACTTGATGCAAACGCCTACTTATGTAGCTGACAGCTAAGGTAGGGGGTTTGCTGTGTGTACCGGATATCAATTCTCCTATGTGGATACGCTGTTCCATCTTCTTTATTTGGCAGCTGACAGACACCCTATGAGGAAGTAAGGAAAGCAAGAAATTCGAAATTAAGCAATTCTGAGAATCAATCTTCACCTCCCCCCCCCTAAACAATCCTCAGTCATCCTGGACAGCAAAGTTCCCACTGAATCAGTTAAATATTTTACTAGAACAGCTGCACATCATAGTACCATAAATCACTATTTCACACTGCTAAGAGGACCGTAGCATATAACTGCTTCCTAAGCTTTTATTACAGCAGGAAGGATCACAGGACTTCTCATTTCCCATTCTTCTGCCCTAATTATTATCAGGCTTTTCAGTATGCACAAATACCAGCAGATTAAAGAAAATGCAGACAAAGCTCAGGCTAACAGAAATTAAAAAAAAAAAAAAAAAAAAAAAGCTTTTTCAAGAAATCCTCTGCCACTTTTCACTTCAGACTGCTTTGTAATCTTCATGCAATTCACATGTCATCCCTCACCACCAAAAAAGCCTTACCATGAATTTGGTGTCACCTTTAGACAGCACATCTGTGACAAAGTGGACTTTTTCCAGTTGTTCTACAACTTGACGCAGAAGTTTTGACTAGGAACAGTGACAACACAGAAGAAGAAATGATTTAATAAATAAGAAGAATATCTTACCCATTTACCAGACAATGGCCTACATAAGTACAGGACATCACTATAATTACATGTATTAGTGTACATGAAATTTGACCCAGAGGGGAAAAAGATAACAATAAAAATAAGGACAAGCTAATAAAATTACAACTGCACAACGTAAAAAAAATTTCCGCCAAAATTCCCATATCAGATTGCTTTTGTTGGAAGTGACAAAACTCGTTTCTTGATTTGAGTTTTCAACTTTTAGGCAGTGGATCTATAAAAGCAACACAAGAAATACAAACTGTCATTAAGACTCCTCCAAAGTTAGTTCCAAAAAATTACAAGGGCAGCAGGACATTTACTTTTTGTCTAACAGATTAGGGCTACAAAAAGAGATACTTACTCTACCTATTATCCAGCTAGCTGTTACAGTTCTACCTTGTAAAAGCACATGAATTCGAGGGGGTGAGGTGGGAGCATGTGTGAAGGGACGAGGAGGGACAGATGGATGAGAGTAAACATACTGAGTAGTTCTGCAAGAGGAACACAGCATAATACACGAACCTGAGGAGTGATTATAACTCCTCAAAATAAACATGGTGATCCAAGAGAAGAGTTTACTATTACAGTAACAAAAAAAAGATGCAAGAAGCTGCAATACAAGTCTAAGACTACATATCTTCTGAATTTAAACATACCCGTGTGGAAGTAATGCATAGTACTGATCCACAGTAGCAGAAAGACAGACCTGTTTGGATGATTCAGATGTGAAACTCGGATGGGTTAGGAGAACATCCATATCGCCACTTGACTCCGCGCCTAGGCAAGAAAGAAGCAAAGAAAAATCCCTCTGCATATGACAGAGTATACGAACATTGATGAACACCCATCTACCCTCATCCTACAAACACGTTTTTCTGGTAGAAAAGTCAGTCACTATTCAAGATATTTGTGAAAAAAAAAAAACAACCAAAAACCCCAATCTTTAGAGAATCTTGTTCTTCCATCAAGAAGTTTATATCCCCATGTATCTCAGAAAACACCCCAAAATTTCTTGCTGTACCCTATAGCAATGAAACACAAGTGTTGTCAATCTAAAAACAAAGCAAACAATTCACATGTTACAATAGACTACTCCTTACAGGGGTGGAGTGGAGAACCAAGGATTTGTGCGGGTGTCTCGTCACTGAACTAACCAGTCAAGGCAATACTGACAGGAAAAAGCCAGGTTCCAGAAGAACAACATATGTAGTAATGAGTCTTGCTCATTAGCCCAAAATAAATGTAAGATCACAGAGTACCAACCTCGTCTAAAACTGCCACAGACTGTGGCAATATAGTTTGGGTCCAGCTTCTTTACCTCTTCCAGCACAATTTCCTACGTAAAAGGAAAGATGTGTGTTTAGAGGTGTCAGTCATTCATTGGCCATCAGTGCCCCACATCTTCGATAAAGACATTCTTACCTGCATTTGCAGCATTTCTTCCCTTGGGATTCTTTTCTCAAAATCTTCAAAGTATCTGCATATATAAAAATAAAAGTGTCTGAAAGAGTGTCAAGGGTAGCGTCTTAAAATTTTAGTCAATTAAACGTGTATTGGAGGAAAGAATATAACTTATATTACTGTCACATCACAAAAAGCTTCCCATTCTCACCAAATATCTTAGGATAACATCATGCCAAGTGATAATAAAAACTCGTGACTGCAAGTTTGACAATGTTGAGAAGATGGTTTCATTGCATATTATTTCCACTGTATATGAAGAGCTGCTATGAGGTGCGAATAATATTACCATATAACTAATTGGTTTATATTTAGACCTACTGGAGTGGGTCCAGAGGAGGCCACAAAAATGATCCGAGGACTGAAGCCCCTCTGCTGTAAGGACGGGCTGAAAGAATTGGAGCTGTTCAGCCTGGAGAAAAAAGGGTCCGGGGAGACCTTATTGAGGCCTTTCAGTACTTAGAGGGGACTTATAAGAAAGATGGGGACAGACTTTTTAGCAGGGCCTCTTGCAATAGGACAAGGAGTAATGGTTTTAACCTAAAAGAGGGTAGATTTAGACTCGATAAAATGAAGAAATTTGTTACAACAAGGGTGGTGAAACACTGTCCCAGGGTGCCCAGAGAAGTGGTAGATGCCCTATCCCTGGAAACATTCAAGGTCAGGTTGGATGGGGCTCTGAGCAACCTGGTCTAGTTGAAGATGTCCCTGCTCACGGCAGGTGGTTGGACTAGATGACCTTTAAAGGTCCCTTCCAATCCAATCCAAACCATTCTATATTTACATAGCCCTCTGAAAATACAAAAGGTCCCTGACAAAACTCAGTCTGCCAGAAAGCGGGAGAAACAGGCCTCTCGCCCATAGTTAGAGGTGACCTATCTCGGAAAGAGCTAAATGGAAGCTCATAAGTCAAATGCAGCTCATGATATCTTTGTATGCAGCTGTAAAAAACAGACTGCCGGCATGCTGTTCGGCTGTGGAGAGAAAGAGGCTGGTGAAACAATGCCACACCTGACCAACGAGCATTCTTCACCCCTCCAGCACCCGAATCGTTGACAGCAGGCACCAGGAGACATACAGCAGCATCAGAGCCACACGTTCCAACACTCACGAACCTGCCATTCCGTTCCCAAGTTCTGCAGACAGAGCTTCTGGATATGGGACTCCCCCACCCCAGCCCCCTCCAAGAGTTACAGTGGAACTAGGGACAAAAAGACCACCACAGAGCACTGAAACCATTCTTTCAGCTCGGTACTTACCAGAAGTTCTGAAACAACATCCCAGCACAATGCTGGAAGCAGACCCGAGGGCAACGTGCGCACTAGCAACACGGACAGGTCAGGCGAGTTTCCTTATACTCACTTAATAGTGAAAAGTTTTCCCTTGAATACTCACATGTATAAAGGCAGGGATGCACGTTGGGTACGGGGCTCAGATGAGCAGTGGGAAGAAGACAACCGTTGTGTAACCTTTCTCACTCACTGGCAAGCAGTGAGTGGAAACACCAGATCTGGCCCCTCACAGAACCAATTCAGATACAGGGCTTTATTGGGTTCACTTACAGCTTCTCGCAAACATAGCTGTAGTTCTGCCAGAACCAGCACAGCAAACAGACGCTCAGCAAGCAGCATTCAAGCTGGTAAGTACTGAGGGACAGACACACATGTTCTTCACATCATTCTCAACTTCAGACATGCAAAAGCCTTACCTTGCTCACAGCCCATAACAAAAAATAGCCCGGACCACATTTATGCAGACTCCCAAGAAAGATCATTGCAACCTTGCTAAGGTGATTCTCCATGAGCTAACTGAAAAAGTCATTTGAAATTAATTTCCTTCTGGATGGAGACAAAGCCTACTG
The DNA here is from genome assembly GCF_964199755.1 of Larus michahellis. NCBI lineage: Eukaryota > Metazoa > Chordata > Aves > Charadriiformes > Laridae > Larus > Larus michahellis. The sequence goes on from NC_133915.1 coordinate 8,410,642, forward strand.
AATTACAACCCCAATGAAACAAAAGCTCTGAACAACTGCTGAAAAGCATGTAGAGCATACAGAGAGGATAGAACCTTACTTGGCTTGTGTAACCTTACATTACATCCTGGTGTCTGAAGGAAGCATTAGAAAAGCCAAGCACTTGCACCCAAGAAAGCTTACTTCAACCCAATTCGCTGGTGATGGGTCAGCTTGTGCTCATTTTTTCTTAGATCTAGAAGAAACAAAAAAGCCAAAAGTGTTACTTGAGGGCTAAAAACGTTACAGAAAGTTTCCACCAATGCAAAGATAATGCACGCAAAGAATACGTAACAAGAAAACAGCAGCCTCGAAGGAAAAGATTTTAAACTGACTACTGAACAGCTGATGGGATGAGTACAAATGCACAGGGCACTTCCCAATAAAGACTTCAATAGACTGTTCACCTGAAAGCCAAAATCCTTGTTATTTTCCATGTAATCTGTAAGTACTTTGGATGTGTATGTAATGCCTTTAGCCTGTGCAGTAACTTCAGCATTTTATACACTTTCCTCAAAGCCTAGGGCATATCTGCGATCACAGTACCACTGTGGAACAAGCAGCTTGACAGAAAAAAAAACATTATTGGAGTGTGAATTGAGGAACCAAAGTTACACTTACCTTCTAAAGTCTTAATTCCTTCCTCAACAAACTTCCTAGCAGCAGCAGGACTGCAAAGAGACAAGGCAGATTGCCATCAGGAACAGCAAGAATCTTACGACACCGCCAGGAACATTAGAATTCACTGTAACTGCCTAGGCTCTTCACCGCTAAGACTGAAGTCGCCTCCAATGCTTACCTTTTCAGCATACACATTTTCAGTCTGTACTTTCAGTCAGCAGAGATGGCTATCCAAGGCTTGGCCAGAGCATTTTTTAGCTCTGATATAACTATATAGTGATGTATAATCATAAAAAAATAAACAAAATCTCATCATATTGGCAGTATTGCTTTAGATAACAAAATACTGAATGCACGATAAGAACTACTTTAACCACAATCAGTCTCTGAACCAGCTTAAGGCAACAGCAACACAAAAGTGTCTTTAGACTAGTGCTTCAAAAAACACAACAAGGCTCCAGTTTGCAACCAACAGTACGGCAAAGCAGTTCCAGCTCCAGTTTGGCTGAAGAGTTTGCCTTAAGCACAACAACACTCGAGTGAATGGCTGAACCTTTTTCCCCTTTAAGGGTTTGTCATTAGATTAATCTGCGTGAATCTGTGGGGAAAGAATGACCTTTCAACTATGACAAAGGCATTCAAGTAGTGTTATACCCAGATACCTTTCCAATATCTCAAAATGCTGAGAACCACCAGTCTGGATGCATAATCCCTTCCTGGGGAACTACTTTCCAACTACTCTGGAATCCCCGGTTACAGCTCCACCACCCTTAAAGACTTAGAATCCACTTCCTCAATAAGACTCTTACGTTACAACAGAATTAGCAGATCTTGACCTGCCATTTACTTCCTTTCTTACCTTTCCCTGCATCTCTTGCCAGATTCCAGACCGAGAGAGGCAACTTCCACTGTCCCGAGACAGGACGGCACCCAAGCTTCTCCTTCTGCATCCCGTCCCAATTTGTCAAAGGCATTCTCAAATCCCAGTATATCCTCAAACTTTGAGCACACTTTCCCTCAGAATTACTTGAGGACAATCGCATTCCCTACACTTAACCTCAAGGGTTTCAAATATTGCACAAGAGCCCCGATGGCCTTTTGGGGTTTTTTGTTTGTTGCCTATTTCAGGACTTTACTACTCCTTTTACAAACACACAACAGAGCACCATTGTTGCTGGGCCCACCTTCCCGCCAAAAGTCCTAACGTGACTTCTCACTTCCACTCTTCTAAGTCTTTCACAGTTCCGTTCTTCACCAGCTCCTCTCTCCTTCCCCTCTCAGCCTGCACACAAGAGATTCCTGCTGGTACTCCTCTACCTCAAAGCCTGTAACTGACAATTCTATACCCTTCTCAGCCATTCGTGTCATCACAACTATGGTGTCTCACTGCGGGCACTACAGCTTCGTCTCAAGCTCATTCTCTTCATTATTTGCAATCACCCAAATTCCGTTCATAACTCCACCAAATAAACAGGAGAAGAGAAGGAAGAACAGAAGAAGAAAGAAAAACAAGCAAAAAACTTTACCCAACGCCAGTAACTCGTGTCAGTAGATTGATAGATGCACTTGTATCATCTTGTCGAATCTGCAAAAGCAAAACAACACAAACCAAACCCTTCTTTACTCCACTTGCAATAAACAAAGAAGTCTTGAGAAGCTAAACCAGCTTAGTCAGACTCTGCTTTGGAGGGTCACATCAATGCAAACCAGAACCAAGGGTACTGGTGTGTATCACAATAATGCCGTATGTGCCAAGCCTGAAAACTGCTTAACTGCCAAGGTGAACAGCATGGTTAAACCACGAAACTCCACAGCCTCCCAGAGTCAGAATTCTACTTCTCACAGAAGACATTCACATGCTGATTATATAACCTAAAATATTTTCATAAATAGACAATTTTGAGTCTTCGGCTGAGCTTTGCATGCCCTGCTTTCTACTCACCATAGATTCCATGTCCACCATTCTTAAGCTTCACATCAGTCTCTCCAAGGACAACCACAGAAATTGTACAAAGCAAGCAGGCTACTTTGCAAGTTACAAAGAAAAGCACCTATTGAGAATTAGAGCACAAGGGAAAGAAACCCACCTTTTCCAATTTGCGTAGTTTTCCGGTGGATAAGAACTCATCTATCTTCTCGGCTATTTTAGCACCCACTCCATCCTAAATATTGAGGGTGAGGGTGAGAGAGACAAGTTAACTTTAAGACCACTTAAAGCCATTATATATAGAAAAAAAGGAAAGCTCCCCAGAATTCAGAGTCCAGAAACAACTACGGTGCCACCAAGACCACGATAAAATGTTGGACCACCAGACAGCACAAGAATTCACGGGCACAGCACAAGCCGCATAAACAAGGGCTACGTTAAAAGCTCCCCCAAAGCAGTAATTTTGAACGAAGCTTTGATTACTTCTGCTCAAGTTCACCAAATTTAGCAAAGCCGCGGCAGAGTGATGGGGAAGCCCGACACAGCAGAACTCTCGCAGGCAGAGACTCATCCGGGGTCCCCCGCTCCGGCCGCGGCACCGGGCCCCGCGCTGACCCCAGCCCCCGGGAGCACCTACCAGCTTCTTGGCTTCGGCCCCGCTCCGTATTTTGCTGGGGTACCGGGAAATGACCGACGCTGCTTTCCTGCGGAACGCGGACGGTCAGCACCCGGGGGCACCGCCCGCCCGGCTCCCGCGGCGGGCTGGGCCCCAGGGCAGGGAGGAGGGAGGCCGTACCTGTACGCGTTGTACTTGTGAACGGCCCGGTTCACGTTGCGCTCGTAATTGGCCAGTTCTGCGGGGAAAGGCGCGGTGAGAGCGGTCGGCCCGCGGCCCCTACCCCCCCCGCGCACACCTACCCGTGAGGAAGTCGGTGATGCCCTCGTTGGGGCTCTCCTGCGGAGCCTTCCGTTTGCTCATGGCCGGCACCGGGCGGCGGCAAAGACCGAGACCGGAGACCGTAGGGAGCCGCTTCCGGCAATGACATCACAGAGCGCAGCCGCGCCGGCGCCCTGAGCAGCGGCGGCCGCTCGGCTACCTCGGCCTCGGCCTCGCCCACCGGGCCACGCCCACCCCTTCTAGGGCCACGCCCCCTGCCCTTCCCACAATGCCCCGGGGAAAAGGGGGCGGGGCCAGACGCGGGAAGGCTGCCGGAGACCCGGCGGCTCCTTTTCTCACCTGCCGTAAGTTTGCGGCCTGCAAAGCACCGAACAGAGAAAGCGGCCCTCACTGGAAATGGTGATACCTGGTCTTTTACTAGGACTACATCGATTGTGTCAGCAACGTGACCACGTGGGGAATTAAACTTAAATTTTCTGGGGCGTAGGTAGAAAGGCATAGCTGTCATACCAAGCTGAGTTCTCCAGGACCCCCCGTAGCCACCCCCGGTACCCTGCACACCCCCCTGGGACTCCCCCACAGACCCTGAGAGTGCCCCAGAGCCCTCCAGGACACTCTGGGAACACTCATGTACCCCCTAAGGCTCCCTTGAACCTTCTGAGACCCCCCCACAGCCTCTCCGGGATCTCTGGGAGAGCTGTCTGGAGCCCCCTAGGACACCTCAGAGCCCTCTGGTAGCCTCTGGAGCCCCCCAGAGCCTTCCTGGGACCCTTCACACCCCCTGAGAGTCCCCTAGAGCCCTCTAGGATTACCTGGGACCACTTGGAGCCCCCCAGGACCCCCCTGAGCCCCCTGGGACCCTCCCACATGCCCCTTGGTACCCCCCACATCCCCCTGGGACCGTACTGGGACCCCCCCCCCAGGCCCTCCAGGACCCCTTGGGACCCCTCATGTTCCCCCAGGGCTCTCTGGAGAGTTCTAGGACCCCATCCCCCCCATTCCCTCAGGACCCCCTGGGACCCTCCCACACCCACTCCAGGATTTCCTGGAGCCTGCCAGGACACACCAGAGCTCTCTGGGACCTACTGGGACCCCTCATGTTCCCCCAGGGCTCCCTAGAGCCTTCTGGGATCCCCTGCATTCCCCCTGGAGCCCCCCAGGGCCTCCTGGGACCCTCCCACACACCCTTCAGGGCCCTCCAGAGCCCCCTGGGATCCCCCGACACCTTCTCTAGGATCCCCAGGAGCCCCCCAGAACCCCCCGGAGTGCCCCAGGACACCCCTGAGCCCTCTGGGACCCCCTGGAGCCCCCCTTGGTACCCCCCACATGCCCTGAGAGCTGCCCTAGAGCCCTCTAGGATCCCCTAGGACCCTCACACACACACTCAGGATCCTCCAGGCCCCGCCTAGGACACCCCAGAGCCCTCAGGGACCTACTGGAGTCCCTCTGGTAGTCCCCATATCCCTCTGGGACTCCCCAGGAGCCTTCCGGGACCTCGCAGAGCCCTCTGGGACCCCTCATGTTCCCCCAGGGCTACTTATGAGCCTTCTGGGACTCCCTGTATTCCCTCTCAAGCCCCCTGGGACTCTCCCACACACCCTGGAGGACCCCCCCAGAGCTCCTCAGGGCCCCCTGGGACCCCCCTACACCCCCTCTAAGATCCTCTGGAGCCCCCCAGGACACCCCAGAGTGCTCTGGGACCCCCTAGAATACCCCCTGGTATCCCCCACATCCCCCTGGGACCCTTTTGGGACCTCCCAGGACCCCACATATTCCCATAGGAGTACCCTAGAGCTCCCTGGGACCCTCCCAGAGCCCCCCAGTACCCTCCACATCCCCCTGGGACCCTTCTGGGGCTTCCCCCCCACCCCATGAGAGCCCCCTAGGACGTCCTGGGATGCTTCATGTTCCCCCAGGGCTCCCTGGAGCTTCCCAGGACCCCCTGGGATCCTCCCAATCCCCTCCTCAGGATCGTTCAGAGTCCTCTGGAGAACCCCAGAACAGCCCAGAGCCCTCTGGGACCCCTGAATCCCCCCCAGCCTGGTACCTGTCACATCCCCTGGGAACTGTCCTTAGACTCCCCAGGGCCCTCCAGGACCACCTGGGACCTCTTATGTCCCCGCAAGACCCTCTGGACCCTTCTAGGACCCCCGACATTCCCCCAGTGACCCCCTGCAGCTCCCTGGGACCCTCCTACACCCCTCCCAGGACCTCCCTGAGTCCCCCAGGACACCCCAGAGCCCTCTGAGACCCACGGGAGCCACTCTGGTACCCCTCACATCCCTCTGGGACCCCCCAGAGCCCCCTGGGACCTCCATAACCCTCCACTATTCCCCCCCGGGGTGACACCAGCTCCTGCCAAATCCTTTTGGAGTGCTGGAGCCCACCAATGCATCTCAGCAAACGAGGGATGAGTGAGTGAGGAACCGAGCGGGGACCCCCCGGATGGCAGAGAGAAGGATGAAAGAGCTGCATAGCAGAGACAGACGGGAGACTCCGACAGCATGAGAGAGAGGGAAAGGGAGATGAAGTGCTACAAGGTGATGCGGAGATCGATGAAGGTATTCGTTCTAAATCTTTAAAAAGAGGCAACCGAATGTAACAGGGTTTTTCCTGATACTTAGATGGAATGCTCTGAAGGACTTTATTTCTGTCTGGCTTTCAGTGGCATGTTTCCCCGGCAGCCCAGTAGCATCTCTCTCGGGCAGTGCAACTGGCCAGATGTCCCTCCTCCTTGTGTAGCACAAAAACCCCACCCATAGTCAAATTACAGTGGTGTATTTTGGAGAGAGAGAGTGTGATGGTATCATTTCACAGCTGTGCAAGCCAAATTAGTGCCAGAGGAAAGTCAAATACTTTCATAGTGTAAATATTTTCATTGGGTGTATGTAAACCTAACACACACCTTTTCAGCAAAAGGGAAGGGGCCAGACATTTCCCAACACCATCCAGAGGGTTCACTTTTATGCTAAGAACGTGTTCAAAATGGCATTCATTAGTCTTAATCCTGACTTTAAGAGTTCAGATTGCTGTCTTTTGAAGGCTGTGCTGTGTTTCGAGCTGAGCTGTTTCCTCAGAATCCTCCTGTAGCTCAGCTACTGTCCTGTCCCTCAGTCTGATGGAATTCCTCTGCTCTCTTCTGTGCTATTTTTTTAGCATGCTGAACTATAATTGGGGATTTTTGTTTTGCAGGTGCCTCGTATATGTCTTGTGTTGCTTGATAGATGCCCCAGCCCAGGTTTGCAGCAGGTGGTGGAGCCACCAGAGGTGAAGCAGGCAGCCCTGGGTCTGGTCATTTTGTTCATTTTTTTGGGGGTGAATAAAAGGGGGTGTATGTCTGGGGAGCTGATGATGTCATTTTAGGGCACCCCAACATCACTGGGGGAGCAATGATGCAGTGGAGGAGCAGGTGAGTGGGGGATGTGGGGTTACGTGGGTGTCCCCAAAAGAGGTGGGTCACAGCCCCAAAAGGTCTGAAAATTCTTGGGATGCATTAAAAAAATGTGAAAACCTGTAACTATGGGCATGAGGCGTTGAAATAGAGAACAATCTCTCATTTATATATGAGAAATATATATATTGAGAAATAATATTAATTTATGTTTGTAAAATAAGTTCAAAATAAAAACCTCTATCTCTAAGGATTCTATGATTCTGTGCTTCTGTGTTATATAAAAGATCCTAGAATAGAAAAATACTTAAAAAAGTCTTTATAAAAAGATATTAGTGTCAAAACAGATGTGTAAGCAGTCAAAATAGATATTCTGTATCATAAGCGTTAAGGTATAAGTCTAAGCAGATTTTCTATATAAGTGTAAACAGATAATATAAATTCCCTAAATGTATACATATGTGTAAATAATTGAGGGGGTGCTGCCGCCCAGCGGCTGAAGGCTGGTCCTGCAGGCGGGGAGCCCGCGTGCGCTGTGCCCCCGGCGGCGCTGTGCGTTGGTTCCGCACCTCGTGCGCATGCGCGGCTCCGCGGAGGCCGGTCCGGCGCCGGTCTCGTGAGCGCGGCGGCCGGAGGGCGAACCAGGACCGCCGGGATTCCGTCGAGCTCCCCGCCGCCTCGAGTGGGGTCGGTGCCGCCCGGCCGGCCTCGAGAGCGGCCGTCAGCGCTCCAGTATCGGCTCTTATGCGTTACCGCGCCCCGGTCAATGCCGGGCGGTTTTCCAGGTGTCCATCTCCATGGCCCAGCCGTCCGCCGGCGCGCGTCTCTATGGCACTTTGGTCCTCCAGGAGCCCCCTCAGTCCGCCGACGCGCGTCTCTATGGCACTTTGGTCCTCCAGGAACCCGGAAGTGCCCCCTCAGTCCTCCGACGCGCCTCTCTATGGCAGTTTGGTCCTCCAGGAACCCGGAAGTGCCCCCTCAGTCCTCCGACGCGCCTCTCTATGGCAGTTTGGTCCTCCAGGAACCCGGAAGTGCCCCCTCAGTCCTCCGACGCGCGTCTCTATGGCACTTTGGTCCGCCAGGAACCCGGAAGTGCCCCCTCAGTCCTCCGACGCGCCTCTCTATGGCAGTTTGGTCCGCCAGGAACCCGGAAGTGCCCCCTCAGTCCTCCGACGCGCCTCTCTATGGCAGTTTGGTCCTCCAGGAACCCGGAAGTGCCCCCTCAGTCCTCCGACGCGCGTCTCTATGGCAGTTTGGTCTTCCAGGAACCCGGAAGTGCCCCCTCAGTCCTCCGACGCGCGTCTCTATGGCAGTTTGGTCCTCCAGGAACCCGGAAGTGCCCCCTTAGTCCTCCGACGCGCGTCTCTATGGCACTTTGGTCCGCCAGGAACCCGGAAGTCCCCCCTCAGTCCTCCGACGCGCCTCTCTATGGCACTTTGGTCCTCCAGGAGCCCGGAAGTGCTCATCGGTCTCCTGGAAATCACCTGCTTCCAGCACTCTTCCACGAAAATATCTGAAGATTGCAAAAATAAAGCAACGCCTGCAGAACTCTCTTCTCTACAGCAACAAGTAGACAGAACTCAAACAAAAGTAGTAAGGAAATCACCAGAGGCAAGTACCTAACAGAAATTAAAAGTGGTGGTGGTGCTTTGCCTGCAGGGAACTTAAGGCAGAACAAAAGGAGCTGCTGCTCCTGTGGCTGCCTTTTTGTCTTCTTGGGGGTTTGGCCCCGCCCCTTTCTCCAGGGGATTGTGGGAAGGGCGGTGGGTGGGGCCCGAGGGAAGTGGGCGGGGCCCGGGGTATATGAGCCACAGCCTGGGCACAGGAGCTTGTTTTGCTGCTCAGCTGCCCTGGGGCCAGTGCTCTCCTTGTCCTTCAGTTGGCTGCAGCTTTGGGGCAGGCTCAGCTGTTTGGGCAGGCGTGTTTTGGCCTTTAGGGAGGCAGAGGTAAGAAGGCTGAGCTAAGACCTTCAGGACCAGTAAATATTCAGCCACCTGTATAGTAGAAAGTTGACTTGTATGCTGCTTTTTTGTTTCCTTTTTTTCAGGTCAGTAACTTTGTAATGAGTGTTTAGGGGGTACCCAGATGGTTTAATAGTGTGCTTTTCTTTATTCTAGGAGTGCTGCATTTTCCTAGAATTCCTGACTTTATTGAAGGTGGAACTGTGGTTTTTTCCACCAGTTTTGCAGTATGCTGTGTAAATTGCTGATATTGTTTCTCTTGATTGGGTTGATGATGAGATTATCTTGTAGGTGTTAGGGTGAGCATTTTGTATGCATCTGCATATGGTACTTTAGCATTTCTCAAGAAAGCAGCAGGGATGTAAGGCATAGTGTCATTCAGGGTACGGCATGGCATGGCTCATCATCTTTCCCCATTGCCCAAAGAGTGCCACGGTGTCCCTAGAGTTTTTGCAGCTTGCAGCAGGCCCCTTGTAGGTTGTATCAGGGCATTAGTTATTTTGTGGGCCTTTTTGCGAGGAAAGGGGCCAAGCGGTTTTGGCAGAAAATAAACCCCCTTGCGTTCTTACACTCCTCACTGAGGTGGGAGGCTAGGTGCGGCTAGGTTTAAATTCTGAGTGATGCCCAATTCAGCACTATCAGTCCAGTCGCGTTTAATATGTATTAAACTATTACGATTTGGATACACTAATAGTGGACTGCACCTTCAGTCTAGTCGTGCTCATGAACTAGCACGGCCACTCTCGAGTCTTTGGTCGTGTTCAGTGAGAAAACAAAATGACTAGCTACTTAAAAAAGTGCAGTTTATTTAAACAACAGATATATAGGTTCTTAGGATTGCCGGCGATAAATACACTGTCTGCAAAGCACGTGCAAATGAAAGTATTGTTACATATACAAAACGCGGGACAAAGTTATAAATGATACAGCCTGGCTCTAAATGTAGAAAAGAGAGTCTCTAGAGAAATCTCTATAAGTTTCCTGAGGAAGAACTTGGTATAATCTAAGTCTTACCCAAAGGCGTCCCTATGTGGGGGAAGAGAGGCTCAGCCCATCGACTGATCCCAGAAGTCAGTGATGTAGTTCTTTGTGATGGTGCCTTCCCTGGGTATCCCCCCTCTCTCGGGCTATTTTTATACTATTTGTTATCTTCAAGGTGGAGTTTGAGTGACTTTAGTCATACATACTTTTATTATGATTGGTGTAAAATTCTCTCACTTCACAATTAAAGGTATAGTTTATGAGAAATTCAGGGCTCAGACTCAAGAAGGAGTGGTTGCACCTCGGAGGCAGGTAGCCTTCGGGATGGAGGTGTGTTTTGGTATTATAATGAGCAAAGTTCGCACAAAGGACAGCATTTTGTCAAAATTTGACGAAATGTTGGCTCAGGTAGCGTGTAGGCCGCCTATCTGTTCTGTAGTACCATCTTATTCCCATATCTGCTACTCGTCACAAGGGAAGGCCACGGAACAAGTGTGTTCCATTCCATCCCTTGTGTAGTTTCACAAACAGCCTTGTACAGGGAATTGCAGATGTTGCATTCTTCGTGTGCCAGCTGTGGCTGTATTCTACCTCAGAAGCCTCTTGATTTTATGACTTTCCGTAATGTGCGAACAATGCTGTACTTTTGTATTCTTGGCCAATTTAGTAATTATCCCACAGGTCTGTAGCAGAGCCCAGAGTCTGTGGGAAGAGAGAAGACAGGAGATGCCTGCCAAATGCAGGGCATGGCTCAGAAGAGTATCTCCTGAGGAGTGGCTGACACAGGGGTTTCAGGGTTGCAAATACAGAATGGGAGCTGTCAGGAAGAAGTGGGGGTCCTTCCCTGACAGTTGAGGAGAAGAGAAGGGGCTTCTAAAGTTTTGGTGCTGGGTCTTGGCTAGGAAAGGGAGGCAGGTTCATCAGTCTTTGTCATATCGGTTTTGCATTTGGATTTGGGTGTCAAGAGGGTCTGGTCTGTTCTAGTCCCTTGCATTTGAGGTGAGCTGGATAGTATTGAGGAGGAGCATGGGACTGATGATTTCACAGAAATGCAATGGTAATTTTGTGTTTGTTGGTATCTTAGGTGTCATAAATAATTGTTGCTGCAGCCTCTGACTCTGGAATCAGCATGAAGCAAGTGAGTGGATTGCCATGGCACCTCTGAGGATGAGGGTGTTGTGGAAGAGGTTGGCATTTACTGTCATGGTGGTCACTGGTGGAGCTGTGGTTTCATTTTGCTTTGCAGATGAAGAGGAGCCTGGTGACTGCAGGAACACATCAGTTAGCTGTTTGTTGTGGGTTTTTTGTCAAGGATGAATTCAGACCCCTGGCTGTCTGAAAGCTAAGTAGAGGGACAGGCGCTGGAGGGGGACCAAGGTTGACAGTTTCAGGGAGGAGTTTTAAAGTCAGGGTAGAGCAGAGAGCTATGCGGGAGCAGTGTCCTCTGAATAGGTAAAGGGAGCATGCTACCCTTCAGCACAAAGCTAGTGTGTGCTGGGCAGGGCAATTTTGGCCTGTGTCTGTTGTTGTGTAGTTTGTGTGCTCTGTCTTCTGTGTCTTGGACTTTCCTTAGGTTTTGATGTCCTCGTTTCTCTTTGCACTCAAGGGGCACAGCATGTGCCTCGGGCACCACCTGTAGTGTCTCAAATGCCTGTGCTAATTGGCATAGTGCCCAATGGGCACTTCTTTTCTTGCATAACAATTTTAAAGTGCAGATCAGACTTGCCTCTCAGAAGTTTCTGGACGGTCCTCTTATGCAGCATCGTTCCCAGCTGCATGAGCAGCTCTGTTCTCTGAGCTCTAGCCATCTACTTTTATGAACTGGGATTTCGTCCCTGCATCCTTACGTTCTCAGGTCTTGAAGCCAGGCTTCCTGCACATATGTCATCTCAGTTTTGACAGAAACTTCTTGTAATGGGCCATTACATTTGACTCTTCTATGGCTTTGCCATAGAGCCTCCTCATGTCCGCACTGTGGCCCTGTAGGTCTTCTTGCTTGACAGTGTCTCTTGTCTGAAAGTCATTCTTCTTGTGGAGAATTTTCTCTCATCTTGGAGTCACATTGTCTATAGGGTGTAGAGTCAGGGGTAGGTGGAACAGCAATAAGAGTCTATGGGTAATATGTTGATCCGCCAAGAATGTTTAGCCAAAGGCTGTATGGTCATCTGGGATCAAGCAGCCATTGGCAGGGACAGTCATTTCCATAGTGTTTTATCAAGATGGTTGGAGCCTTCTGGGAGGGCCTGTTTGGCAGTAGTGAAGCAGATTGAAGGTGTTAAGGCTTGTATGTGTGGGGATTAATGTTGGGTCCAATTTTTTTTAATGGTAGGCTGTAGTTGGAGCCTAGATGGTATTCCTAAATGGAAACAAGACCCCTGGAATTGTTCAGCTACTGATCAGCATCTGGGTGACTTGTTTATTAATTTTTTCAGATGCAGAGGGACAAGATGTGCACCAAAGAGTCATGGAGAAGGCAAGCGGAACCCCATAAGAAGGTGGGTCAGTGCATGGTGCTGGAGGGAAGATGTGACTGGTGGCTATGTGATTATATTATGGCTTGGTGGTGGGGTGTTTTTTTTTTTTATTTTGAAGGTGTGAAGTGATGAGTAAAGCAGGATATTGGCACCGGACATGACTCGGGCAAGGTGGGCAATGACTAGTGGGCTGAAGCAGCAATTCTTCTCAGATGTTATATTGTGGGTGAAGTTTTTAGTGTCCTTTGGGTCTGTTTTAGAGGTGGTCTGCAAGCCTCAAAACAGCAGCCCAAAACCATGGAGGACAGGTGGGCGAGAGGCCAGCGTAAAGGAGTAGGAGACAGGAATGGCTGTAGGCAGGCTGAGGTTTCGGGCAGTATCTTAGCATATGCCTTTTGGTTGGCTTTTTTTTTTTCAGGTGCAGTGCAGGATGCAGGCTCAGAGGTGCTAAGCTGCATGCTGATGAGCAGGCTGGGAAGGTGAGGCAGTTGTGGGCTGTATTGGTGTCTTAATAGTGAAGTATTATACGGCAACTTGGTTAAGTATTTATCTTCTGGTTTTGCAGGTGCCCTGTGAGCCATCTTTGGAAGTGGATGAGCATTAGAGGTGAGCCGAGGCAGCAGTGAGGAGGAGCTTGGGGCTGGTGACTTCTCACATGTGCAACAGTAATTTTGTTTCTTGGTATCTCAAGCAATGATGGCCGCAGCGTCTGACTCTGGAATGAACAGGTGAGTGGAATCCCATTATGCTTTTGAGGAAAGGGAAACTGTGGAAGAGGTTGGTGCTGATGTCTCTGAAACTTCTTGCTGTCACTGTTTGGTTTTCTTTAATTGCAGATGATGAAGAGGAACCTGGTGACTACAGCAATGTCCCAAATTGTTGATGTGCTGTTTTTTGTGTGTTTTTTTTTTTTGTCTACAGGGGATTTAAGACCTCCAGCCCTCTGAAAGCTGAGTGGCCGGGGCTGGGAGGGGAGAAGTTTGGGATTTGCAGGGTGGGGGTTTAAAGTTAGAGAAGGGCAGAGGGCTGTCCTGTAGCCATCACCTTTGGGCAGGTAAAGGGAGCGGGTTAGTCTTCAGCACGATGCTAGCATGAGCTGGGCAGAGTGGTTCCAGCCTGTATCCGTTGTGTTGTCTGTGTGGTCTGTCTTCTGTGTCTTAGGCCTTCCTTTGGTCTCGATGTCCTCTTTACACTTGAGGAGCACAGCCTGTACTTCAGGCACCATCCCAAGAGTCTTGAATGCCAGTACTCATCGTCACTGCCCCAGTCAGGCCCTGCTTTTCTTGCATTGTAAGCTTAAACAGTGGATCAGTCTTGCATCTTGTAAATTTCTGGATGGTCCTCATTTGCAGCATTGTTACTGGCTGTGTGAGCAGCTCTGTTCTCTAGTCATCCATTTTCAGTGACTGTGACTTGTTCCCTGCATCCTTAAGTTCTTAGGTCTTGAAGTCGGGCTTCCTGCACATACATCTTTGCAGTTTTGGAGTCGCTTCTTGTCCCAAGCCATTACATTGTACTAATTTCCTGGGGTTTCCCTAGAGCCTTCTCGTGTCACCATCGTGGTCTCACAGGTCTTCTTGCCCGACAGCTGCTTATGTTGGTATCACCCTTCTCGCTGAGAGTTTTCTCTCATCGGTGAGGGACGTGGTTAGTAGTGGTCTGTGTAGCGTCAGTCTGTGCTTTTGTGTGTTTGGCTTGGAGCTGCTCTGCCTGATCACGTAGAGTCAGGGGTAGGTGGAACATCAATAGGAGTCTATGGTTAGTTTGTTGATCTACCTAGACTGTTGAGGCAAAGATGGTACAGTCAACTCCCATTGAGTAGCCATCAGCAGGTTCTGTGGGCAGCTTTTTAATTAATGGGGTGGTTTTGGGATGAGCAGAGCTATGTGGGAGGGGCTGTTCAGCAGTAGTGAAGCAGACTGCAACTCAGCAATGTTAAGGCTGCTTTGTATGGAGTGTAATGTTTGTATTTTTTTTTAATGTCAGGCTGTAATTGTACTCAAGATGGTATTTCTAAGGCAAAAACAAGACCTTTTTGAGGGTGTGTGCGTGTCACAGAGGGTTCCCTCCATAAGAGGCAGTTCACAGCCCAAAAATGCCTGAAAATTCATGTGGGTAATGTGTTTAAAAAAATAAAACCTGTATATATGGTCATGAGGTGTTGAAATGAACAATTTCTCATTTTTATTCATATTGAAAGATGAGTGTATGTATATAAAAAGGAGTTCAAAATAAAAACTTGTATCTACTATATTATATAAACAATGTTATCATATTAAAAGATCTGTCCCATAAACAATTTTTGGCTTCATGGTTCTCTCTCTGTCTGGCTCCCTGTTGCTTCCTCCTGTCTGATCTGTAGCCCATAGCTGTTTTCTTTCCCCTGTGGCTCCCTTTCCCTGTCTTTCACCCCCCACCCCAGCCCTGTAGAAGATTGCTGTTGTATTGGGTTTAAGTGTCAAGGTTTTGTTAGCTGAGTTGCGGGGGCAGGGGCTGCAGGATGGGTGGGTTCTGTGAGAAGACACCAGAAGCTCCCACCATGTTGGGCACAGCCAGCTCAGAGAGGGACCTGCTGCTGGTCAAAACTGAGCCCATCAGCAACACTGTCTGGGAGTGGAACAGAGAGTCCCTGCAACCCGTGGAGGCCTCCCGTTGGAGCAGAAAAAGAGTGTGAGGAGGAAGGAGCAGCAGAGACAATGTGAGGTGAACTGACCACAACCCTGACTCCCTGTCACCCTGCATTGTCCGGAGGTAGGATGTGGAGAAGTCATGAGTGAAGATGATCCCAGAAAAAAAGAGAGGGGTGGTGGGAAGGCGTTTTTTAAATTAGTTCTTATTTCTTGTTATTTGATTGACAATAAATTAAATGAACTTCCCCAAGTCGAGTCTGCTGTTCTTGTGACTATGAGCAATCTCTTTGTCCTTGTCTCAACCTACAAGCTTTTCCATTTTAACTTCTCCCCTTGTCTCATTGAGGAAGGGCAGTGATAGAGAGGCTGGGTGGGCACCCAGGGGCCAGGCAAGGTCAATCCACCACAGATTACTTCTATTATGCTCCGTGTCCTTGTTTTTTAATGTTTGACTACGTTTTTTTTTTACCCAATCTCTTTTGAAACTTAATTTCTCCCTTTCCATCCTTTTAAGTTCTTGCTTATGTTTCTTGAACCCAGTTAGTTTTAAAATTTTCTTGCTACTTTTCCCTCTCTCTGTCTCCCCAAATGAATTTTAATTTCTTTCCCATGTTTCTTGTACCCTGTTGCTTTTCATAATTGTTTTCCTCCATCTCTTTCTATGCAGTTCTGAGTACCTATCTTTTAAGTCTCGGGTATGATTCTCGTATCCTGTGCCTTTCAAAATTTTGTGTCTACATCTCCTCCTAGCCATCTCCCTGTCTATAATTCCCAATTATTCCCTCTCTGTCCTGCACCCTGTCACTTTTTACACTTTCTTTTTACATATCCTTGTCCCTATTTGTTAGTTCTTGCTTATGTTTCTTGTACCTTGTAGCTTTTCAAAATTCTTTTTTGACATCTATCTCTCTCCTGCCTTCTCGTTCTATTTCTTGCCTTTGCTTCTTTTTCGTGGTCACTGTGGAATTTTTCCTTGCCCCTTGTCTCGTCTCTGTCTTCTTGTCCTGATGGTCCCTTCTGCCTCTCTCTCCTGCTCCCCGTCTCTCTTATATATTCTTCCATCTCTCTGTCCCAGTGTGTGGTTTTTTTTTTTTTTTGCACAGTCTCTCCTCTCCCCTCCCACTACATCACAGTCCTGCTCCCCTCTCCTCTCTTGTTTGCGGCATCCTGTTTCCTGGCTTTCTGTCCGACACCTCTTCTCAGTGTCCCTCTCCTTTCTCCTGCTTTTTTCTTCCCTTTTGTCCCTCTGGCCTGCCGCCTTTGGGCACTGAGCCTTGTAGCCAACTCACTGCCAGGGTTTCTTATGCATGTTAAGGAATAAACACTTCCTGCCTCCTCTGTGCCCCTGGATGCATTTGCTGCCCCCAGGGTGCAGAGCTCATTGTTGGGGACAGGCTCAGGGGAGGGTGTGATGTGCTGTGGGGCTTTGGCAAAGGCCCCTGTTCCCAGCGGGCTCCAGCTGTGGCTGAGGCAGCCCAGGTGAGACCCATGAGGTGAGGATGGGCTGGGCCAGTCTCAGGTTCAGCCAGTGAAGCTGAGGATGGAGCTGGCTCTGCTGTGCTGAGGGGCCTGCCTGGGCATGGCAACCTGCTGGAGCTGGCTGAAGAGTGGCACAGAGGGGGTTCCACAGGCATGTGCCTCCAGCAAGGAACAGATAGTCCCCATGGCGAGGAAGGATTCCTCCCAGCCATCCCCGACAGAGCGCACCACCAGCCCAGAGTGCCAGGAGCTTGCTGTCTCTGTCGTCTGCAAGTGTGAGCCACCGTGCCTCTGGGAAGCACAGTGGGGGAGGAGTTTAGTAGTGTGCTATTTGTTTTTCAATTCTAGGCATACTGCATTTTGAGGAATTCACAACTTTACTGAGGAAGGAACTGGTTTTTTTTCAACAGGTTTGCTGTATGCTGCGTAAGTTGCTGATACCATTTTTCTTTACATGGATGATGGTGAGATTATTTAGCAGGGGGTAGGGTGAGTGCCTTGAGTCCCCCCTTTCCCCCTTACTTTCCCACCATCCCGCATTTCCCCAGGCCAACCCCCCCTGCTCGCTGTCACCTCTTTCCCCATTTCCCCTTTTCTTCTCCCCTGCCTCCTCTTTCCTCCCGCTGTCCTCTGTCTGTCTTGCCACTCTTTCCCCGTTCTACCCCTCAGCACGTCACCCCTTTCCTCTCTCTTTGCTGCTCGTCCTCCCACGTCCCACCTTTCTGCTTCCTTTTCCTTTTATTCCCCCCGTTCCAAGTCTCCCCTTTCCCCTTTTCCTCTTTCAGCCTTCTTTGTTCCCTTTCCCCCGCTATTCCTCTCTGTCACCTGCCCCCCCTTCCCTATGCTTCACTCACTGCCTCCCCCTTTCCCATTCTCTGTTTCCCTTTCCCTTCTTTCCCCATTCTCCCCGCAAGTTCCCTGTCAGCCCTTTCCCCTGTCTTTGTTCCTCCTTCTCCCGTGTCCCCCCTTTCCTACTTCCTTTACTCCTTTCTTTCCTCTGTCCCACGTCTCCCTTCCCCCCTTTTCTCTTTCAGCCTCCCCGTCCCCCTTTTCCCTCTTATTCCCGTCCCCCTTTCCCCTTTTTCCCCCCTGACCCCTGTCCCCCATTTCCCCTTTCTTTCTCCCTTGTTCCCCCTTTCCCCATCTTCCTTTTCTTCCCCCGTCCCATTTCCCTTTCTTCCCCTGCTACCCCCATCCTTTGTCCCATATCTCCTTCTTTCCCCATCTTCCCCCGTCCTCGTTTCCACTCCTCTCCCCCCATTGTCTTCTGTTCCCCCCTTCCCCCTTTATTCTCCCTTTATCCTCTCTCCCCGCTTTCCTTCTTTCTGCGTTCTCCCCCTCACCATGCCTGGTTCCCCATTTCCCTTTCCTTCCTCCCCTGTCCCTCTTTCCGCTTTCTTTCCCTCTGGCCCATGCCCTCTCCCCCTTTTTCCTTTTCCCTTTTTTTCCCCTTCCCATGTCCCAGCTTTGCCCCTTATCCCCTCCTTCCCCCATTCTTCCTGTCCCCTTTTCTGTCTTTTTTCCCTGTCCCCTTTCCCATTTCTTACCCCTGCTCCCCCTTTCTTTCTGTCCCTCCTTTCCCCTTGTCTTTCTCTTTTGTCTCCCTGTTTGTCGTCCCTGTCTTTTCCCTTCAGACTCCTCCCGTGTCTACTCTTTCCCCCTTATTCACCCCTGGTTCCCCCGTTCCCCTTTCTTGCACACGTCTCCTATCCATCCTTTCCATCCATCCTATCCACCTTTTCCATCCTGTTCCCTGTCCCACTTTTCTGCCTTTCTTTCCTCCCCGTTCCCAATACTCCCCCTTTCTTCCCCTCGACCCCCTTTTCCCCTTTCCCTTTTCTTTCCCCCATCCCCTTTTCCCATCCTATCCACACCATTCCCTGTCCTTCCTTCCCCGCTTTCTTCACCCCCGTCCCTCCTTCCCTCCTTCCTTGACCCCTTGTTCCCCCTTCTTTCTTTAGCCCTTTTCTTTCCCTTATGTATCCCTTATTGTTTTCCGCTGTCTGCCCTTTCCTCTTTCTTCTCCACCAATCCTCTGTTTCTCCTGTCCCCCTTTCCCCATTCTTCCCCTTCATGCCCTGTTCCTCCTTCCATTCTTCAACCCTTGTTCCCTGTTCCTTCTTTCCCCCTTATTTTTCCCTTGTCCCCTCTTCCTTTTTTATTTCCCCATTCTTTTTCCCCCATCGCCTGCTCCCCTTTTCCTTCTTTCCCTATTCTTCTCCCCTGTACCCTGCTGCCCCTTTCTTCCTTTATTTATTCTTTCCACCCCGTCCCCTGTTCCTCCTTTCCTTCTTTCTGCTTTCTTTTCCCTCCATCCCCTCTTGCTCCTTTCCTTCTTTCCCCATTTTTTGGCCCTTCTCCCTTGTTTCTTTTTTCCTTCCTTTCCCCATGCTTCCTGTCCGGTTTCGTCACCTGTTCTTTCCTCCTTTCTCCATTCTTCCCCCACCTTTGCCTGTTCTTCCTTTCCTTCTTTCCCCATTTTTCCACCCTGCCACCTGTTCCTTCTTCTTTCATTCCCCATTCTTTCAGCCCTCTGCTTTTCCTTGCTCCCTTGTCTGCTGTGCCTTCTTTCCCCATACTTCTCCCACTGTTCCTTGTTCCTGCTCTATTCTTCCCCTCGTCCACAGCTCGCTCTTTACTTCTTTCCCCATTCTTTACCCCTGTGCCCTGTTCCTCCATTCAGTCTTTCCCTTTTTCCCCATCGTCCCCTTTCTTCCACTCCGTCCCCATTCTTTCCCCCGTGTTCTTCCATTCCTTCTTTCTCTATTCTTTCCCCCCGCCCCATTTCTTTTCCCCCTTCATTCCTCATATTTCCCCCCCGTTCCTCCTTCCCTCATTCTTTCCCCAGGCCCTTGTTCCTCCTTTCCTTCTTGCCCCATTCTTTTCCTGTCCCCTGTTCCTCTTTTCTTTCCTTCTTTCCCCATTCTTTAACCCCACTGCCTGTTCCATTATTCTTTTCTTTCCCAATTCTTTCCCCCATTCCCTGTGCCTTATTTACTTTTTTCCTCCTTCCCCACCTGTCTCCCGTTCCTCTTTTTTTCTTTGTTCTTCCCCCATCACCTGTTTCCCCTTTCCTTCTTTCCTTGTTCTTTCTCCATCCCATTTCTTCTCCCCCAGTCTCCTGTTCCTCCTTTCCTTCCTTTCCTATTCTTTTCCTCTGTCCCCTGTTCCTTTCTTTCCTTCTTTCCCCATTCTTCAACCCCGTCCCCTGTTCTTTTATTCTTTTATTTCCCCATTCTTTCCCCCGTCCCCTCTTCCACCTTTCCTTCTTTCCACTTTGTTTCCCCCCCAGCCCCTACTCCTCCTTCCCCTCTTTCTGCATTCTTTCCTGCCCGTCCCCTGTTCCTTCTTTCCCTGTTCTTCTCCTTGGTCCCCTCTTCCTCTTTTCCTTCTTACCCCTTTCTTCGTCCTCATCTCCTTTCTCCCCCCCTCATGCCCTGTTCCACCTTTCCTTCTTTCTGCATTCTTGACCCCGTCCGCTGTTCCTCCTTTCCTTCTTTCCCAATTCTTCATGTCCCATCCCCATCCTCCGTTCTTCATCCATTCTTCCTCCTCCATCCTGTTCCTCCTCCTCTTCTTTACCCATTCTTCCTCCTCCATTCCGTTGCTCCTCTCTTCTTTACCCATTCTTCCTTCTCCGTCCCCAGTTCCTCTTTTCCTTCTTTCCCCATTCTTCCCCCTGTCGCCGGTTTCCCTTGACTTCTAGCCCCATTCTTCTCCCTTGTGCCCCGTTTTCCTTTTTTACCCATTTTTCCCACTCCCCCACGTCCCCTCTTCATCATTCTTCCCCCTGTCCCCTGTTTCTTTTTTCCCTTCTTTCCTCATGTTTCCCCTCCACCCCGTTCCTCCTTGCCTGCTTTCCCTATTCCTCGTCCCCGTTCACTCTTCCTCCTTTTCTTTCTTCCTGCCCATCCGCTCTTCCTCCTCTCCTTATTTTCCCATCCTTTTTGTCCATCCCCTCTTCCTCTTTTCCTTCTCACACCTTTCTTCCCCCCCCCCCCCCCCCATCTCCTTTCTTTCCCCTCGTCCCCGGTTCCTTTTTTCCTTCTTTTCCCATTTTCCCTGTCCCATGTTTCTCCTTTCCCTTCTTTCCCTGTTCTTTTCCTCCCATACTGTGTTCCTCCTTTCCTTCTTTCCACGTTTTTTCTGCCTGTCGCCTGTTCCTTCTTTCCTTCTTTCTGCATTTATTGCCCCATCCCCTGTGCCTACTTTCCTTCTCTCTGTTATTTCTCTGTCCCATTTCTCCTACCCTCCTCCCCTCCTCATTTTCCCACCTGTTCCTTCATTCCCTTCTTTCCCCATTCTGTTGCCTGTTCCTATTTTACTTCTTTCGGCATTCTTTCCTTCCCATCCCCTCTTCCTCCTTTCCTTCTTTCCTCATCTTCCCCCTGGCCCACATTTCCCATCTCTTCCTCCTCCGTCCTTTTTCTTAGCCCCTGTCCCTGTTTTTCCATTCCCTCTTTCCTCATATTTTCTCCCCCGTCTCCTGTTCCTCCTTCTTTCTCTAGTCTTCTCTTTCTCCTGTTCCTCTTTTCCTTCTTCCCCCATCTCCTTTCTTCCTCCTTGTCTCCTGTTCCTTCTTTCCTTCTTTACCCTTCCTCCCTGTCGCCTATTCCTTCTTTCCTTTTTTCCCTGTTCTTCCCCTGCCATCCCACATTTCCCCTTTCTTCCTACCCCGTCCCCTGTTCCTCCTTTCCCCATTCTTTCCGCCTGTCACCTCTTTTTTCTTTCCTTCTTTCTGCATTCTTCCACCACGTCCCCTATTCCTTCCCTCCTTTCCTCCTTGCCTCTTTCTCTTCTCCCCATGCTGTCCCACATTTCCCCTTTCTTCCCCCCTCATCCTCTTTCTTCCCACCCTGTCTCCTGTTCCTCCTTTTCTTTCTTACCCCATTTATCTCTCCTTTTCCTCTGTCCCTCTTTCTTTCTTCCCAGTTCTTTTCCTCTTGTGCCCTGTTCCTCCTTTCATTCTTTCTTCATTCTTCCCCCGTCCCCTATTCCTCCTTTCCTCTTTCCCAATTTTTCCCCCATCCCCCGATTCTCCTTTTCTGCTTTTCCCATTCTTTCTCCCCTGATGTCCCTTGCTCCTTTTTTCCTTCTTTCCCTGTTCTTCACTTCATCTGTCACTTCATTTAAGGCCCAGCCTAAGCCATGACAGCAATGACAGATAGGGCACCGGAGCGGACTCAGCTGAGGAGAGCGGTGGTCGGAAGGGTTGGTTCTTTCTCAGCTGCTGTATTACAGGCGGTGTACAAGCCTCTGCTTGCGCTCTGTCCGTCGTTCCTATCCAGAACATAGTTCTGGCAGAAGTCGGGTAATATGCGGGGTCTCGTTCTAAGTGACATATGACCCCCCCAGCATTGTGGGTTTTCTTTTAGAAGGAAACTAAAGCACATTGAGTCTTGATAAAAACAGGGTTATTGGGCTTAATGATCTACTTGCCTGTGTAGGCTAGGATGACGTCTTTCTCAGCATTCAGGAGGGCGACGGTGTTGTGGAGGAGGCATCTCTTCTCAGGATGCTTATTGCTCATGCTGTGGCTGCTTTTGGGATTATTTTTTTCTTTTCCTTTTGCAGAGGAGGAGGAGGAAGCTGGTGACCACAGGAATGCATCGGATGGCTGGTTTTTGTGGACTGCATCAAGGATGGATTTGGATGCCACCCGGGTATCCAAAAGTTAAGTAGATAGTCAGGCGCCGGAGAGGGACTGAGGTGGACAATTGCAAAATGGGGTCTTTGATGTTAGCATAGTGGTGAGGGCCGTCCCGGGGCACAGTCATATTTGGGAAGGTAAAAGATGTGGCTTACTGTTCAGTGTGATGCTAGCGCATCCCGGGCAGGGCAGTTCCAGCCTGTGTGTGTTGTCGTGTCATTTGTGTGGTCTGTGTTGTGTATCTTAGTCCTTTCTTGGGTCTCGAGGTCATCTTTAAGCTCAACGAGCATGGCGTGAAGACTCGGGCATCATCCTTAGGGTCTTGAATGCTCAGATCCGTGGGCATAGCACCATTAGGCTGCCACTCTTCTTGCGTTAGAATCTTTAGGTGTGCATTGGTCTTGTGTCTCGGAAGTTTCTGGACGGCCCACTTCAGTGACTGGGATTTCTTCCCTGCATCGTTACGTTCTTAGGTCTTGAAGCCAGGCTTCCTGCACATACATCTTGTCGGGCTTGTCAATCCCTTCTTATCAGGGACTGTGAAGTTCTACACTTTGTTTCAGGGGTTCCGTAGAACCTCTTCACATTGTCACCATCACAGTCCCACAGGTCATCTTGCCTGATGGTGACTTTGGTCCTGGTGCCATTCTTCTTGCTGGGAGATTTCTCTCGTCTTTTCAGGCGTGTCTTTCATGGTGTTCTTCGTAGTGTTGGTCTACGACTGTGTGTGTTTGGCTCAGGGCTGCCCTGCCCAGGTGCGTAGTGTCCAGGGTAGGCAGAATCACGATGAGTGTCTGTAGTGAATATGAGGATCTGTCTAGACCCAGGCAAAGGTTGCGTAGTCATCCCGAGTTGATTAGCTCTCGGGAGGCTGTGTGGACGGGTGTTTCATTAGTGGGTGCTGGCATAAGTGGAACTAATTTGGAGAGGGTGTTCATGGCTAGTGAAGGAGACAGTATCTCAAAGACAGTAAGGCTGCTTTCTGTGGGGTTTAATTTTTGCGGGCTTACTTTTTTTTTGGATGGCAGTTGGACTTAGGTGAACTTAGTTGGACTTAGGTGAACAGGGTTCTTAAGTAGCAGCAAGACCTTTGGAATTAAGCTACTGCTCCGCATTAGGGTAATGTTTGATATTGGTGTTTTTTTTTCAGATGCAGAGAGATGAGATGGACAGGGTGATGCAGGCGAGCTGACAGGAGTGTGGTACAAAAGTGGCTTGGCACGAGGTAATAAAGGGAAGATGTGATCGGTGGCTCCATAAATATTTTTGGCCACTTCCTTTTTTCATGTGAATGTGAGGTTATGTAGCCATGTGCCGGTCTGAGGTACAACAGAACCAGTGTTGTTTTCAGGTAAGTCTCTTCCAACGAACTGAACTGTCTGAAGATAATGACGTATTTTTCAGGTAGTATCTGCCTTCAGAGAGCCAAGACCTTGTATTTACACTTAATGCAAAGGTATGCTGTGCAGAGAGGCTCTTGCTTATACTTCTTGCTGTAACAGTGCAGCTCAGCTAACTTATATATATTCCCTTTTGGAGGGTCGGAAGCAGAAAAGTGTAGAGGCGTCACACCCACGGTGAAGAGAAGACAGGACCGGTGACCCGAATCTGACTGATGGGGTATTGCATTCCATCCTCATCACGCTCAGTATAAAAGCGGGGGGATCGAAGGGGTCGGTACCTTTGCTTCAGGGGCTGGCGTCTGAGGGCTCCTCTGTCTGTTTGACATTCCTCAATCCCGATCTGTGCATTTATGCAACCAAATCCAGAATCCGGTTCCAATCCGTCGCTGAGTCCAGTCTCGGACTTTGCCCATGCCTGCCTGTGAAATGATGGTCATCCTGGGAGCCTGATACCAGGTTGTGGATATATTTTATCTATCTTATTTTTTTTCCTGTTATTGTTGTTTCTCCTTGGTATAACTTTTCTGTTTATATTTCATTATGAAAGAGTTCAGTTTCTCTTTCAGTTCCTAAGTCTCCCTCACATTCTTTCCTTCCTCAGGAGAGAAGTTCAAAGAGAGCATCTGTCACTTGGTTTAATGCCCAGCCTAAACTGTGACAGCAACTATGGTTAGGGCACCAGAGCAGACTCAGCCGAGGAGAGCAGCGGCCTAGAGCATTGGTTCTTTCTCAGGTGCTGTATTACAGGTGGCACACAAGCCTCTGCTTGCACTCTGTCCATCGGTCCTATTCAGAACGTGGTTCTGGCAGAAGTCGGGTAATATGCGGGGTCTCGCTAGAAGTGATGTATGACCCTGCTAACATTGTGGGTTTTCTTTTACAAGGAAACTGAAGACATGGTGTTTTCTTTAAAAACGTGTTTATCGGGCTTAATGATCTACTTGCCTATGTAGGCTAGGCTGATGTCTTTCTCTTTCTTTCTATGTCCTGAAAAAATTTAATTAAGTTTACATACCTACAGGGCCCCATTGCTGACACAATCGATGTAGTTGTAATAAAAGAGGATGTATTTTCACTTCCTCTAAGGGTCGCTTTCTGTGTTCTGGTGTTTTGCATGCTGTACTTCTCAGGCCTGTGAGGAAAGGAGCAGCTTCTCCTCTGGCAGGCTCTATGCCTTGTGGAGGTCAGCCAGGCCCCTCTCCCAGGTGCTGGTGGGAAGGACGGTGGGCAGGTCCCGGGGTACATAACCCACAGCCTCTGCTGGGGCAGCTCATTCTGCTGCCAGGTGTCTCCAGGGTCAGAGCTCTGCTGGTCCTTCTGTCACTTGCAGCTTCAGAGGTGGCTCAGCTCCTTGGATGGAGATGTTATCCCATTTAGAGAATAGCAGGTAGGAAGCTGGAGGTGGCAAGACCTTGAGGACCAGATGAGGTTTGGCAGCACATACAGTAGAGAGCGGCCTCGTGTGCTGGTTCTCTTCCTTCTGTTTTTTCAGGTGAGTCACATTGTAATGAGCGGTTCGGGGGTGGTGAGATGGTTTAAGGGTACCGTTTTCTGTCTTCCAGGCACGGCCACTTTTCTGGAATCCCTGGCTGTATTGAAGATGGAAGTTTCTTGCTGTTTCTTTTTTCACTGGTTTTACTGTATCCTGGGTAAGATGCCGATAGCATTTGTCTCAATGTGGCAGATGATGAGATTACTTTGCAGAGACTAGGTGACCATCTTGTCTCAAGAAAGCAGCAGGGATGTAAAGTATAATGTCTTGCAGGGTGTGGGGCGCCTCGTCGCCTTCCCCCACGGTGTGCAGGGTACCGCCATGTCCCTGGAGCATTCGTGGCTTGTAGCAGGCCCCTGGTGTAGGTCGGGTCAGGGCTTCGCTGACTCTGTGGGTCTGTAGCAGAGCCCGGAGTCCGTGGAAAGACAGAAGATAGGAGTTGATGGCGGAACGCAGGGAGGAGCTGAGAAGAGCGGCTTCCAAGGAGCGTCTGATGCTGGGTGTTTGGGCTGGCAAATAGAGTGCGGGAGCTGTGGGGAAGAAGTGGGGCTCCTTCCCTGATGGCTCAGGAGAAGAGAGAGGCTTTCTAAAGTTTTGGCACCGGGGCATGGCTAGGAAAGGGAGGCAGGTTCACAAGTCTTTCTCAGACAGGTTTTGCAGATGGGTTTGGTTGTCATCGGAGCCTGGTGTGTTCTAGGCTCTCGCATTTGAGGCGAGCCGGATAGTATCGAGCTGGGGCACGGGACTGGTGGTTTGGCAGAAGCGCAGTGGTAATGTTTTGTTTCTTGGTATCTTAGGTGCCGTGAATAACTGTCACGGCAGCCTCAGACTCTGGAATCATCACGGGGCAGGCGAGCGTAATGCCACAGCGTTCATGAGACTGAGGGTGTTGTGGAAGAGGTTGGCATCTCCTCTCAAGATGGTTATTGCTGGTGCTGTGGCTGCTTTTGGGATAATTTTTTTCTTTTCCTTTTGCAGAAGAAGAGGAGGGACCTGGTGACAGCAGGAATGTATCAGGTGGCTGTTTTCTGTGGACTACATCAAGGAAGGATTCAGATGCCCGGCCCTCTGAAAGCTTAGTTGACAGTCAGGTGCTGTAGAGGGGCAGAGGTGGACAATTGCAAAATGGGATCTTTGATGTTAGCATAGTAGGGGGGGGCTGTCCTGGGACAGTCTCCTTTGGGCAGGTAAAGGATGTTGTTTACTGTTTGGCATGATGCTAGTGTGTCCTGGGCAGGGCAGTTCCAGCCTGTGCATGTTGTTGTGTTGTTCATGTGGTCCGTGTTCTGTGTCTTAGACCTTTCTTGGGTCTCGAGGTCATCTTTAAGGTCCAGGAGCACGATGTGGGGCCCCAGGCATCATCCTTAGGGTCTCGAATGCTCGGACCTGTGGGCGTAGCGCCATTCGGCTGCCGTTCTTGCATTAGAAACTTAAGCGTGTATCGGTCTTGCGTCTCGGAACTTTCCGGACAGCCCACTTCCACGACTGGGACTTCTTCCCTGTGTCGTTACGTTCTTAGGTCTTGAAGCCAGTCTTCCTGCACATACGTCTTAGCAGTCTTGACAGTCCCTTCTTATCACAGATGATGATGTTCTGCACTTCGTATCAGGGGCTTGCATTGAGCCTCTTCACATCACCACCGAGGCACGGCTTTCCCTCCTGGCTCTTCGGGCGTGGGAGCTGTCGCCAGAGCCGCGGCCCTACCGGAAAATGCTTCGCAGGCTGGCACGGCAGCGCTGCGCCCGAAGAGCCAGGAGGGAAAGCCGTGCCTCGTTGAAAAGCTCTTTGGCAGCCGCTCATGTGGCCCCACAGCCCGTGGGGCTGCGGGCTTTGCGGCGGCCGTCAGCCTCGGCGCCACCGGTGCGCACGTGGTGCTGCCACGCCAGCCTGCGAAGCATTTTCCGGTAGGGCTGCGATTCTGGCGACAGATCCCACGCCAGAAGAGCCAGGAGGGAAAGCCGTGCCTCGTTGGAAAGCTCTTTGGCAGCCGCTTGCGTGGCCCCACAGCCCGTGGGGCTGCGGGCTTTGCGGCGGCAGTCAGCCTCGGCGCCACCGGCGCCCAAGTGGCGCCGCCGCGCCAGCCTGCGAAGCATTTTCCGGTAGGGCCGCGGCTTTGGCGACAGCTCCCACGCCCGAAGAGCCAGGAGGGAAAGCCGTGCCTCGTTGGAAAGCTCTTTGGCAGCCGCTCGCGTGGCCCCACAGCCCGTGGGGCTGCGGGCTTTGCGGCGGCTGTCAGCCTCGGCGCCACCGGCGCCAACGTGGCGCCGCCGCGCCAGCCTGCGAAGCATTTTCCGGTAGGGCCGCGGCTCTGGCCACAGCTCCCACGCCCGAAGAGCCAGGAGGGAAAGCCGTGCCTCCTTGGAAAGCTCTTAGGCAGCCGCTCGCGTGGCCCCACAGCCCATGGGTCTGCGGGCTTTGCGGCGGCCGTCACCCTCGGCGCCACAGGCGCCCACCTGGCGCCGCCGCGCCAGCCCCCAAGGCATTTTCCGGTAGGGCCGCGGCTCTGGCGACAGCTCCCACGCCCGAAGAGCCAGGAGGGAAAGCTGTGCCTCATTGGAAAGCTCTTTGCCAGCCGCTCGCGTGGCCCCACAGCCCGTGGGGCTGCGGGCTTTCCGGCGGCTGTCAGCCTCGGCGCCACCGCGCCAGCCCCCAAAGCATTTTCGGGTAGGGCCACGGCTCTGGCGACAGCTCCCACGCCCGAAGAGCCAGGAGGGAAAGCTGTGCCTCGTTGGAAAGCTCTTTGGCAGCCGCTCGCGTGGCCCCACAGCCCGTGGGGCTGCGGGCTTTCCGGCGGCCGTCAGCCTCGGCGCCACCGGCGCCCACCTGGCGCCACCGCGCCAGCCCGCGAAGCATTTTCCGGTAGGGCCGCGTCTCTGGCCACAGCTGCCACGCCCAAAGAGCCAGGAGGGAAAGCCGTGCCTCGTTGGAAAGCTCTTTGGCAGCCGCTCGCGTGGCCCCACAGCCCTTGCGGCTGCGGGCTTTCCGGCAGCTGTCAGCCTCGGCGCCACCGGCGCACACCTGGCGCCGCCGCGCCAGCCCCCAAAGCATTTTCCGGTAGGGCCGCGGCTGTGGCGACAGCTCCCACGCCCGAAGAGCCAGGAGGGAAAGCTGTGCCTCGTTGGAAAGCTCTTTGGCAGCTGCTCGCGTGGCCCCACAGCCCGTGGGGCTGCGGGCTTTCCGGCAGCCGTCAGCCTCGGCGCCACCGGCGCCCACCTGGCGCCGCCACGCCAGCTTGCGAAGCATTTTCCGGTAGGGCCGCGGCTCTGGCCACAGCTCCCACGCCCAAAGAGCCAGGAGGGAAAGCCGTGCCTCGTTGGAAAGCTCTTTGGCACCCGCTCGCGTGGCCCCACAGCCCGTGGGGCTGCGGGCTTTCCGGCAGCCGTCAGCCTCGGCGCCACCGGCGCCCCCCTGGCGCCGCCACGCCAGCTTGCGAAGCATTTTCCGGTAGGGCCGCGGCTCTGGCCACAGCTCCCACGCCCAAAGAGCCAGGAGGGAAAGCCGTGCCTCGTTGGAAAGCTCTTTGGCAGACGCTCGCGTGGCCCCACAGCCCGTGGGGCTGCGGGCTTTCCGGCGGCCGTCAGCCTCGGCGCCACCGGCGCCCACCTGGTGCCGCCGCGCCAGCCTGCGAAGCATTTTCCAGTAGGGCTGCGGCTCTGGCCACAGCTCCCACGCCCGAAGAGCCAGGAGGGAAAGCCGTGCCTCGTTGGAAAGCTCTTTGGCAGCCGCTCGTGTGGCCCCACAGCCCGTGGGGCTGCGGGCTTTGCGGCGGCCGTCAGCCTCGGCGCCACCGGCGCCCACCTGGCGCCGCCGCGCCAGCCCCCAAAGCATTTTACGGTAGGGCCGCGGCTCTGGCCACAGCTCCCACGCCCGAAAAGTCAGGAGGGAAAGCTGTGCGTCGTTGGAAAGCTCTTTGGCAGCCGCTCGCGTGGCCCCACAGCCCGTGGGGCTGCGGGCTTTCCGGCGGCCGTCAGCCTCGGCGCCACTGGTGCCCACCTGGCGCCGCCGCGCCAGCCTGCGAAGCATTTTCCGGTAGGGCCGCGGTTCTGGCCACAGCAACCACGCCCGAAGAGCCAGGAGGGAAAGCCGTGCCTTGTTGGAAAGCTCTTTGGCAGCCGCTCGCGTGGCCCCACAGCCCGTGGGGCTGCGGGCTTTGCGGCGGCCGTCATCCTCGGCGCCACCGTCACCCACCTGGCGCCGCCGCGCCAGCCTGCGAAGCATTTTCCGGTAGGGCCGCGGCTCTGGCCACAGCTCCCATGCCCAAAGAGCCAGGAGGGAAAGCCGTGCCTCGTTGGAAAGCTCTTTGGCACCCGCTCGCGTGGCCCCACAGCCTGTGGGGCTGCGGGCTTTCTGGCGGCCGTCAGCCTCGGCGCCACCGGCGCCGTCGTGGCGCCGCCGCGCCAGCCTGCGAAGCATTTTCCGGTAGGGCCGCGTCTCTGGCCACAGCTCCCACGCCCGAAGAGCCAGGAGGGAAAGCCGTGCCTCGTTGAAAATCTCTTTGGCAGCCGCTCGCGTGGCCCCACAGCCCGTGGGGCTGCGGGCTTTGCGGCGGCCGTCAGCCTCGGCGCCACTGGCGCCCACCTGGCGCCGCCGCGCCAGCCCCCAAACCATTTTCCGGTAGGGCCGCGGCTCTGGCCACAGCTCCCACGCCCGAAGAGCCAGGAGGGAAAGCCGTGTCTCCTTCGGAAGATCTTTGGCAGCCGCTCGCATGGCCCCACAGCCCGTGGGGCTGCGGGCTTTCTGGCGACCGTCAGCCTCGGCGCCATCTTTGCCCACCTGGCGCCGCCGCGCCAGCCTGCAAAGCATTTTCCGGTAGGGTTGCGGCTCTGGCCACAGCTCCCACGCCCGAAGAGCCAGGAGGGAAAGCCGTGCCTCGTTGGAATGCTCTTTGGCAGCCGCTCGCGTGGCCCCACAGCCCGTGGGGCTGCGGGTTTTCTGGCGGCCGTCAGCCTCGGCGCCACCGGCGCCCACCTGGCGCCGCCGCGCCAGCCTGCGAAGCATTTTCCGGTAGGGCCGCGGCTCTGGCCACAGCTCCCACGCCCGAAGAGCCAGGAGGGAAAGCTGTGCCTCGTTGGAAAGCTCTTTGGCAGCCGCTCGCGTGGCCCCACAGCCCGTGGGGCTGCGGGCTTTCTGGCGGCTGTCAGCCTCGGCGCCATCGGCGCCCACGTGGCTCCGCCGCGCCAGCCTGCGAAGCATTTTCCGGTAGGGCCGCGGCTCTGGCCACAGCTCCCACGCCCGAAGAGCCAGGAGGGAAAGCTGTGCCTCGTTGGAAAGCTCTTTGGCAGCCGCTCGAGGGCCCCACAGCCCGTGGGGCTGCGGGCTTTCCGGCGGCCGTCAGCCTCGGCGCCACCGGCGCCCACGTGGCGCCGCCGCGCTCGCCTGCGAAGCGTTTTCCGGTAGGACCGCGGCTCTGGTCACAGCTCCCACGCCCAAAGAGCCAGGAGGGAAAGCCGTGCCTCGTTGGAAAGCTCTTTGGCTGCCGCTCGCGTGGCCCCACAGCCCGTGGGGCTGCGGGCTTTCTGGCGACCGTCAGCCTCGGCGCCATCGTCGCCCACCTGGCGCCGCCGCGCCAGCCTGCGAAGCATTTTCCGGTAGGGCCGCGTCTCTGGCCACAGCTCCCACGCCCGAAGAGCCAGGAGGGAAAGCCGTGTCTCCTTGGAAAGCTCTTTGGCAGCCGCTCGCGTGGCCCCAGAGCCCGTGGGGCTGCGGGCTTTCCGGCGGCCGTCAGCCTCGGCGCCACTGGCGCCCACGTGGCGCCGCCGCGCCAGCCTGCAAAGCATTTTCCGGTAGGGCCGCGGCTCTGGCCACAGCTCCCACGCCCGAAGAGCCAGGAGGGAAAGCCGTGCCTCCTTGGAAAGCTCTTTGGCAGCCGCTCGCGTGGCCCCACAGCCCATGGGGCTGCGGGCTTTCCGGCGGCCGTCAGCCTCGGCGCCACCAGTGCCCACCTGGCGCTGCTGCGCCAGCCTGCGAAGCATTTTCCGGTAGGGCCGCGTCTCTGGCCACAGCTCCCATGCCCGAAGAGCCAGGAGGGAAAGCCGTGTCTCCTTCGGAAGCTCTTTGGCAGCCGCTCGCGTGGCCCCACAGCCCGTGGGGCTGCGGGCTTTCTGGCGACCGTCAGCCTCGGCGCCATCGTCGCCCACGTGGCGCCGCCGCGCCAGCCTGCGAAGCATTTTCTGGTAGGGCTGCGGCTCTGGCCACAACTCCCACGCCCGAAGAGCCAGGAGGGAAAGCCGTGCCTCCTTGGAAAGCTCTTTGGCAGCCGCTCACGTGGCCCCACAGCCCGTGGGGCTGCGGGCTTTCCGGCGGCCGTCAGCCTCGGCGCCACCGGCGCCCACCTGCGAAGCATTTTCCGGTAGGGCCGCGGCTCTGGCCACAGCTCCCACG
The DNA here is from genome assembly GCF_964199755.1 of Larus michahellis. Lineage (NCBI taxonomy): Eukaryota > Metazoa > Chordata > Aves > Charadriiformes > Laridae > Larus > Larus michahellis. The sequence continues at coordinate 8,441,948 of NC_133915.1, forward strand.
CCCGAAGAGCCAGGAGGGAAAGCCGTGCCTCCTTGGAAAGCTCTTTGGCAGCCGCTCGCGTGGCCCCACAGCCCGTGGGGCTGCGGGCTTTCCGGCGGCCGTCAGCCTCGGCGCCAGTGGCGCCCACCTGGCGCCGCCGCGCCAGCCTGCGAAGCATTTTCCGGTAGGGCCGCGGCTATGGCCACAGCTCCCACGCCCGAAGAGCCAGGAGGGAAAGCCGTGCCTCCTTGGAAAGCTCTTTGGCAGCCGCTCGCGTGGCCCCACAGCCCGTGGGGCTGCGGGCTTTCCGGTGGCCGTCAGCCTCGGCGCCACCGGCGCCCACGTGGCACCGCCGCGCCAGCCTGCGAAGCATTTTCCAGTAGGGCCGCGGCTCTGGCCACAGCTCCCACGCCCGAAGAGCCAGGAGGGAAAGCCGCGTCTCCTTCGGAAGCTCTTTGGCAGCCGCTCGCGTGGCCCCACAGCCCATGGGGCTGCGGGCTTTCTGGCGACCGTCAGCCTCGGCGCCATCGTCGCCCACCTGGCGCCGCCGCGCCAGCCTGCGCAGCATTTTCCGGTAGGGCCGCGGCTCTGGCCACAGCTCCCACGCCCGAAGAGCCAGGAGGGAAAGCCGTGCCTCCTTGGAAAGCTCTTTGGCAGCCGCTCGCGTGCCCCCACAGCCCATGGGGCTGCGGGCTTTCCGGCGGCCGTCAGCCTCGGCGCCACCGGCGCCCACGTGGCGCTGCTGCGCCAGCCTGCGAAGCATTTTCCGGTAGGGCCGCGGCTCTGGCCACAGCTCCCACGCCCGAAGAGCCAGGAGGGAAAGCCGTGCCTCCTTGGAAAGCTCTTTGGCAGCCGCTCGCGTGGCCCAACGGCCCGTGGGGCTGCGGGCTTTCCGGCGGCCGTCAGCCTCGACGGCACCGGCACCCACCTGGCGCCACCGCGCCAGCCTGCGAAGCATTTTCCGGTAGGGCCGCGGCTCTGGCCACAGCTCCCACGCCCAAAGAGCCAGGAGGGAAAGCCGTGCCTCCTTGGAAAGCTCTTTGGCAGCCGCTCACGTGGCCCCACAGCCCGTGGGGCTGCGGGCTTTGCGGCGGCCGTCAGCCTCGGCGCCACCGGCGCCCACCTGGAGCCGCCGCGCCAGCCTGCGAAGCATTTTCCGGTAGGGTTGCGGCTCTGGCCACAGCTCCCACGCCTGAAGAGCCAGGAGGGAAAGCCGTGCCTCGTTGGAATGCTCTTTGGCAGACGCTCGCGTGGCCCCACAGCCCGTGGGGCTGCGGGCTTTCCGGCGGCCGTCAGCCTCGGCGCCACCGGCGCCCACCTGGCGCCGCCGCGCCAGCCTGCGAAGCATTTTCCGGTAGGGCCGCGGCTCTGGCCACAGCTCCCACGCCCAAAGAGCCAGGAGGGAAAGCCGTGCCTCGTTGGAAAGCTCTTTGGCAGCCGCTCGCGTGGCCCCACAGCCCGTGGGGCTGCGGGTTTTCCGGCGGCCGTCAGCCTCAGCGCCACTGGCGCCCACCTGGCGCCGCCGCGCCAGCCTGCGAAGCATTTTCCGGTAGGGCCGCGGCTATGGCCACAGCTCCCACGCCCGAAGAGCCAGGAGGGAAAGCCGTGCCTCGTTGGAAAGCTCTTTGGCAGCCGCTCGCGTGGCCCCACAGCCCGTGGGGCTGCGGGCTTTCTGGCGACCGTCAGCCTCGGCGCCATCGTCGCCCACCTGGCGCCGCCACACCAGCCTGCGAAGCATTTTCGGGTAGGGCCGTGGCTCTGGCCACAGCTCCCACGCCCGAAGAGCCAGGAGGGAAAGCCGTGCCTCCTTGGAAAGCTCTTTGGCAGCCGCTCGCGTGGCCCCACAGCCCGTGGGGCTGCGGGCTTTCCGGTGGCCGTCAGCCTCGGCGCCACCGGCGCCCACGTGGCGCCGCCGCGCCAGCCTGCGAAGCATTTTCCGGTAGGGCCGCGGCTCTGGCCACAGCTCCCACGCCCGAAGAGCCAGGAGGGAAAGCCGTGCCTCGTTGGAAAGCTCTTTGGCAGCCGCTCGCGTGGCCCCACAGCCCGTGGGGCTGCGGGCTTTCCGGCGGCCGTCAGCCTTGGCGCCAACGGCGCCCACCTGGCGCCGCCGCGCCAGCCCGCGAAGCATTTTCCGGTAGGGCCGCGGCTCTGGCCACAGCTCCCACGCCCGAAGAGCCAGGAGGGAAAGCCGTGCCTCCTTGGAAAGCTCTTTGGCAGCCGCTCGCGTGGCCCCACAGCCCGTAGGGCTGCGGGCTTTCCGGCAGCTGTCAGCCTCGGCGCCACCGGCGCCCACCTGGCGCCGCTGCGCCAGCCTGCGAAGCATTTTCGGGTAGGGCCGTGGCTCTGGCCACAGCTCCCACGCCCGAAGAGCCAGGAGGGAAAGCTGTGCCTCGTTGGAAAGCTCTTTGGCAGCCGCTCACGTGGCCCCACAGCCCGTGGGGCTGCGGGCTTTCCGGCGGCCGTCAGCCTCGGCGCCACCGGCGCCCACCTGGCGCCGCCGCGCCAGCCTGCGAAGCATTTTCCGGTAGGGTTGCGGCTCTGGCCACAGCTCCCACGCCCGAAGAGCCAGGAGGGAAAGCCGTGCCTCGTTGGAATGCTCTTTGGCAGCCGCTCGCGTGGCCCCACAGCCCGTGGGGCTGCGGGGTTTCTGGCGGCCGTCAGCCTCGGCGCCACCGGCGCCCACCTGGCGCCGCCGCGCCAGCCTGCGAAGCATTTTCCGGTAGGGCCGCGGCTCTGGCCACAGCTCCCACGCCCGAAGAGCCAGGAGGGAAAGCTGTGCCTCGTTGGAAAGCTCTTTGGCAGCCGCTCGCGTGGCCCCACAGCCCGTGGGGCTGCGGGCTTTCCGGTGGCCGTCAGCCTTGGCATCACCGGCGTCCACGTGGTGCCGCAGCGCTAGCCTGCGAAGCATTTTCCGGTAGGGAAGCGGCTCTGGCCACAGCTCCCACGCCCGAAGAGCCAGGAGGGAAAGCCGTGCCTCGTTGGAAAGCTCTTTGGCAGCCGCTCGCGTGGCCCCACAGCCCGTGGGGCTGCGGGCTTTCCGGCGGCCGTCAGCCTCGGCGCCACTGGCGCCCACCTGGCGCCGCCGCGCCAGACTGCAAAGCATTTTCCGGTAGGGCCGCGGCTCTGGCCACAGCTCCCACGCCCGAAGAGCCAGGAGGGAAAGCCGTGCCTCCTTGGAAAGCTCTTTGGCAGCCGCTCGCGTGGCCCCACAGCCCGTGGGGCTGCGGGCTTTCCGGCGGCCGTCAGCCTCGGCGCCACCGGCGCCCACCTGGCGCCGCCACACCAGCCTGTGAAGCATTTTCCGGTAGGGCCGCGGCTATGGCCACAGCTCCCACGCCCAAAGAGCCAGGAGGGAAAGCTGTGCCTCCTTGGAAAGCTCTTTGGCAGCCGCTCGCGTGGCCCCACAGCCCGTAGGGCTGCGGGCTTTGCGGCGGCTGTCAGCCTCGGCGCTACCGGCGCCCACCTGGCGCCGCTGCGCCAGCCTGCGAAGCATTTTCCGGTAGGGCCGTGGCTCTGGCCACAGCTCCCACGCCCAAAGAGCCAGGAGGGAAAGCCGTGCCTCCTTGGAACGTTCTTTGGCAGCCGCTCGCGTGGCCCCACAGCCCGTGGGGCTGTGGGCTTTCCGGTGGCCGTCAGCCTCGGCGCCACCGGCGCCCACGTGGCACCGCCGCGCCAGCCCGCGAAGCATTTTCCAGTAGGGCCGCGGTTCTGGCCACAGCTCCCAAGCCCGAAGAGCCAGGAGGGAAAGCCGTGCCTCATTGGAAAGCTCTTTGGCAGCCGCTCGCGTGGCCCCACAGCCCATGGGGCTGCGGGGTTTCTGGCGGCCGTCAGCCTCGGCGCCACCGGCGCCCACGTGGCACCGCCGTTCCAGCCCCGAAAGCATTTTCCGGTAGGGCCGCAGCTCTGGCCACAGCTCCCACGCCCGAAGAGCCAGGAGGGAAAGCCGTGCCTCGTTGGAAAGCTCTTTGGCAGCCGCTCGCGTGGCCCCACAGCCCGTGGGGCTGCGGGGTTTCTGGCGGCCGTCAGCCTCGGCGCCACCGGCGCCCACGTGGCACCGCCGCGCCAGCCTGCGAAGCATTTTCCGGTAGGGCCGCGGCTCTGGCGACAGCTCTCACGCCCGAAGAGCCAGGAGGGAAAGCCGTGCCTCGTTGGAAAGCTCTTTGGCTGCCGCTCGCGTGGCCCCACAGCTCGTGGGGCTGCGGGTTTTCCGGCGGCCGTCAGCCTCGGCGCCACTGGCGCCCACCTGGCGCCGCCGCGCCAGCCTGCGAAGCATTTTCCGGTAGGGCCGCGGCTCTGGCCACAGCTCCCACGCCCGAAGAGCCAGGAGGGAAAGCCGTGCCTCCTTGGAAAGCTCTTTGGCAGCCGCTCGCGTGGCCCCACAGCCCGTGGGGCTGCGGGCTTTCCGGCGGCCGTCAGCCTCGGCGCCAGTGGCGCCCACCTGGCGCCGCCGCGCCAGCCTGCGAAGCATTTTCCGGTAGGGCCGCGGCTATGGCCACAGCTCCCACGCCCGAAGAGCCAGGAGGGAAAGCCGTGCCTCCTTGGAAAGCTCTTTGGCAGCCGCTCGCGTGGCCCCACAGCCCGTGGGGCTGCGGGCTTTCCGGTGGCCGTCAGCCTCGGTGCCACCGGCGCCCACGTGGCACCGCCGCGCCAGCCTGCGAAGCATTTTCCAGTAGGGCCGCGGCTCTGGCCACAGCTCCCACGCCCGAAGAGCCAGGAGGGAAAGCCGCGTCTCCTTCGGAAGCTCTTTGGCAGCCGCTCGCGTGGCCCCACAGCCCATGGGGCTGCGGGCTTTCTGGCGACCGTCAGCCTCGGCGCCATCGTCGCCCACCTGGCGCCGCCGCGCCAGCCTGCGCAGCATTTTCCGGTAGGGCCGCGGCTCTGGCCACAGCTCCCACGCCCGAAGAGCCAGGAGGGAAAGCCGTGCCTCCTTGGAACGTTCTTTGGCAGCCGCTCGCGTGGCCCCACAGCCCGTGGGGCTGCGGGCTTTCCGGTGGCCGTCAGCCTCGGCGCCACCGGCGCCCACGTGGCACCGCCGCGCCAGCCCGCGAAGCATTTTCCAGTAGGGCCGCGGTTCTGGCCACAGCTCCCAAGCCCGAAGAGCCAGGAGGGAAAGCCGTGCCTCATTGGAAAGCTCTTTGGCAGCCGCTCGCGTGGCCCCACAGCCCATGGGGCTGCGGGGTTTCTGGCGGCCGTCAGCCTCGGCGCCACCGGCGCCCACGTGGCACCGCCGTTCCAGCCCCGAAAGCATTTTCCGGTAGGGCCGCAGCTCTGGCCACAGCTCCCACGCCCGAAGAGCCAGGAGGGAAAGCCGTGCCTCGTTGGAAAGCTCTTTGGCAGCCGCTCGCGTGGCCCCACAGCCCGTGGGGCTGCGGGGTTTCTGGCGGCCGTCAGCCTCGGCGCCACCGGCGCCCACGTGGCACCGCCGCGCTAGCCTGCGAAGCATTTTCCGGTAGGGCCGCGGCTCTGGCGACAGCTCTCACGCCCGAAGAGCCAGGAGGGAAAGCCGTGCCTCCTTGGAAAGCTCTTTGGCTGCCGCTCGCGTGGCCCCACAGCTCGTGGGGCTGCGGGTTTTCCGGCGGCCGTCAGCCTCGGCGCCACTGGCGCCCACCTGGCGCCGCCGCGCCAGCCTGCGAAGCATTTTCCGGTAGGGCCGCGGCTCTGGCCACAGCTCCCACGCCCGAAGAGCCAGGAGGGAAAGCCGTGCCTCCTTGGAAAGCTCTTTGGCAGCCGCTCGCGTGGCCCCACAGCCCGTGGGGCTGCGGGCTTTCCGGCGGCCGTCAGCCTCGGCGCCAGTGGCGCCCACCTGGCGCCGCCGCGCCAGCCTGCGAAGCATTTTCCGGTAGGGCCGCGGCTATGGCCACAGCTCCCACGCCCGAAGAGCCAGGAGGGAAAGCCGTGCCTCCTTGGAAAGCTCTTTGGCAGCCGCTCGCGTGGCCCCACAGCCCGTGGGGCTGCGGGCTTTCCGGTGGCCGTCAGCCTCGGCGCCACCGGCGCCCACGTGGCACCGCCGCGCCAGCCTGCGAAGCATTTTCCAGTAGGGCCGCGGCTCTGGCCACAGCTCCCACGCCCGAAGAGCCAGGAGGGAAAGCCGCGTCTCCTTCGGAAGCTCTTTGGCAGCCGCTCGCGTGGCCCCACAGCCCATGGGGCTGCGGGCTTTCTGGCGACCGTCAGCCTCGGCGCCATCGTCGCCCACCTGGCGCCGCCGCGCCAGCCTGCGCAGCATTTTCCGGTAGGGCCGCGGCTATGGCCACAGCTCCCACGCCCGAAGAGCCAGGAGGGAAAGCCGTGCCTCCTTGGAAAGCTCTTTGGCAGCCGCTCGCGTGGCCCCACAGCCCATGGGGCTGCGGGCTTTCCGGCGGCCGTCAGCCTCGGCGCCACCGGCGCCCACGTGGCGCTGCTGCGCCAGCCTGCGAAGCATTTTCCGGTAGGGCCGCGGCTCTGGCCACAGCTCCCACGCCCGAAGAGCCAGGAGGGAAAGCCGTGCCTCCTTGGAAAGCTCTTTGGCAGCCGCTCGCGTGGCCCAACGGCCCGTGGGGCTGCGGGCTTTCCAGCGGCCGTCAGCCTCGACGGCACCGGCACCCACCTGGCGCCACCGCGCCAGCCTGCGAAGCATTTTCCGGTAGGGTTGCGGCTCTGGCCACAGCTCCCACGCCTGAAGAGCCAGGAGGGAAAGCCGTGCCTCGTTGGAATGCTCTTTGGCAGACGCTCGCGTGGCCCCACAGCCCGTGGGGCTGCGGGCTTTCCGGCGGCCGTCAGCCTCGGCGCCACCGGCGCCCACGTGGCGCCGCCGCGCCAGCCTGCGAAGCATTTTCCGGTAGGGCCGCGGCTCTGGCCACAGCTCCCACGCCCAAAGAGCCAGGAGGGAAAGCCGTGCCTCGTTGGAAAGCTCTTTGGCAGCCGCTCGCGTGGCCCCACAGCCCGTGGGGCTGCGGGTTTTCCGGCGGCCGTCAGCCTCAGCGCCACTGGCGCCCACCTGGCGCCGCCGCGCCAGCCTGCGAAGCATTTTCCAGTAGGGACGCGGCTATGGCCACAGCTCCCACGCCCGAAGAGCCAGGAGGGAAAGCCGTGCCTCGTTGGAAAGCTCTTTGGCAGCCGCTCGCGTGGCCCCACAGCCCGTGGGGCTGCGGGCTTTCCGGCGGCTGTCAGCCTCGGCGCCACCGGCGCCCACCTGGCGCCGCTGCGCCAGCCTGCGAAGCATTTTCCGGTAGGGCCGCGGCTCTGGCCACAGCTCCCACGCCCAAAGAGCCAGGAGGGAAAGCCGTGCCTCCTTGGAAAGTTCTTTGGCAGCCGCTCGCGTGGCCCCACAGCCCGTGGGGCTGCGGGCTTTCCGGCGGCCGTCAGCCTCGGCGCCACCGGCGCCCACCTGGCGCCGCCACGCCAGCCTGCGAAGCATTTTCCGGTAGGGTTGCGGCTCTGGCCACAGCTCCCACGCCCGAAGAGCCAGGAGGGAAAGCCGTGCCTCCTTGGAAAGCTCTTTGGCAGCCGCTCGCGTGGCCCCACAGCCCGTGGGGCTGCGGGCTTTCCGGCGGCCGTCAGCCTCGGCGCCACCGGCGCCCACCTGGCGCCGCCACACCAGCCTGTGAAGCATTTTCCGGTAGGGCCGCGGCTCTGGCCACAGCTCCCACGCCCAAAGAGCCAGGAGGGAAAGCCGTGCCTCGTTGGAAAGCTCTTTGGCAGCCGCTCGCGTGGCCCCACAGCCTGTGGGGCTGCGGGCTTTCTGGCGACCGTCAGCCTCGGCGCCATCGTCGCCCACCTGGCGCCGCCGCGCCAGACTGCGAAGCATTTTCGGGTAGGGCCGTGGCTCTGGCCACAGCTCCCACGCCCGAAGAGCCAGGAGGGAAAGCCGTGCCTCCTTGGAAAGCTCTTTGGCAGCCGCTCGCGTGGCCCCACAGCCCGTGGGGCTGCGGGCTTTCCGGTGGCCGTCAGCCTCGGCGCCACCGGCGCCCACCTGGCGCCGCCGCGCCAGCCTGCGAAGCATTTTCCGGTAGGGTTGCGGCTCTGGCTACAGCTCCCACGCCCGAAGAGCCAGGAGGGAAAGCCGTGCCTCGTTGGAATGCTCTTTGGCAGCCGCTCGCGTGGCCCCACAGCCCGTGGGGCTGCGGGGTTTCTGGCGGCCGTCAGCCTCGGCGCCACCGGCGCCCACCTGGCGCCGCCGCGCCAGCCTGCGAAGCATTTTCCGGTAGGGATGCGGCTCTGGCCACAGCTCCCACGCCCGAAGAGCCAGGAGGGAAAGCTGTGCCTCGTTGGAAAGCTCTTTGGCAGCCGCTCGCGTGGCCCCACAGCCCGTGGGGCTGCGGGCTTTCCGGTGGCCGTCAGCCTTGGCGTCACCGGCGTCCACGTGGTGCCGCAGCGCTAGCCTGCGAAGCATTTTCCGGTAGGGAAGCGGCTATGGCCACAGCTCCCACGCCCGAAGAGCCAGGAGGGAAAGCCGTGCCTCGTTGGAAAGCTCTTTGGCAGCCGCTCGCGTGGCCCCACAGCCCGTGGGGCTGCGGGCTTTCCGGCGGCCGTCAGCCTCGGCGCCACTGGCGCCCACCTGGCGCCGCCGCGCCAGACTGCAAAGCATTTTCCGGTAGGGCCGCGGCTCTGGCCACAGCTCCCACGCCCGAAGAGCCAGGAGGGAAAGCCGTGCCTCCTTGGAAAGCTCTTTGGCAGCCGCTCGCGTGGCCCCACAGCCCGTGGGGCTGCGGGCTTTCCGGCGGCCGTCAGCCTCGGCGCCACCGGCGCCCACCTGGCGCCGCCACACCAGCCTGTGAAGCATTTTCCGGTAGGGCCGCGGCTATGGCCACAGCTCCCACGCCTGAAGAGCCAGGAGGGAAAGCTGTGCCTCCTTGGAAAGCTCTTTGGCAGCCGCTCGCGTGGCCCCACAGCCCGTAGGGCTGCGGGCTTTGCGGCGGCTGTCAGCCTCGGCGCTACCGGCGCCCACCTGGCGCCGCTGCGCCAGCCTGCGAAGCATTTTCCGGTAGGGCCGTGGCTCTGGCCACAGCTCCCACGCCCAAAGAGCCAGGAGGGAAAGCCGTGCCTCCTTGGAACGTTCTTTGGCAGCCGCTCGCGTGGCCCCACAGCCCGTGGGGCTGCGGGCTTTCCGGTGGCCGTCAGCCTCGGCGCCACCGGCGCCCACGTGGCACCGCCGCGCCAGCCTGCGAAGCATTTTCCAGTAGGGCCGCGGTTCTGGCCACAGCTCCCAAGCCCGAAGAGCCAGGAGGGAAAGCCGTGCCTCATTGGAAAGCTCTTTGGCAGCCGCTCGCGTGGCCCCACAGCCCATGGGGCTGCGGGGTTTCTGGCGGCCGTCAGCCTCGGCGCCACCGGCGCCCACGTGGCACCGCCGTTCCAGCCCCGAAAGCATTTTCCGGTAGGGCCGCAGCTCTGGCCACAGCTCCCACGCCCGAAGAGCCAGGAGGGAAAGCCGTGCCTCGTTGGAAAGCTCTTTGGCAGCCGCTCGCGTGGCCCCACAGCCCGTGGGGCTGCGGGCTTTCCGGTGGCCGTCAGCCTCGGCGCCACCGGCGCCCACGTGGCACCGCCGCGCCAGCCTGCGCAGCATTTTCCGGTAGGGCCGCGGCTCTGGCCACAGCTCCCACGCCCGAAGAGCCAGGAGGGAAAGCCGTGTCTCCTTCGGAAGCTCTTTGGCAGCCGCTCGCGTGGCCCCAGAGCCCATGGGGCTGCGGGCTTTCTGGCGACCGTCAGCCTCGGCGGCATCGTCGCCCACGTGGCGCCGCCGCGCCAGCCTGCAAAGCATTTTCCGGTAGGGCCGCGGCTCTGGCCACAGCTCTCACGCCCGAAGAGCCAGGAGGGAAAGCCGTGCCTCGTTGGAAAGCTCTTTGGCAGCCGCTCGCGTGGCCCCACAGCCCGTGGGGCTGCGGGCTTTCCGGTGGCCGTCAGCCTCGGCGCCACTGGCGCCCACCTGGCGACGCCGCGCCAGCCTGCGAAGCATTTTCCGGTAGGGCCGCGGCTATGGCCACAGCTCCCACGCCCGAAGAGCCAGGAGGGAAAGCCGTGCCTCGTTGGAAAGCTCTTTGGCAGCCGCTCGCGTGGCCCCACAGCCCGTAGGGCTGCGGGCTTTGCGGCGGCTGTCAGCCTCGGCGGCACCGGCGCCCACCTGGCGCCGCCGCGCCAGCCTGCGAAGCATTTTCCTGTAGGGTTGCGGCTCTGGCCACAGCTCCCACGCCCGAAGAGCCAGGAGGGAAAGCCGTGCCTCGTTGGAATGCTCTTTGGCAGCCGCTCGCGTGGCCCCACAGCCCGTGGGGCTGCGGGCTTTCCGGTGGCCGTCAGCCTTGGAGTCACCGGCGTCCACGTGGTGCCGCAGAGCTAGCCTGCGAAGCATTTTCCGGTAGGGCCGCGGCTCTGGCCACAGCTCCCACGCCCGAAGAGCCAGGAGGGAAAGCCGTGCCTCGTTGGAAAGCTCTTTGGCAGCCGCTCGCGTGGCCCCACAGCCCGTGGGGCTGCGGGCTTTCAGGCGGCCGTCAGCCTCGGCGCCACCGGTGCCCACCTGGCGCCGCCGCGCCAGCCTGCGAAGCATTTTCCGCTAGGGCCGTGGCTCTATTTCTGTAATTCTCTCTAATTCTCGGGATGCGTTAAAAAAATGGGAAAACCTGTAATTGCGGGCGTGAGGCGTTGGGACAGACCGAAATCTCTCATTTATTTCTAAGGAATGTGTGTATTGAGAAATAATATTCGTTGGTGGGTGTGAAATAAGTTCAAAATAAAAACCTCCGTCTCTGAGGACTCGCTGATTCTGTGCTTCTGCGTTACACAAAAGGTCCCAGAATATAAAAGTACTTAAAAAATGCATTTACAGAAAGGTTTTAGTGTCAGAACAGACGGGTGAGCCGGCGGCCTGCGCGGACGTACGTGTTTAGGCAGATTCTCCGCGTAAGAGTGAACAGAAAACACAAATTACAGATATAACGTTTGTGTAAAATACAGATACAGCGTTTGTGTAAAATATAGATGTAACGTTTGTGTAAAATACAGATATAATATATGTATAAAACACAGATTAACGTTTGTGTAAAATACAGATATAATATATGTATAAAACACAGATTAACGTTTGTGTAAAGGGCGGCGCGACTGCGGGGGCCGGGGCTGCAGCTGGGCTCGTGCAGCCGGAAAGGAAAACAAAAAAAAAATGGGGAAAAAACCCCCTTAATTCATGCGGGAAAAGGCCCAAATCCCCGATTCTCCCGTTCTGGTGGACGAGGCCCGCCCCCGCCCCCCCCCCCTCCGGCCCCGCTGCCCCGCGCGGGGCGATGCCGCGTCCCCGGGGCTGGTTGCGGGGGGCAAGGCCGCGCTGGGCGGGTCCGGGGCGTGGCGGCGGCGGCTGCAGAGAGGCCGCGGGGCCCGGCGGCGCTGAGGGGCCGCGGGCGGCGGCGGCGCGTGGGAGCGGCGGGACCGAGGGCGGGTCCTGCGGGGGGGGGGGGGGGCGGGGGGAGCGGCGCGTGCGCTGTGGCCCCGCCTCCCGCCCTCCCCGGCCCCGCCCCCGGCAGCCCCGGCCACGCCCCCAGCGCCCCTCGGCCCCGCCCCTCGGCTCCGCAGCGCGTGCGCATGCGCGGCTTCGCGGCTGCCCGGTCTGGCGCCTGTCCCGAGAGAGCGGCGGCTGGAGGCCGAACCAGGACCGCCGGGGCACCGGCGAGCTCCGCGCCGCCTGGAGCGGCATCGGTGCCGCCCGCCCGGCCCCGAGAGCGGCCGTCGGCCCTCCAGTAATCGGCTCTTAACGCGTTAACGCGCCCCCGGCGGTGCCCGGCAGTTTTCCGGGCGTCCATCTCCATGGCCCCGCGGTCCTCAAGGACCCCGGAAGTGCCCCCTCAGTCAGCCGACGCGCGTCTCTATCGCACTTTAGTCCTCCAGGGGTCCCTTCAGTCAGCCGACGCGCGTCTCTATGGCAGTTTAGTCCTCCGGGAACCCGGAAGTGCCCCCTCAGTCAGCCGACGCGCGTCTCTATGGCAGTTTAGTCCTCCAGGGGTCCCTTCAGTCAGCCGACGCGCGTCTCTATGGCAGTTTAGTCCTCCAGGGGTCCCTTCAGTCAGCCGACGCGCATCTCTATGGCACTTTAGTCCTCCAGGACCCCGGAAGTGCCCCCTCAGTTAGCCGACGCGCGTCTCTATGGCACTTTAGTCCTCCAGAAACCCGGAAGTGCCCCCTCAGTCAGCCGATGCGCGTCTCTATGGCACTTTAGTCCTCCAGAAACCCGGAAGTGCCCCCTCAGTCAGCCGACGCGCGTCTCTATGGCAGTTTAGTCCTCCAGAAACTCGGAAGTGCCCCCTCAGTCAGCCGGCACGCGTCTCTATGGCAGTTTAGTCCTCCAGGGGCCCCCTCAGGCAGCCGACGCGCGTCTCTATGGCAGTTTAGTCCTCCAGGGGCCCCCTCAGGCAGCCGACGCGCGTCTCCGTGGTACTTTAGTCCTCCGGGAGCCCGGAAATGCCCATCAGTCTTCTGGGAATCCCATGATTCCAGCACTCTTCCCAGACCGCAAAGCGCGATGAACAGTTAACCACAAAAATATCCGAAGATCGCAAAAACAAAGCGACCCCTGCGGAACTCTCTTCTCCACAGCAACGACTGGACAGAAATCAACCCAAGGCGGTGAGAGAATCACCAGAGGCGAGTCCCAAAGGGACAGAAAAAGGGGTGGTGCTTCGCCTGCGGGGAACTTAAGGCAGGGGAAAAGCAGCTGCTGCTCCTGCGGCCGCCTTCGCGTCTCCTGGGGGTCGGCCCTGCCCCTTTCCCAGGGGATTGTGGGAAGGGCGGTGGGCGGGGCCCGAGGGCGGTGGGCGGGGCCCGGGGTACGTGAGCCCCCGCCCGGGCTCAGGAGCTCGTTCTGCTGCTGGGCCCCGGGGGGTCGGTGCTCTGCTGGGCCTTCGGTTGGCGGCAGCTCTGGGGCGGGCTCAGCTGTCTGGGGAGGCGCGTTTTGGCGTTTCGGGGGGCGGGGGTGAGAAGGGCTGAGCTGAGGCCTTCGGGAGCAGTAAACCTCCAGCCGCCTGTACGGCAGAAAGTTGGCTGGTCTGCTGCTTTTTTGTTTCCTTTTTCTCAGGTCAGTGACTTCGTGATGCGTGTTTGGGGGGTGCCCGGATGGTTTAACAGCGTGCTTTGCTTTGCTTTGTTCTAGGAGCACCGCGTTTTCCTAGAATTCCTGACTTCTTTGAAGATGGAACTGTGGGTTTTTCACCGGTTTTGCAGTAGGCTGTGTGAATTGCTGATATTGTTTCTCTTAATTGGGCTGACGACGAGATTATCTTGTAGGGGTTACGGCGAGCGTTTTGTATGCGGCTGCATATGGCACTAGCGTTTCTCAAGAAAGCAGCAGGGACGTAAGGCGTAGCGTCGCTCAGGGTGTGGCGTGGCTCGTCACCTTCCCCCATTGCCCGCGGAGTGCCACGGTGTCCCTCGCGTGTTTGCAGCTGGCAGCAAACTGGGTTCGTCAGTCTCTGTCGTGTCGGTTTTGCCTTTGGATCTGGGTGTCGACGGGGTCTGGTCTGTTCTAGTCTCTTGCAGTTGAGGCGAGCTGGACGGTGTGGAGGAGGAGCGCGGGACTGGTGATGTCGCGGAAACGCAATGGTAATTTTGTGTTTGTTGGTATCGTCGGTGCCATAAATAATTGTTGCGGCAGCCTCCGACTCTGGAATCGACGCGACGCAGGTGAGCGGATTGCCGTGGCACCTCTGAGGACGAGGGTGTTGTGGAAGAGGTTGACATCTACTGTCATGGCGGTCGCTGCTGGAGCTGTGCTTTCTCTTTGTTTTGCCGATGAAGAGGAACGTGGTGACTGCAGGAACGCCTCAGTTAGCTGTTTGTTGTGGGTTTTTTTCGTCAAGGATGAATTCAGGCCACTGGCCCTCCGAAAGCGAAGTAGAGGGACAGGCGCTGGAGGGGGCCAAGGTTGGCAGTTTCAGGGAGGAGTTTTCAAGTCAGGGTAGAGCAGAGGCGTATCCAGGAGCAGTGTCCTCTGCGCAGGTAAAGGGGGCGGGTTACTCTTCAGCACAAAGGTAGCGTGTGCTGGGCAGGGCAGTTCTGGCCCGCGTCTGTTGTGTTGTTTGTGTGGTGTGTTTTCTGTGTCTTAAACCTTCCTTGGGACTCAGTGTCCTCTTTCCACTTGAGGAGCGCGGTCTGTACTTCAGGCACCATCCCTAGAGCCTCGAATGCCTGTCCCCATTGGCATTGCCCCAGTCGGGGGCTGCTTTTCTTGCATCATAAGCTTAAAGCGTGGCTGGGTCTTTAGAAACTCGGAAGTTTCTGGACGGTCCTCATCTGCGGCGTTGTTCCTGGCTGCGGGAGCAGCCCTGTTCTCTAGCCACCCCTTTTCAGTGACTGCGACTTCTTCCCTGCATCCTTAAGTTCTTCGGTCTTGAAGACCGGCTTCCCGCGCATACACCTCCTCAGTCTGAGAGTCACTCGTTGTCCCGGGCTGTTGCGTTGTCGTCATTTCCTGGGCTTTCCCTCGAGCCTTCTCACGTCACCGCCATGGGCCCGCAGGTCTTCTTGCCTGACAATCCCTTACGTCGTCGGGGTGTCATCCTTCTTGCTGGGAGTTTTCTCTGATCCGCGAGGTGCGTTGTTTGTGGCGTTGTGTGTAGCGTTGGTCTGTGCTTGTGCGTGTTGGGCTCGAAGCTGCTCTGCCCGGTCGCGTAGAGTCAGGGGCAGGGGGAAGAGCAGCAGGACTCTATGGGTAATACGTTGACGTAACGAGACTGTTGAGGCCAAGGTGGCACAGTCAACTCCCATCAAGGAGCCACCAGCAGGTGGTGTGGGCAGCTCTTTAATTAAGGGGTTTTTTGGGATGAGCAGAGCTGTGTGGGAGGGGCTGTTCCGCAGTAGTGACGCAGACTGCGTCTCCGAGATGTTAAAGCCGCTTTGTGTGGGGTGTCATGTTTGTGTAGTTTGGTTTCTTTTTGATGTCAGGCGGCAATTGTACTCCAGATGGTATTTCTAAGTCAAAAGACGACCTTTTCCGGAGGGGGTGTGTGGGGTGTCACACTGGGTCCCCCCCAAAAATGCCTGAAAATTCATGGGGGGAATGTGTGTTTAAAAATAGAATAAAACCTGTCTATATGGGCGTGAGGCATTGAAATAAAGAAGATTTTCTCATTTTTACAGATATTGTAAAATATGAGTTTATGTGTATAAACTCGTTTTTGTTCTAGCTACTGAGATGTTAATTAGGGTGCTTTATGCAGGTTCAGGAAACACGTGACTTGTAATTCCATGCTTTTTTGTTGCTTTCTGTATTTTGGGACGCAAGTAGCGCTGTGGTGTAAAAAGTCAAAGCGAGATTATCAATATGACTTTAAATTGCCAGCAGTTTACAATAAATAACTTATTTCACAGGGGAAGATGTTTTTGAGGAAGTTTTCTCCTAGAATCTGGTTCTGTTTTGTTATTCGCTCCCATCCAGAAAGGGGTTCTGGCAGAAGGTCGTTAGTGCACACGCTCTCGCTAGAAATGAGGAACGACCCCGTAGTAACAGATTGTGTCTGGGTTTGTATTTTTTTTGTTTTGAAGGACACTCAAGTACATAAATTTTAATAATAATGTTACCATTGCATTGAATAAGCCACTTTCCCGTAGAGATAAGTCTGATGTTTATTTTTTTTCTGTCTCACCTCTCTTTAACTGCTCCCCTGGACACACCGTTGATGCAATGGGAGGAGCAGATGATGCTTTTTCTAGCAAGGGTCGCTCTCACTCTTCACTACTTGTTAGATGGTAAAATTAAAGCAAATAACAACACCTGCTGCCCCTTCAGCTGCTTTTATGCTTCAGGGGGGCGGCCCCACCCTTTACCCAGGGGATTGTGGGAAAGGTGGTGGGCGGGGCCCGGGGTACATGAGCCACAGCTTCGGGTCAGGAGCTCGTTCTGCTGCTGGTCTTCTCCGGGGTCAGAGCTCTGGAGCTCCTTCGGTGTTGTCTTGGAGCTCGTGTGGCCGTTCGGGAAGGCTTGTTTTGGCGTTTGAACTAGCGTAGGTGAGACATCAGAGGTGAGACTCCTCAATGGAAGAGTGGTTGCCACAGAAAGTGGAGTTGTATGTTATCTTTTTTCTTTTTTTTCCCCCCCCCATATCTTTAGTTTCGTAGGGGGCATTTAGTTTGTTTAAATGGTTTAATAGTATGCGTCTCTTCTTTTTTTTCTTGCTTATGGCAGGTGGTGTGTGTTTTACTATAATTTCTGACTTCACTGAAGATAAAATGTTGTATTTTTTTCCAATTTTGATGTATGCTATGTTAGTTGGTGTTTTTGTTAGTCTTAATTGGGTGCGTTATGAGATACTGGAGCAGGATTTAGGGCAAGCGTTTTGTAGGTATCTATATATTGAGTTTGTTTTGAGAAAGCAGCAGGGATGTAACAGCAGGGATGGCTCATCATTTCCCCCCAGAGCACACAGGGCATCACGGTGGCCCTGAAGCTCTTGCAGGAGGCTACCAGTAGGTTCTGTAACTGTTTTCCTGGCTTTCCGGGTCTGTAGCAGAGCCCGGAGTCTCTGTGAAGGCAGAAGACGGGAGGTGTCTGCCACACACAGGGCTCAGAAGAGCAGGTCCCGAGGAGCGGTTGGAAAATCAGGGGCAGGAGTTGTGGGGGGGCAGTGGGTCTCCTTCCCTGACGGCTCAGGAGAAGGGAGGGAGTCTCTAAAGTTTTGGCATTAGGGGATGGCTGGGCAAGGGAGGCGGGTTCATGTGTCTTTCTCAAGCCAGTCTTGTAGTTGGGTTTGGTTGTCGATGGTGTCTGGTCTGCTCTAGGCTCTCGCATTTGAGGCAAGACAGATGGTATCGAGGAGGAGCACGGGACTGGTGGGTTGGCAGAAGCGCGGTGGTCATGTTGTGTTTCTTGGTATCTTAGGTGCCGTGAATAACCGTCGCTGCAGCATCCCACTCTAGAATCGGCGCGGGGCAGGCAATCAGACTGCGTCAGCGTTCAGGAGGCTTGAGGGGTTTTGTGGAGGAGGTCGGCATCTCCCCTCGGGGCACTTATTGCTGGTGTTGGGGCTGCTCTTGCGATGACTTTTCCTTTTCCTTTTGCAGAGGAAGAGGAGTAAGCCGGTGACCGCAGGAACGTATCGGATGGTTGTGTCTTGTGGACTATGTCGAGGATGGAATCAGATGCTAGCCCTCCAAAAGCTAAGTTGAGAGACCAGCACCGGAGAGGGGCGGAGGCTGACAACTGTGTAATGGGGTCTTTGATGTTAGTGTAGGGGGGAGGGCTGTTCTGGGGCACAGTCTCCTTTGGGCAGGTAAATGACGTAGCTTACTGTCCGGTGTGATGTGAACGCAACCTGGGCAGGGCAGTTCCAGCCTGTGTGTGTTGTCGTGTCGTTCGTGTGGTCTGTGTTTTGCATCCTAGACCCTTTTTCTGGGTCTCGAGATCATCTTGAAGCTCCAGGAGCACGGAACGTGCATCGGGCGCCATCCTTATGGTGTCGAACGCCTGCACCCGTGGGCGTAGCACCAACCGTCTGCCTCTCTTCTTGCATTAGCATCTTAAAGCGTGCATCGGTCTTGCATCTTGGAACTTTCCGGATGGCCCACTTCAGCGACTGGGGCTTCTTCCCTGTGTCGTTACGCTCTTAGGTCTTGAAGCTGGGCTTCCTACGCGTCCATCTTGTCAGGCTCGACAGTCCCTCCTCAGGAACTGTGAAGTTCTACACTTGGTTTCAGGGGGTTCTGTGGAGCCTCTTCACATCGTCGCCATCACAGTGCCGCAGGTCGTCTTGCCCGACGGTGACTTTGGTCCCGGTGTCATCCCTCTTGCTGAGAGTTTTCTCTCATCCTTGAGGCGCGTCGTTTGTCGTGTTCTGTGTGGCGTCAGTCTGTGTGTGTCTGGCTCGGGGCTGCCCTGCCCGGGTGCGTAACGTCCAGGGTAGGCAGAATCACGACGGCAGTCTGTAGTGAATATGAGGATCTGTCTAGACCCGGGCACAGGTTGCTCAGTCATCTCGACTTGATTAGCTCTCGAGAGGCTGCGTGGACGGGTGTTTCATTAGCGGGCGCTGGCACAAGCGCAGCCAAGTTGGAGAGGGTGTTCGTGGCCAGTGAAGGGGACAGTATCTCAAAGATGGTAAGCCTGCGTTGTGTGGGGTGTAACGTTTGCAGGCGTCTCTTCTCTGGATGACAGGCTGTAGTTGGACTTATGTGAACAGGGTTCTTCAGTAGAAACAAGACCTTTGGAGTTAAGCTACTGCTCCGCATTGGGTAATGTTTGATGTTGTGTTGCTTTTTTTTCAGGTGCAGAGAGATGAGGTGGCCGGGGATACGCAGGGGAGCTGACGGGAGCGCAGGACGAAGGTGGCTGAGCCCAAGGTATTAAAGGGAAGATGTGACCGGCGGCTCCATGAATACATTTGGCCATTTCTTCTTTTTTTCGTGTGAATGTGAGGTTACGTAGCCATGTGTGGAAGTGCTGGTCTGAGGTACAACAGAACCGGTGTTGTTTGCAGTCACGTCACTTTGCAGGTAAGTCTCTTCCAATGAACTGAACTCTCTGAAGGTAATGACGTATTTTTCAGGTAGTATCTGCCTTCAGAGCGCCAAGAACTTATATTTACACTTAATGCGAAGGGATGCCGTGCAGAGAGGCTCTTGCTTATACTTATTCCTATAACAGCACAGCGCAGCTGACTTTTATATATGCCCCGTCGGAGGGTCGGAAGCAGAAAAGCGTAGAGGGGTTGCACCCATGGTGAAGAGTAGACGGGACCGGTGACCCGAATCTGACTGATGGGGTATCGCATCCCATCCTCATCACCCTCAGTATAAAAGCGGGGGGATTGAAGGGGTCGGTACCTGTCATCTGGCCTTTGAGGACTCCTCTGTCTGGTCATTGTCCTTTGACGCCGATCCGTGCATTTATGCAACCAGGTCCGGAATCTGGTTCCA
Source organism: Larus michahellis (assembly GCF_964199755.1). Lineage (NCBI taxonomy): Eukaryota > Metazoa > Chordata > Aves > Charadriiformes > Laridae > Larus > Larus michahellis. The sequence goes on from NC_133915.1 coordinate 8,460,785, forward strand.
GTCTGTCGCCGAGTCTGGTCCCGGACTTTCCCCGTGCCAGCGGGTGAGGCGATGGTCATCTTGGGAGCTCCATGCCGGGTTGTGTGTATATATTTTCTCTCTGCTACTGTTTTCCTGTTATTCTTGTCTTTCCTCGGTACTACTTTTCTGTTTATATTTCGTTAGAGTTCAGTTTCTCTTTCAGTTCCTAAGTCTCCCTCACATTGTTTTCTCCCTCAGGAGAGAAGTTAAAAGAGAGCATCTGTCGTTTCATTTAATGCCCAGCCTAAGCCATGACAGCAATGACAGAAGGGGCACCGGAGCGGACTTGGCTGAGGAGAGCGGCGGTCGGAAGGGTTGGTTCTTTCTCAGCCGCTGTATTACAGGCGGCGCACAAGCCTCTGCTTGCGCTCTGTCCGTCCTTCCTATCCAGAACGTGGTTCTGGCAGAAGTCGGGTAATACGTGTCGTCTTGCTAGAAGTGACATATGACCCCCCCCAGCATTGTGGGTTTTCTTTCACAAGGAAACTAAAGGACATCGAGTCTTGATTAAAAACGTGGTTATCGGGCCTAATGGTCTACTTGCCTATGGAGGTTAGGATGATGTCTTTCTCTTTATGTCTACGCCCTGCAGAAGTTTAAGTTTACGTACCTACCGGGCCCCGTTGCTGACACAATTGACGTAGTTGTAATAAAAGAGCACGTATTGTCCGTTCCTCTAAGGGTCGCTTTCTCCGTTTTGGTGTTTTGCACGCTGGACTTCTCAGGCCTGTGAGGAAAGGAGCAGCTGCTCCTCTGGCAGGCTCTGTGCCTCCTGGAGGTCAGCCGGGCCCCTTTCCCAGGGGATGGTGGGAAGGGGGGTGGGCAGGGCCCGGGGTATATAACCCACAGCCTCTGCTGGGGCAGCTCATTCTGCTGCCAGGCGTCTCCAGGGTCAGAGCTCTGCCTGTCCTTCAGTCGATTGCAGCTTCGGAGGCGGCTCAGCTCCTGGGGTGGAGACGTTATCCCATTTAGAGAACCGCAGGTAGGAAGCTGGAGGTGGCAAGACCCGTGGGGCTGCGGGCTTTGCGGCGGCCGTCAGCCTCGGCGCCACCAGCGCCCACGTGGCGCCGCCGTGCCAGCCTGCGAAGCATTTTCCGGTAGGGCCGCGGCTCTGGCCATAGCTCCCACGCCCAAAGAGCCAGGAGGGAAAGCCGTGCCTCGTTGGAAAGCTCTTTGGCAGCCGCTCGTGTGGCCCCACAGCCCGTGGGGCTGCGAGCTTTCCGGCGGCCGTCAGCCTTGGCGCCACCGGCGCCCACGTGGCGCCACCGCGCCAGCCTGCGAAGCATTTTCCGGTAGGGCCGTGGCTCTGGCCACAGCTCCCACGTCCGAAGAGCCAGGACGGAAAGCCGTGCCTCGTTGGAAAGCTCTTTGGCAGCCGCTCGCGTGGCCCCACAGCCCGTGGGCTGCGGGCTTTGCGGCGGCCATCAGCCTCGGCGCCACCGGCGCCCACGTGGTGCCGCTGCGCCAGCCCCTGAAGCATTTTCCGGTAGGGCCGCGGCCTGGCGGCCCTCTCGGAGAAGGAGTTTAGAAAGCAAGGGGGTCCTTTCCGAGGTAGGAATTGGATCCAGCCGCACCTAGACTCCTCTCGGAGAAGGAGTTTAGAAAGCAAGGGGGTCCTTTCCGAGCCTCGTGACTCAAGGGGAGGGTCTCCCAGACAGCTCGTCTGACCCTGGCCCCTAGGCAGGAAATAATCCAGGGTACGTGGCCACGGAACCTGATAAAGCGCCGTCACGTGCGCTGCTGCCTTTGGAGAATCACTGTGTTGATGTTTCTGAATGTTTCTCTACTTTTCTCTTAGGACTGAAGTGAATGGCTCCACCCGCCACAACTGCGTATTGCCTTGTCCGGCCCCGTATTGGGTTACGTCTTGCCTTGTGTTGCCCTGTCGTTGTCATGATTGCCGCCTGACCCATGGTGTCATAGTAGTGCACTGCACTGTGAATTTTTTGACTGTCTGTTATTTATTTGACTGATATTGGCTGGCAGTGGCCTTATTGTGTTGTCTTGCACCGTATTGCCCTGTATTTGCCGTGACGGCCCTCTGAGACTTCCTGAGATTGTAGGGTGTTCTGTTGTGGGTTTTTTAATTGGCTGTTCTTTGTGTGACTGTGTATTGCCTTGTGCTGCCCTGTGTTGTGTTACGGCTCGTGTTGCATTACTCTGTCGTTGTTTTGACTGTGTTTTGGGACAGTGTCATAGTGCTGCACTGGATTTTGGGTATTTTAACTGTTCTTGACTTGGCTGCGCGTTGCCTTTTACTGCTCTGTATGATGTTAGGTCTTGCACTGTATTGGTCTGTCATTGTCTTGGCTGTTACTTTGGACTGTCTGGGATTGTACTTATTTATTGTGAAAGTTCCATTGGTTGTTCCTTATTTGACTGCTGGGGTGGTGTGGGCGCCCCTTCGTTTTGGTGCCCCTTCGTTTTGGCGCCCCAATCATCCATGGAGTTGTTCTGAGTGGTACTTGAATTTGGGGGATGGTTGGCAACACAGTGGGGACCTAGATATTTTGTTCCTGTGCTGATGTGACTATAAGTCAATTGGCTTACCCCATAAATAGTGGACAGCCCAAGAGCCTTTTGACTTCTGCATGGCAGGGGCCTCCATGCCAGGATCTCCCCTTGAGCAGGGACGCTCGATTAAGGTTCTGCTCCTCGAGATAGAGATGCCTTGCCGCAACAGATTCTCAGTAAGTCACTAATAGCATGCAAAACCTCGTAGCCGTAGCTCAGTGATATAAAGGGTCGATGGCGCAGATATGATCCTTTAGAGGTGAACCATTGCCTAAGTCCGGGGCTAGGAATTGGATCCAGCCGCACCTAGACTCCTCTCGGAGAAGGAGTTTAGAAAGCAAGGGGGTCCTTTCCAAGCCTCGTGACTCAATGGGAGGGTCTCCCAGACAGCTTGTCTGACCCTGGCCCCTAGGCAGGAAATAATCCGGGGTGCGTGGCCATATGGAATCTGGTAAAGCGCCGTCACATGCGCTGCTGCCTTTGGAGAATCACTGTGTTGATGTTTCTGAATGTTTCACCGCTTCTCTCTTAGAAGCGAAGTTAGCCGCTCGGCCTGCCACAACAGCGTATTGCCTTGTCCGGCCCCGTATGGTGTCACGTTTGGCATTGTGTTGCCCTCTATTTGCCCGGACTGCCATCTGATCTGTTCCGGCATTGTACTGGTGTGTATTGTGGGTTTTTTAATCGGTTTTGCGTTATTTGAATGCGTGTTGCCCTGTCTAGTGTTGTATCTTGCATTGTACTGCCCCGTCATTCCGTTCACTGTCACTTTAGACGTTCTGGGATTGCAGCGATCCGTATTGTGCAGGTTTTATTCGTTGTTCTGTGTTTGACCCGTGTATTGCCTTGTTACCACCTTGTATTGTGTTGCGGCTTGCGTTGTATCGCCATGTTGTTGTTCTGAGTGCCATCTGATACGTTTCGGTGTTGTACAGCCCTGCGTTATGTCTTCCATTGTATAGCTCTGTCACTGCCTCGACTGCTGTCTCACACGTTTTGGCATTGCATCGCACGGTATTGCGGGATACTTAATCAGTTATTTATTTGACCGTGTATTTCACTGTACTGCCCTGTATTGCGTTATTTCTTGCCTCGTATTGCTGTCATTGTCTTGACTGGCATCTCCACTTATTTTTGTTTTCTCCCGCACTGCATTGCGGTTCTCCTAATCGGTTGGTATTTAGTTGACTGCGTCTTCCGTTCTGCTCTGTCGTGTAATGTTGCATCTTGGATCGTGTCGCCCTATAGTTGTCTTGACTGCCACCCGAGACCGTGTGGGATCGTACTGCACCGTATTGTGGCGTTTTGATCGGTTGTTTATTATTCTGTATTGCGTTGTAGCAACCTGTATTGTGTTACATTGTGCGTTGTGTTGCCATGAAATAGTCTTAACTGTCCTTTTACACTCTCTGGGGTTGTACCGCACCGAACTGAGGGTGTTTTTGATCGGCTGTTCTATATTTGACTACGTATTGCTTTGTACTGCCCTGTATTTTCCCAAGTCTTGTGTCGTATTGCCCTCTCACCGTGCCGCGAGCCATCTGATGTATTCTGGCGTTGACAGGCGCTGTATTGAGAGCTTCTTAGGCTGTTGTACTCTATTTGACCGTGCATCAATTTTGTGATCGGTCGTTCCCTATTTGACTGCGTATTGCCTTGTACTGACCTGTATAACGTTATGTCTTGCACTGCGTTGCCCTGGCATTGTCTTGACCGACATCTGAGACTGTCTGCCATTGTACTGGACTGTATTGGGAGTCTTGTAATTTGCTCTAATGTATTTGTCTGCGAATCGGGTTGTACTGCCCTGTATCCTGTAACGTGTGGCATTGTACCGCCTGTGACTGGCTTAACGGCGGCTTTAGAGATTCTGTCGTAAGACTGCACTCCGTTGTGAATTTCTCTATTGGTGATTCCGTGACGGCGTATTGCCTGGCACTGCCCCGTACTGTGTTACGCTTTACGTTGTATCGCTCTGTCATTGTCTTCAATGACATCTGACACTTGGTAACATACGATGGCACTGTATTGCCAATTTACAATTTTGCCTCTGCTGGGGCAGCTCATTCTGCTACCAGGTGTCTCCAGGGTCAGAGCTCTGCCTGTCCTTCAGTCGATTGCAGCTTTGGAGGCGGCTCAGCTCCTGGGGTGGAGACGTTATCCCATTTAGAGAACCGCAGGTAGGAAGCTGGAGGTGGCAAGACCTTCGGGACCAGGTGAGGTTTGGCAGCACGTACAGTAGAGAGCGGCCTCATGCGCCGGTTCTCTTCCGTGCGGTTTTTCAGGTGAGTCGCGTGGTAATGAGTCTTAGGGGGCAGTGAGATAGTTTAAGAGTATGGTTTTCTCTCTTCCAGGCATGGCGCGTTATCCTGGAATCCCTGGCTGTATTGAAGACGGAACTTTCTTGTTTGTGGTTTTTTTTTTCCCACTAGCTTTGCTGTATCCCAGGTAAGATGCCAATAGAATCTGTCTCAATCGGGCAGGTGATGAGATCACTTTGCAGGGACTGGGTGTGCGTCTTGTCTGCAGCCGTAGATGGAGTTTCCACATTTCTCAGGAAAGCAGCAGGGCCATAAAGCATAACGTATTTCAGGATGTGGGGTACCTTGTCACCTTCCCCCACGGTGCTCAGGGTTTTGCCGTGTCCCTGGAGCCTTTGCGGCTTGTGGCAGGCCCCTGGTGTAGGTCGGGTCAGGGCTTCGCTGACTCTGTGGGTCTGCAGCAGAGCCCGGAGTCCGTGGGAAGACAGAAGATGGGAGGTGGTGGCGGACGCAGGGAGAGGCTGGGAAGAGTGGCTCCCGAGAAGCGTCCAACGCCCGGTGTTCGGGCTGGCAAATAAAGGGTGGGAGCTGTGGGGAAGAAGTGGGGCTCCTTCCCTGGCAGCTCAGGGAGAAGAGAAGGGGTTTCTAAAGCTTTGCCACTGGGGAGGGCTAGAAAAGGGAGCCGGGTTCATGAGTCGTCCTTGGACAGGTTTTGCAGATGGGTTCGGGTGTCGTCGCAGCCTGGTGTGCTCTAGGCTCTCGCACTTGAGGCAAGACAGATAGTATCGAGGAGGAGCACGGGACTGGTGGGTTGGCAGAAGCGCGGTGGTAATGCTGTGTTTCTTGGTATCTTAGGTGCCGGGAATAACTGTTGCCGCAGCGTCAGACGCTGGAATTGGCGCTGAGCGGGCGAGCAGAATGCCTCGGCGTTCATGAGGCTGAGGGTGTTGTGGAAGAGGTTGGCATCTCCTCTCAGGATGCTTATTGCTGGTGCTGTGGCTGCTTTTGGGATAACTTTTTTTTCTTTTCCTTTTGCAGAGGAAGAGGAGGAAGCTGGTGACCACAGGAACGTACTGGATGGCTGTTTTCTGTGGACTGCCTCAAGGATGGATTCGGACCCCTGGCCCTCCAAAAGCTAAGTTGAGAGACTGGCGCCCGAGAGGGGACGAGGTTGAGAATTGCAAAAAGGTGTCTTTGAAGTTGGCGTAGGGGAGAGGTTTGTCCTGGAGCGCAGTCTCCTTTAGGCACATAAGGGATGCGGCTTACTGTTCGGCATTCCCGGGCAGGGCGGTTCCAGCCTGTGTGTGTTGTCGTGTCTTTCGTGTGGTCCGTGTTCTGTGTCTTAGACCTTTCTCGGGTCTCGAGGTCGTCTTTAAGCTCCAGGAGCACGGCATGGCGCCTCAGGCGCCATCCCTAGGGTCTCGAACACCTGCACCCGTGGGCATAGCACCATTCGGCTGCTGGTCTTCTTGCGTTAGAAGCTTAAAGCTTGCATCGGTCTTGCGTCTTGGAAGTTTCCGTATGGCCCGCGTCTACAACTGGGACTTCTTCCCTATGTCATTACGTTCTTAGGTCTTGAAGCCAGGCTTCCCCCGCATACATCTTATCAGTCTTGACAGTCCCTTCTTATCGCAGACGATGTCCTACGCTCTGTTTCAGGGGCTTCCATAGAGCCTCTTCGCATCACCACCACGGTCTCCAGGTCGTCTTGCCCGACGGTGACTTCCGTCCGGGTGTCATCCTTCTTGCTGAGAGTTTTCTCTCATCCTTGAGGCGCGTGGTTTTTAGCGTTCTGTGTAGTGTCGGTCTGTGCTTGTGTGTGTGTCTGGCTCGGAGCCCCCCTGCCCGGGTGTGTAGAGTCCAGGGCAGGCAGAGTAGTGACGAGAGTCTACGGTTAATACGTGGATCTGTGGAGACCGAGGCAAAGGTTGGGTAGTCGTCTGGAATTAATTTGCTCTCAGTAGGTTGGGTGCGGGGGTGTTTCATTAGTGGGTGTTGGCATAAGCAGAGCCAAGTCGGAGAGGCTGTTCACAGCCAGTGAAGGACGCAGTATCTCAAAGACGTTCGGGCTGCTTTGTGTGGGGTGTAATGTTTGTGGGCTTTTTCTGTGGTGTTTTTTTTTTTGATGGCAGGCTGTAGTTGGATCTAATTGAACAGTGTTCCGAAGTAGAAACAAGACCTTTGGAATTAAGCTATCACTCTGCCATCAGGGTAATGCTTGATTTTTTTTTTTCTCTCTTTTTAGATGCCGAGAGACGAGATGTGCAGGGTGGCGCAGGGGAGCCGAGAGGAGCGCTGTACGGAGGTGGCTCGGCATGTGGTGTTAGAGGGAAGATGTGACTGGCGCCTCTATGAATACAATTGGGTGCTTTTTTTTCCATGTGAATGAAGACAGAAGATAGGAGTCGATGGTGTGGCGGTTTGGCAGAAGCGCAGTGGTAATGTTGTGTTTCTTGGTCTCTTAGGTGCTGTGAATAACTATCACCGCAGCCTCGGACTCCGGAATCGGCGCGGAGCGGGCGAGCAGAACGCCACGGCCTTTGGGAGGCTGAGGGTGTCGTGGAAGAGGTTGGCGTCTCCTCTCAGGATGCTTATTGCTGGTGCTGTGGCGGCCTCTGGGGTTATGTTTTATTTTCCTTTTGCAGAGGAAGAGGAGGAACCTGGTGACTGCGGAAATGTATCGGATGGCTGGTTTTTGCGGACCGCATCGAAGAAGGATTCAGACGCCTGGCCCTCCAAAAGCTAAGTTGACAGTCAGGCGCCGGAGAGGGGCCGAGGTGGACAATTGCAAAATGGGGTCTTTGACGTTAGCGTAGTGGCGAGGGCTGTCCCGGGGCACAGTCATATTTAGGAAGGTAAAGGATGTTGCTTACTGCTCAGTGTGACGCTAGCGTGTCCCGGGCAGGGCAGTTCCAGCCTGTGCGTGTTGTCATGTCGTTCATGTGGTCTGTGTTGTGTATCTTCGCCCCTTCTTGGGTCTCGAGGTCATCTTTGAGCTCCAGGAGCACGACGTGGGGCCCTGGGCGTCATCCTTAGGGTCTCGACTGCTTGGGCCTGTGGGCGTAGCATCATTCATCTGATGCTCTTCTTGCGTTAGCATCTTAAAGCGTGCATCAGTCTTGCCTCTCGGAAGTTTCTGGACGGCCCACTTCCATGTCTGGGAGTTCTTCCCTGCGTCGTTACGTTCTTAGGTCTTGAAGCCAGACTTCCTGCACATCCATCTTATTGGGCTCAACAGTCCATTCTTATTCCGTACCATCACGTTCTACAGTTTGCTTCAGGGGGTTCCGTAGAGCGTCTTCACGTTGACATCATCACGATCCCACAGATTTTCTTGCACGATGGTGACTTTGGTCCCTGTGTCATCTTTCTTGCTGAGAGTTTTCTCTCATCTTTGAGGCGTGTCGTTCGTAGCGTTCCGTGTAGTGTATGTCTGTAACCGTGAGTGTGTGGCTCGGGTCCGCCCTGCCCGGGCGCGTAGTGTCCAGGGTGGGTGGAATCCTGTGGAGAGTCTATATGTAGTACGTGAATCCCTGTAGATCGGGGCAAAGGTGTTAGAGTCATCTCAGGGTAGCCATCGGGAGGCTGTGTAGACACCTCTTCTGTTTTTTTTGGGAAGAGCAGAGGCATGTTGGGAAGGCAACACAGCAGCAGTGAAGAAGAGTTCATGTGGAAGAGGGTATGGCTGGTTTTGGTGCGGATTTTTTCTTGTAATTTTCTTTGTGTACGGTTGTATTTGGACCTTAGATGGTATTTGTGAAAAGGTGCAAGACTTTTTGTTGTTATGACTCTATTGCTCTGCCTCAGGGTGATTTCTCTGATGTCGTTCTTGCAGATGCAGCGGGACAAGCTTGGCGGGGCAGCGTAGAGGAGGAGAGCGACGTAAGAAGGTGGGTCAGCACGTGGTGTTAGAGAGCAGATGTGGCTCTGAGTACTGTATGTATTGGTTCTTTCCAATTTGAAGTTTTGAAGCAATGAATGACGTGGGATGTGGGGATGGGGATGAGTCAGTCAAGGTCAGCAGGGGCGGGTGGGCTGAAGTATCACATCTGCCTCAGAGGGAGCAACTTTCAAGTTGCAAAGCAACCCGTGTCGGTTGGGTTTTATGGGTGGTTTGCGAGCCTTCAGGTTGCACGCCTCGGGGGAGGACAGGCGGGCAAGGTGAGGGAGCGGGAGATGGGAATTTGGTAGGGTTTTGGGCGGTATCTCGGTGTGCGTTTCTTCGGTTGGTGTGACACGCAGGGTCAGAGGGGCGATGCTGCACGCCCACTGAGTAGTCCCAGCGAGTGAGGCGGTTGTGGACACGTTGGGGAGCTCAGGGGAGTGTTTGTCTTTGGTTTTGCAGGCGCCGCAGGCATCCGGAGCCGGACGAGCGTTGGAGGTGAGCTGGGTAGCAGAGAGGTAGCGCATGGGGGTGGTGGTTTCCCGTAAGCTCAACAGGAATATTGTGTGTCTTAGGTGTTTTAGGTGCCAGAACCAGAGAGTGCCACAAAGTCCGAATCCGGAATCCATGCGGAGCAGGTGAGCAGGAGGGTACGGCGCGTGTGATGCGGGGGATATTGCGGTACAACTTAGTGTTGACCGACGCGATGGTGCCTGATGGCACCATTTTGTGCAAATCGGGATTACGTTGCTCAGGAACTTCCTTGACTGCCATTTGAGATGGTCTTGCGTCGTACGCTTAAGAACTTGGTTCCGTACTGTGTTCTTGTATATTTGCAATAGTATTGCTCCGCCTCACTCAGTATCGGTTTCGCATCGTGTTGCCCCGTCACGCTCTTGACTGCTCTGTGATCTATTCTGGCATCGTACCATACTGTGTTGCATTTTTTTTTTTTAATCCGTTGTTCTTTGACTGTGCAATGCCTTGTACCGCCCTCTATTGCGTTACGTCTAGCGTTATATTGCCCTGTCGTAGCCTTGACTGCCTTCTGATCTGTTCGGGCCTCGTACCACACTGTATTGCGGGTTTTTTTAATCGGTTGTTCTTCATTTGGGGTTGTTCTTCGTTTGGCTTTCTAATGCCTTGTACTGCCCTGTACCATGTAACATCTCGCATTATATTGCCCCGTCGTAGTCTCGACTGCCTTCTGATCTACTCTGGCCTCGCACCGCACTGTATTGTGTGGTTTTTAATGGGTTCTTCTTTATTTGCCTGTGTAATGCCTTGTACTGCCCTGTATTGTGTTACTTCTCGCGTTATAGTGCGCTGTCATTGTCTTGACTGCCTTCTGATCTTTTCTGGTATTACAGTTGAACGTATGCTGGGTTTCTTAATGGGTTGTTCATTTGGCTGCATGTTGCCTTGGTATGGTGTTGCATCTTGCATTGTATTGCCCTGTCACTGTCTCGACGGTCATTTTACACCTTCTGTCCTAGGACCGCGCTGTGTTGTGAGTTCTTTCATGGGGTGGTTGTTTCCTTGACTGTGTCGCCTGGTAGGGCCCCGTATCGCGTTACGTCTTGCCTTGTATTGCTCTGTCATTGTGGTGACCGACATCTGATATAGTCTACCATTGCGTGGCACTGTACCGTCAATTCTTTCATTGTCTGCTCTGCATTTGATTGTACGTTGCCTTGTACTGCCCTGTGTAAGGTTAGATCTTGCATGGTGTTGCCCTGTCGTTGTCTTGCCAGTTATTTTAGAGTCTCTGGCACTGTATTGTGCAATTTTTAACCGGTTGTTCTGTATTTGACCGCTGTTGGGATGTCACCCCCCTTTTTCCCCCGGGCTGCTGCTCGAGCTATAACGACCAGGAGGAGTCGCTACGAGTGGCACTTGAACTTTGTGGGATGGCTGGCACCAGAGTCAAGACACTGTGAGTCAGTTAGCTCGCTATAGACCTAGCGGACAGACCAAGAGCCCTTGGAGCTTTCTTGCAAGGCAGCGGCCTGTTCACCAGCATTTCCCGGGGACGCTCACTTAAGGTTCTGCTCCTCGAGGCTGAGAGAAGCCTTGCCGCAACAGATTCTGGGTCAGTGACTAACAGCATGCCAGACTTTGCCGTCTTGGCTGAGCGATACCAAGGGTTTGATCACGCAGATATGATCCTTTAGAGGTGAACCGTTGCCCAAGTCCGGGGCGAGGATGGGATCCAGCCGCACCTAGACTCCTCTCCGAGAAGGAGCTTAGAAAGCAAGGGGGTCCTTTCTGAGCCTCGTGACTCAAGGGGAGGGTCTCCCTGACAGCTCGTCTGACCCTGGCCCCAAGGCAGTAAATGACCCGGGGTGCGTGGCTGTGCAATCTGGTAAAGTGCCATCACGTGCGCTGCTATCTTTGGTGAATCACTGCTGTTATGTTTGTAAATGTTTCTCTGCCTCTCTCTTAGGAGTGAATTTTATCACTGCGCCCGCCACAACTGCATATGGCCTGTGTTACGTCTTGCGTTGTATTGCCCCGTCGTCTTGACGGTCACGTTAGAGAATCTGTCCTAGGTCTGGACTGTAGTGTGATGTCTCTCATGGGTTCTGATGTGGCTGCGTATTGCCTTGTCCGGCCCTGTGTGGTGTTACGTCTTCCATTGTATTGCTCTGTTGTTGTCTTGATTGTCATCTGATCTATTCTGCCGTTGTAGGCCACCATATTGCCACTTCCTTCATCAGCTGTTTTTTATGAGCCACGTAAAGGGTTGACAGCACAGACATAATCCTTTAGAGGTGAACCGTTGCCCAAGTCCGGGGCTAGGAATTGGATCCAGCCGCACCTAGACTCCTCTCGGAGAAGGAGTTTAGAAAGCAAGGGGGTCCTTTCCGAGGTAGGAATTGGATCCAGCCGCACCTAGACTCCTCTCCGAGAAGGAGTTTAGAAAGCAAGGGGGTCCTTTCCGAGCCTCGTGACTCAACGGGAGGGTCTCCCAGACAGCTTGTCTGACCCTGGCCCCTAGGCAGGAAATAATCCGGGGTGCGTGGCCATATGGAATCTGGTAAAGCGCCGTGACGTGCGCTGCTGCCTTTGGAGAATCACTGTGTTGATGTTTCTGAATGTTTCACTGCTTCTCTCTTAGAAGCGAAGTTAGCCGCTCGGCCTGCCACAACAGCGTATTGCCTTGTCCAGCCCTGTATGGTGTCACGTTTGGCATTGTGTTGCCCTCTATTTGCCCGTACTGCCATCTGATCTGTTCCGGCATTGTACTGGTGTGTATTGTGGGTTTTTTAATCGGTTTTGCGTTATTTGAATGCGTGTTGCCCTGTCTAGTGTTGTATCTTGCATTGTACTGCCCCGTCATTCCGTTCACTGTCACTTTAGACATTCTGGGATTGCAGCGATCCGTATTGTGCAGGTTTTATTCGTTGTTCTGTGTTTGACCCGTGTATTGCCTTGTTACCACCTTGTATTGTGTTGCGGCTTGCGTTGTATCGCCATGTTGTTGTTCTGAGTGCCATCTGATACGTTTCGGTGTTGTACAGCCCTGCTTATGTCTTCCATTGTATAGCTCTGTCACTGCCTCGACTGCTGTCTCACACGTTTTGGCATTGCATCGCACGGTATTGCGGGATACTTAATCAGTTATTTATTTGACCGTGTATTTCACTGTACTGCCCTGTATTGCGTTATTTCTTGCCTCGTATTGCTCTGTCATTGTCTTGACTGGCATCTCCACTTATTTTTGTTTTCTCCCGCACTGCATTGCGGTTCTCCTAATCGGTTGGTATTTAGTTGACTGCGTCTTCCGTTCTGCTCTGTCGTGTAATGTTGCATCTTGGATCGTGTCGCCCTATAGTTGTCTTGACTGCCACCCGAGACCGTGTGGGATCGTACTGCACCGTATTGTGGCGTTTTGATCGGTTGTTTATTATTCTGTATTGCGTTGTAGCAACCTGTATTGTGTTACATTGTGCGTTGTGTTGCCATGAAATAGTCTTAACTGTCCTTTTACACTCTCTGGGGTTGTACCGCACCGAACTGAGGGTGTTTTTGATCGGCTGTTCTATATTTGACTACGTATTGCTTTGTACTGCCCTGTATTTTCCCAAGTCTTGTGTCGTATTGCCCTCTCACCGTGCCGCGAGCCATCTGATGTATTCTGGCGTTGACAGGCGCTGTATTGAGAGCTTCTTAGGCTGTTGTACTCTATTTGACCGTGCATCAATTTTGTGATCGGTCGTTCCCTATTTGACTGCGTATTGCCTTGTACTGACCTGTATAACGTTATGTCTTGCACTGCGTTGCCCTGGCATTGTCTTGACCGACATCTGAGACTGTCTGCCATTGTACTGGACTGTATTGGGAGTCTTGTAATTTGCTCTAATGTATTTGTCTGCGAATCGGGTTGTACTGCCCTGTATCCTGTAACGTGTGGCATTGTACCGCCTGTGACTGGCTTAACGGCGGCTTTAGAGATTCTGTCGTAAGACTGCACTCCGTTGTGAATTTCTCTATTGGTGATTCCGTGACGGCGTATTGCCTGGCACTGCCCCGTACTGTGTTACGCTTTACGTTGTATCGCTCTGTCATTGTCTTCAATGAGATGTGACACTTATTAACATACGATGGAACTGTCCATTGGCTATTCTTTATTTGAGCATGTATTGATGGGTAGCGCTCTGCATAATGTCAAGTGGTGCACTGTCTTGACTTTAAAATAGAAATTCTATAGGCTGGCGTAGCGCCAAGTGGGAAAGGGTGGTTGTGAGATTCTAAAGGCAGCAGGAAAGCCCCCAGCCCCACGTGGCGCCGCCGTGCCAGCCCCCGAAGCATTTTCCGGTAGGGCCGCGGCTCTGGCCACAGCTCCCACGCCCGAAGAGCCAGGAGGGAAAGCCGTGCCTCGTTGGAAAGCTCTTTGGCAGCCGCTCGCGTGGCCCCACAGCCCGTGGGGCTGCGGGCTTTCTGGCGGCCGTCAGCCTCGGTGACACCGGCGCCTACATAGCGCTGCCGCACCAGCCTGCGAAGCATTTTCCGGTGTGGCCGCGGCTCTGGCGACAGCTCCCACGCCCGAAGAGCCAGGAGGGAAAGCCGTGCCTTGTTGGTAAGCTCTTTGGCAGCCGCTCGCGTGGCCCCACAGCCCGTGGGGCTGCGGGTTTTCCGGCGGCCGTCAGCCTCGGCGCCACCGGCGCCCACCTGGCGCTGCCGAGCCAGCCTGCGAAGCATTTTCCGGTAGGGCCGCGGCTCTGGCCACAGCTCCCACGCCCGAAGAGCCAGGAGGGAAAGCCGTGCCTCGTTGGAAAGCTCTTTGGCAGCCGCTCGCGTGGCCCCACAGTCCGTGGGGCTGCGGGCTTTCCAGAGGCTGTCAGCCTCAGCGCCACCGGCGCCCACCTGGCGCCGCCGCGCCAGCCCCCGAAGCATTTTCCGGTAGGGCCGCGGCTCTGGCCACAGCTCGCACGCCCGAAGAGCCAGGAGGGAAAGCCGTGCCTCGTTGGAAAGCTCTTTGGCAGCCGCTCGCGTGGCCCCACAGCCCGTGGGGCTGCGGGCTTTGCGGCGGCCGTCAGCCTCGGTGCCACCGGCGCCTACATAGCGGTGCCGCACCAGCCTGCGAAGCATTTTCCGGTGTGGCCGCGGCTCTGGCTACAGCTCCCACACCCGAAGAGCCAGGAGGGAAAGCCGTGCCTCGTTGGAAAGCTCTTTGGCAGCCGCTCGCGTGGCCCCACAGCCCGTGGGGCTGCGGGCTTTGCGGCGGCCGTCAGCCTCAGCGCCACCGGCGCCCACCTGGCGCCGCCGCGCCAGCCCCCGAAGCATTTTCCGGTAGGGCCGCGGCTCTGGCCACAGCTTCCACGCCCGAAGAGCCAGGAGGGAAAGCCGTGCCTCGTTGGAAAGCTCTTTGACAGCCGCTCGCGTGGCCCCACAGCCCGTGGGGCTGCGGGCTTTGCGGCGGCCGTCAGCCTCGGCGCCACCGGCGCCCACGTGGCGCCGCCGTGCCAGCCTGCGAAGCATTTTCCGGTAGGGCCGCGGCTCTGGCGACAGCTCCCACACCCGAAGAGCCAGGAGGGAAAGCCGTGCCTCGTTGGAAAGCTCTTTGGCAGCCGCTCGCGTGGCCCCACAGCCCGTGGGCTGCGGGCTTTCCGGCAGCCGTCAGCCTCGGCGCCACCGGCGCCCACGTGGTGCCGCCGCGCCAGCCCCTGAAGCATTTTCCGGTAAGGCCGCGGCCTGGCGGCCCTCTCGGAGAAGTAGTTTAGAAAGCAAGGGGGTCCTTTCCGAGGTAGGAATTGGATCCAGCCGCACCTAGACTCCTCTCGGAGAAGGAGTTTAGAAAGCAAGGGGGTCCTTTCCGAGGTAGGAATTGGATCCAGCCGCACCTAGACTCCTCTCGGAGAAGGAGTTTAGAAAGCAAGGGGGTCCTTTCCGAGCCTCGTGACTCAAGGGGAGGGTCTCCTAGACAGCTCGTCTGACCCTGGCCCCTAGGCAGGAAATAATCCAGGGTACGTGGCCACGGAACCTGATAAAGCGCCGTCACGTGCGCTGCTGCCTTTGGAGAATCACTGTGTTGATGTTTCTGAATGTTTCTCTACTTTTCTCTTAGGACTGAAGTGAATGGCTCCACCCGCCACAACTGCGTATTGCCTTGTCCGGCCCCGTATTGGGTTACGTCTTGCCTTGTGTTGCCCTGTCGTTGTCATGATTGCCGCCTGACCCATGGTGTCATAGTAGTGCACTGCACTGTGAATTTTTTGACTGTCTGTTATTTATTTGACTGATATTGGCTGGCAGTGGCCTGTATTGTGTTGTCTTGCACCGTATTGCCCTGTATTTGCCGTGACGGCCCTCTGAGACTTCCTGAGATTGTAGGGTGTTCTGTTGTGGGTTTTTTAATTGGCTGTTCTTTGTGTGACTGTGTATTGCCTTGTGCTGCCCTGTGTTGTGTTACGGCTCGTGTTGCATTACTCTGTCGTTGTTTTGACTGTGTTTTGGGACAGTGTCATAGTGCTGCACTGGATTTTGGGTATTTTAACTGTTCTTGACTTGGCTGCGCGTTGCCTTTTACTGCTCTGTATGATGTTAGGTCTTGCACTGTATTGGTCTGTCATTGTCTTGGCTGTTACTTTGGACTGTCTGGGATTGTACTTATTTATTGTGAAAGTTCCATTGGTTGTTCCTTATTTGACTGCTGGGGTGGTGTGGGCGCCCCTTAGTTTTGGCGCCCCAATCATCCATGGAGTTGTTCTGAGTGGTACTTGAAGTTGGGGGATGGTTGGCAACACAAGGGGACCTAGATATTTTGTTCCCGTGCTGATGTGACTATAAGTCAATTGGCTTACCCCATAAATAGTGGACAGCCCAAGAGCCTTTTGACTTCTGCATGGCAGGGGCCTCCGTGCCAGGATCTCCCCTTGAGCAGGGACGCTCGATTAAGGTTCTGCTCCTCGAGATTGAGATATGCCTTGCCGCAACAGATTCTCAGTAAGTCACTAATAGCATGCAAAACCTTGTAGCCTTAGCTCAGTGATATAAAGGGTCGATGGCGCAGATACAATCCTTTAGAGGTGAACCATTGCCTAAGTCCGGGGCTAGGAATTGGATCCAGCCGCACCTAGACTCCTCTCGGAGAAGGAGTTTAGAAAGCAAGGGGGTCCTTTCCGAGCTAGGAATTGGATCCAGCCGCACCTAGACTCCTCTCCGAGAAGGAGTTTAGAAAGCAAGGGGGTCCTTTCCGAGCCTCGTGACTCAACGGGAGGGTCTCCCAGACAGCTTGTCTGACCCTGGCCCCTAGGCAGGAAATAATCCGGGGTGCGTGGCCATATGGAATCTGGTAAAGCGCCGTGACGTGCGCTGCTGCCTTTGGAGAATCACTGTGTTGATGTTTCTGAATGTTTCACTGCTTCTCTCTTAGAAGCGAAGTTAGCCGCTCGGCCTGCCACAACTGCGTATTGCCTTGTCCAGCCCTGTATGGTGTCACGTTTGGCATTGTATTGTCCTCTATTTGCCCGTACTGCCATCTGATCTGTTCCGGCATTGTACTGGTGTGTATTGTGGGTTTTTTAATCGGTTTTGCGTTATTTGAATGCGTGTTGCCCTGTCTAGTGTTGTATCTTGCATTGTACTGCCCCGTCATTCCGTTCACTGTCACTTTAGACATTCTGGGATTGCAGCGATCCGTATTGTGCAGGTTTTATTCGTTGTTCTGTGTTTGACCCGTGTATTGCCTTGTTACCACCTTGTATTGTGTTGCGGCTTGCGTTGTATCGCCATGTTGTTGTTCTGAGTGCCATCTGATACGTTTCGGTGTTGTACAGCCCTGCTTATGTCTTCCATTGTATAGCTCTGTCACTGCCTCGACTGCTGTCTCACACGTTTTGGCATTGCATCGCACGGTATTGCGGGATACTTAATCAGTTATTTATTTGACCGTGTATTTCACTGTACTGCCCTGTATTGCGTTATTTCTTGCCTCGTATTGCTCTGTCATTGTCTTGACTGGCATCTCCACTTATTTTTGTTTTCTCCCGCACTGCATTGCGGTTCTCCTAATCGGTTGGTGTTTAGTTGACTGCGTCTTCCGTTCTGCTCTGTTGTGTAATGTTGCATCTTGGATCGTGTCGCCCTATAGTTGTCTTGACTGCCACCCGAGACCGTGTGGGATCGTACTGCACCGTATTGTGGCGTTTTGATCGGTTGTTTATTATTCTGTATTGCGTTGTAGCAACCTGTATTGTGTTACATTGTGCATTGTGTTGCCATGAAATAGTCTTAACTGTCCTTTTACACTCTCTGGGGTTGTACCGCACCGAACTGAGGGTGTTTTTGATCGGCTGTTCTATATTTGACTACGTATTGCTTTGTACTGCCCTGTATTTTCCCAAGTCTTGTGTCGTATTGCCCTCTCACCGTGCCGCGAGCCATCTGATGTATTCTGGCGTTGACAGGCGCTGTATTGAGAGCTTCTTAGGCTGTTGTACTCTATTTGACCGTGCATCAATCTTGTGATCGGTCGTTCCCTATTTGACTGTGTATTGGCCTTGTACTGCCCTGTGTGAAGTTACGTCTTGCGTTGTATTGCCCTGTCATAGTATTGCCTGTCATAGTCTGTCATAGCACCAGGATGTGCCCTTGAGCGGGGACGCTTGCTTCAGGTTCTGCTCCTCAAGGCTGAGAGATCCCTTGCCGCAACAGAGTCTCGGTAAGTGACTGATACCACGCTAAACCTCGTAGCCTTAGCTCAGTGATATAAAGGGTTGATGGCGCGGATACAATCCTTTAGAGGTGAACCGTTGCCCAAGTCCAGGGCTAGGAATTGGATCCAGCCACACTCAGACTGCTCTTCAAGAAGGAGTTTAGAAAGCAAGGGGGTTGCGGCTCAACGGGAGGGTCTCCCTAACAGCTCATCTGACCCTGGCCCCTGTGCAATAAATTATCCGGGGGACGTGGCCATGGAACCTGGTAAAGGGATGTTACGTGCACTGCTGCCTTTGTCGAATCACTGTGTTGATGTTTCTAAATGTTTCTCTACTTCTCTCAGGACTGAAGTGAATCGCTCCACCCGCCACAACTGCATCTTGCCTTGTCCAGCCCCGTATTGGGTTACCTCTCGCCTTGTATTGCCCTGTCCTTCTTTTGGTTGCCATCTGACCCATGTGAATTCACTGCACTGTGAAATTTTTGACTGTCTGTTATTTATTTGACTGAGTGTTGCCTTGTACTGCCTTGTGTACTGCGACGTGGTGCTTTGTATTGCCCTGTAATTGCCTTGACTGCCATCCGAGACGTTTTGAGATCGTACGGCAGCGTAGTGCGGGTTTTCTGGTCAGCTGTTCTTTATTTGACTGCGTACTGCCTTGCGCTGCCCTGCACGGTGTTCCGTCTCGCGTTGTCATTGTCTCGACCGACATGTGGGATTGTTTGCCATTGTACTGCAGTGTGGTTTGGGTATCGTAGTTTACTGTTCTTCATTTGACTGCGTATTGCCTTGTACTGACCTGTATAACGTTATGTCTTGCACTGCGTTGCCCTGGCATTGTCTTGACCGACATCTGAGACTGTCTGGCATTGTACTGGACTGTATTGGGAGTTTTGTAATTTCCTCTAATATATTTGTCTGCGAATCGGGTTGTACTGCCCTGTATCCTGTAACGTGTGGCATTGTACCGCCTGTGACTGGCTTAACGGCGGCTTTAGAGATTCTGTCGTAAGACTGCACTCCGTTGTGAATTTCTCTATTGGTGATTCTGTGACGGCGTATTGCCTGGCACTGCCCCGTACTGTGTTACGCTTTACGTTGTATCGCTCTGTCATTGTCTTCAATGAGATGTGACACTTATTAACATACGATGGCACTGTCCATTGGCTATTCTTTATTTGAGCATGTATTGAGGGGTAGCGCTCTGCATAATGTCAAGTGGTGCACTGTCTTGACTTGAAAATAGAAATTCTATAGGCTGGCGTAGCGCCAAGTGGGAAAGGGTGGTTGTGAGATTCTAAAGGCAGCAGGAAAGCCCCCAGCCCCACGTGGCGCCGCCGCGCCAGCCCGCGAAGCATTTTCCGGTAGGGCCGCGGCTCTGGCCACAGCTCCCATGCCCGAAGAGCCAGGAGGGAAAGCCGTGCCTCGTTGGAAAGCTCTTTGGCAGCCGCTCGCGTGGCCCCACAGCCCGTGGGGCTGCGGGCTTTGCGGCGGCAGTCAGCCTCGGCGCCACCGGCGCCCACGTGGCGCCGCCGCGCCAGCCCCCGAAGCATTTTCCGGTAGGGCCGCGGCTCTGGCCACAGCTCCCACGCCCGAAGAGCCAGGAGGGAAAGCCGTGCCTCGTTGGAAAGCTCTTTGGCAGCCGCTCGCGTGGCCCCACAGCCCGTGGGGCTGCGGGCTTTCTGTCAGCCGTCAGCCTCGGCGCCACCGGCGCGTACGTAGCGCCGCCGCGCCAGCCCGTGAAGCATTTTCCGGTACGGCCGCGGCTCTGGCCACAGCTCCCACACCCGAAGAGCCAGGAGGGAAAGCCGTGCCTCGTTGGAAAGCTCTTTGGCAGCCGCTCGCGTGGCCCCACAGCCCGTGGGGCTGCGGGCTTTCCGGCGGCCGTCAGCCTTGGCGCCACCGGCGCCCACGATGCGCCGCCGCGCCAGCCCCCGAAGCATTTTCCGGTAGGGCCGCGTCTCTGGCCACAGCTCCCACGCCCGAAGAGCCAGGAGGGAAAGCCGTGCCTTGTTGGAAAGCTCTTTGGCAGCCGCTCGCGTGGCCCTACAGCCCGTGGGGCTGCGGGCTTTCTGTCAGCCGTCAGCCTCGGCGCCTCCGGCGCCTACGTAGCGCCGCCGCGCCAGCCTGCGAAGCATTTTCCGGTAGGGCCGCATCTCTGGCCACAGCTCCCACGCCCGAAGAGCCAGGAGGGAAAGCCGTGCCTCGTTGGAAAGCTCTTTGGCAGCCGCTCGCGTGGCCCCACAGCCCGTGGGGCTACGGGCTTTGCGGCGGCCGTCAGCCTCGGCGCCACCGGCGCGCACGTGGCGCCGCCGCGCCAGCCCCCGAAGCATTTTCCGGTACGGCCGCGTCTCTGGCCACAGCTCCCACGCCCGAAGAGCCAGGAGGGAAAGCCGTGCCTCGTTGGAAAGCTCTTTGGCAGCCGCTCGCGTGGCCCCACAGCCCGTGGGGCTGCGGGCTTTCTGTCAGACGTCAGCCTCGGCGCCACCGGCGCCTACGTAGCGCTGCCGCGCCAGCCTGCGAAGCATTTTCCGGTAGGGCCGCATCTCTGGCCACAGCTCCCACGCCCGAAGAGCCAGGAGGGAAAGCCGTGCCTCGTTGGAAAGCTCTTTGGCAGCCTCTCACGTGGCCCCACAGCCCGTGGGGCTGCGGGCTTTGCGGCGGCCGTCAGCCTTGGCGCCACCGGCGCCCACGTGGCGCCGCCGCGCCAGCCCCTGAAGCATTTTCTGGTAGGGCCGCGTCTCTGGCCACAGCTCCCACGCCCGAAGAGCCAGGAGGGAAAGCCGTGCCTCGTTGGAAAGCTCTTTGGCAGCCGCTCACGTGGCCCCACAGCCCGTGCGGCTGCGGGCTTTCTGTCAGACGTCAGCCTCGGCGCCACCGCCGCCCACGTGGCGCCGCCGCGCCAGCCTGCGAAGCATTTTCCGGTAGGGCCGCGTCTCTGCCCACAGCTCCCACGCCTGAAGAGCCAGGAGGGAAAGCCGTGCCTCGTTGGAAAGCTCTTTGGCAGCCGCTCGCGTGGCCCCACAGCCCGTGGGGCTGCAGGCTTTGCGGCGGCCGTCACCCTCGGCGCCACCGGTGCCTATGTGGCGCCGCCGCGCCAGCCTGCGAAGCATTTTCCGGTAGGGCCGCGTCTCTGGCCACAGCTCCCACGCCCGAAGAGCCAGGAGGGAAAGCCGTGCCTCGTTGGAAAGCTCTTTGGCAGCCGCTCGCGTGGCCCCACAGCCCGTGGGGCTGTGGGCTTTCTGGCGCCCGTCAGCCTCGGCGCTACCGGCGCCCACCTGGCGCCGCCGCGCCAGCCCCCGAAGCATTTTCCAGTAGGGCCGCGTCTCTGGCCACAGCTCCCACGCCCGAAGAGCCAGGAGGGAAAGCCGTGCCTCGTTGGAAAGCTCTTTGGCAGCCGCTCGCGTGGCCCCACAGCCCGTGGGGCTGCGGGCTTTGCGGCGGCCGTCAGCCTCGGCGGCACCGACGCCTACGTAGCGCTGCCGCGCCAGCCTGTGAATCATTTTCCGGTAGGGCCGCGTCTCTGGCCACAGCTCCCACGCCCGAAGAGCCAGGAGGGAAAGCCGTGCCTCGTTGGAAAGCTCTTTGGCAGCTGCTCGCGTGGCCCCACAGCCCGTGGGGCTGCGGGCTTTGCGGCGGCCGTCAGCCTCGGCGCCACCGGCGCCCACGTGGCTCCGCCGCGCCAGCCCCCGAAGCATTTTCCGGTACGGCCGCGGCTCTGGCCACAGCTCCCACGCCCGAAGAGCCAGGAGGGAAAGCCGTGCCTCGTTGGAAAGCTCTTTGGCAGCCGCTCGCGTGGCCCCACAGCCCGTGGGGCTGCGGGCTTTGCGGCGGCCGTCAGCCTCGGCGCCACCGGCGCCCACGTGTCGCCGCCGCGCCAGCCTGCGAAGCATTTTCCGGTAGGGCCGCGGCTCTGGCCACAGCTCCCACGCCCGAAGAGCCAGGAGGGAAAGCCGTGCCTTGTTGGAAAGCTCTTTGGCAGCCGCTCGCGTGGCCCCCCACACCGTGGGGCTGCGGGCTTTGCGGCGGCCGTCAGCCTCGGCGCCACCGGCGCCCACCTGGCGCCGCCGCGCCAGCCTGCGTAGCATTTTCTGGTAGGGCCGCGTCTCTGGCGACAGCTCCCACGCCCGAAGAGCCAGGAGGGAAAGCCGTGCCTCGTTGGAAAGCTCTTTGGCAGCAGCTCGCGTGGCCCCACAGCCCGTGGGACTGCGGGCTTTGCGGCGGCCGTCAGCCTCGGCGCCACCGACGCCTACGTAGCGCTGCCGCGCCAGCCCCCGAAGCATTTTCCGGTAGGGCGTCGGCTCTGGCCACAGCTCCCACGCCCGAAGAGCCAGGAGGGAAAGCCGTGCCTCGTTGGAAAGCTCTTTGGCAGCCGCTCGCGTGGCCCCACAGCCCGTGGGGCTGCGGGCTTTCCGGCGGCCATCAGCCTCGGCGCCACCGGCGCCTATGTGGCGCCGCCGCGCCAGCCTGCGAAGCATTTTCCGGTAGGGCCGCGTCTCTGGCCACAGCTCCCACGCCCGAAGAGCCAGGAGGGAAAGCCGTGCCTCGTTGGAAAGCTCTTTGGCAGCCGCTCGCGTGGCCCCACAGCCCGTGGGGCTGCGGGCTTTGCGGCGGCCGTCAGCCTCGGCGACACCGACGCCTACGTAGCGCTGCCGCGCCAGCCTGTGAATCATTTTCCGGTAGGGCCGCGTCTCTGGCCACAGCTCCCACGCCTGAAGAGCCAGGAGGGAAAGCCGTGCCTCGTTGGAAAGCTCTTTGGCAGCCGCTTGCGTGGCCCCACAGCCCGTGGGGCTGCGGGCTTTGCGGCGGCCATCAGCCTCGGCGCCACCGGCGCCCACCTGGCGCGGCCGCGCCAGACCCCGAAGCATTTTCCGGTAGGGCCTCGGCTCTGGCCACAGCTCCCACGCCCGAAGAGCCAGGAGGGAAAGCCGTGCCTCGTTGGAAAGGTCTTTGGCAGCCGCTCGCGTGGCCCCACAGCCCGTGGGGCTGCGGGCTTTGCGGCGGCCGTCAGCCTCGGCGCCACCGGCGCCTATGTGGCGCCGCCGCGCCAGCCTGTGAATCATTTTCCGGTAGGGCCGCGTCTCTGGCCACAGCTCCCACGCCCGAAGAGCCAGGAGGGAAAGCCGTGCCTCGTTGGAAAGCTCTTTGGCAGCCGCTTGCGTGGCCCCACACACCGTGGGGCTGCGGGCTTTCCGGCGGCCATCAGCCTCGGCGCCACCGGCGCCCACCTGGCGCCGCCGCAGCAGCCCCCGAAGCATTTTCCGGTAGGGCCGCGTCTCTGGCCACAGCTCCCACGCCCGAAGAGCCAGGAGGGAAAGCCGTGCCTCGTTGGAAAGCTCTTTGGCAGCCGCTCGCGTGGCCCCACAGCCCGTGGGGCTGCGGGCTTTGCGGCGGCCGTCAGCCTCGGCGCCACCGACGCCTACGGAGCGCTGCCGCGCCAGCCTGTGAATCATTTTCCGGTAGGGCCGCGTCTCTGGCCACAGCTCCCACACCCGAAGAGCCAGGAGGGAAAGCCGTGCCTCGTTGGAAAGCTCTTTGGCAGCCGCTCGCGTGGCCCCACACACCGTGGGGCTGCGGGCTTTCCGGCGGCCATCAGCCTCGGCGCCACCGGCGCCCACGTGGCGCTGCCGCGCCAGCCTGCGAAGCATTTTCCGGTAGGGCCGCGTCTCTGGCCACAGCTCCCACGCCCGAAGAGCCAGGAGGGAAAGCCGTGCCTCGTTGGAAAGCTCTTTGGCAGCCGCTCGCGTGGCCCCACAGCCCGTGGGGCTGCGGGCTTTGCGGCGGCCGTCAGCCTCGGCGCCACCGGCGCCCAGCTGGCGCGGCCGCGCCAGACCCCGAAGCATTTTCCGGTAGGGCCTCGGCTCTGGCCACAGCTCCCACGCCCGAAGAGCCAGGAGGGAAAGCCGTGCCTCGTTGGAAAGCTCTTTGGCAGCCGCTCGCGTGGCCCCACAGCCCGTGGGGCTGCGGGCTTTGCGGCGGCCGTCAGCCTCGGCGCCACCGGCGCATATGTGGCGCCGCCGTGCCAGCCTGCGAAGCATTTTCCGGTAGGGCCGCGTCTCTGGCCACAGCTCCCACGCCCGAAGAGCCAGGAGGGAAAGCCGTGCCTCGTTGGAAAGCTCTTTGGCAGCCGCTCGCGTGGCCCCACAGCCCGTGGGGCTGCGGGCTTTCCGGCGGCCGTCAGCCTCGGCGCCACCGGCGCCCACCTGGCGCCGCCGCGCCAGCCCCCGAAGCATTTTCCGGTAGGGCCGCGTCTCTGGCCACAGCTCCCACGCCCGAAGAGCCAGGAGGGAAAGCCGTGCCTCGTTGGAAAGCTCTTTGGCAGCCGCTCGCGTGGCCCCACAGCCCGTGGGGCTGCGGGCTTTCCGGCGGCCGTCAGCCTCGGCGCAACCGGCGCCCACCTGGCGCCGCCGCGCCAGCCTGCGAAGCATTTTCCGGTAGGGTCTCTGCTCTGGCCACAGCTCCCACGCCCGAAGAGCCAGATGGGAAAGCCGTGCCTCGTTGGAAAGCTCTTTGGCAGCCGCTCGCGTGGCCCCACAGCCCGTGGGGCTGCGGGCTTTGCGGCGGCCGTCAGCCTCGGCGCCACCGACGCCTACGTAGCGCTGCCGCGCCAGCCTGCGAAGCATTTTCCGGTACGGCCGCGTCTGTGGCCACAGCTCCCACACCCGAAGAGCCAGGAGGGAAAGCCGTGCCTCGTTGGAAAGCTCTTTGGCAGCCGCTCGCGTGGCCCCACAGCCCGTGGGGCTGCGGGCTTTCCGGCGGCCGTCAGCCTCGGCGCCACCGGCGCCTATGTGGCGCCGCCGCGCCAGCCTGCGAAGCATTTTCCGGTAGGGCCGCGGCTCTGGCCACAGCTCCCACACCCGAAGAGCCAGGAGGAAAAGCCGTGCCTCGTTGGAAAGCTCTTTGGCAGCCGCTCGCGTGGCCCCACAGCCCGTGGGGCTGCGGGCTTTGCGGCGGCCGTCAGCCTCGGCGCCACCGGCGCCCACCTGACGCCGCCGTGCCAGCCCCCGAAGCATTTTCCGGTAGGGCCGCGGCTCTGGCCACAGCTCCCTCGCCCGAAGAGCCAGGAGGGAAAGCCGTGCCTCGTTGGAAAGCTCTTTGGCAGCCGCTCGCGTGACCCCACAGCCCGTGGGGCTGCGGGCTTTCTGTCAGCCATCAGCCTCGGCGCCACCGGCGCCTACGTAGCGCCGCCGCGCCAGCCTGCGAAGCATTTTCCGGTACGGCCGAGGTTCTTGCCACAGCTCCCACGCCCGAAGAGCCCGGAGGGAAAGCCGTGCCTCGTTGGAAAGCTCTTTGGCAGCCGCTCGCGTGGCCCCACAGCCCGTGGGGCTACGGGCTTTGCGGCGGCCGTCAGCCTCGGCGCCACCGGCGCCCACGTGGCGCTGCCGCGCCAGCCCCCGAAGCATTTTCCGGTACGGCCGCGTCTCTGGCCACAGCTCCCACGCCTGAAGAGCCAGGAGGGAAAGCCGTGCCTCGTTGGAAAGCTCTTTGGCAGCCGCTCGCGTGGCCCCACAGCCCGTGGGGCTGCGGGCTTTCTGTCAGCCGTCAGCCTCGGCGCCACCGGCGCCTACGTAGCGCCGCCGCGCCAGCCTGCGAAGCATTTTCCGGTAGGGCCGCGTCTCTGGCCACAGCTCCCACGCCCGAAGAGCCAGGAGGGAAAGCCGTGCCTCGTTGGAAAGCTCTTTGGCAGCCGCTCGCGTGGCCCCACAGCCCGTGGGGCTGCGGGCTTTCCGGCGGCCGTCAGCCTCGGCGCCACCGGCGCCCACCTGGCGCAGCCGCGCCAGCCCCCGAAGCATTTTCCGGTACGGCCGCGTCTCTGGCCACAGCTCCCACGCCCGAAGAGCCAGGAGGGAAAGTCGTGCCTTGTTGGAAAGCTCTTTGGCAGCCGCTCGCGTGGCCCCACAGCCCGTGGGGCTGCGGGCTTTCCGGCGGCCGTCAGCCTCGGCGCCACCGGCGCCCACCTGGCGCCGCCGCGCCAGCCCCCGAAGCATTTTCCGGTACGGCCGCGTCTCTGGCCACAGCTCCCACGCCTGAAGAGCCAGGAGGGAAAGCCATGCCTCGTTGGAAAGCTCTTTGGCAGCCGCTCGCGTGGCCCCACAGCCCGTGGGGCTGCGGGCTTTCTGTCAGCCGTCAGCCTCGGCGCCACCGGCGCCTACGTAGCGCCGCCGCGCCAGCCTGCGAAGCATTTTCCGGTAGGGCTGCGTCTCTGGCCACAGCTCCCACGCCCGAAGAGCCAGGAGGGAAAGCCGTGCCTCGTTGGAAAGCTCTTTGGCAGCCGCTCGCGTGGCCCCACAGCCCGTGGGGCTGCGGGCTTTCCGGCGGCCGTCAGCCTCGGCGCCACCTGCGCCCACCTGGCGCCGCCGCGCCAGCCTGCGAAGCATTTTCCGGTAGGGCCGCGTCTCTGGCCACAGCTCCCACGCCCGAAGAGCCAGGAGGGAAAGTCGTGCCTCGTTGGAAAGCTCTTTGGCAGCCGCTCGCGTGGCCCCACACACCGTGGGGCTGCGGGCTTTCCGGCGGCCATCAGCCTCGGCGCCACCGGCGCCCACGTGGCGCCACCGCGCCAGCCTGCGAAGCATTTTCCAGTAGGGCCGCTTCTCTGGCCAGAGCTCCCACGCCCGAAGAGCCAGGAGGGAAAGCCGTGCCTCGTTGGAAAGCTCTTTGGCAGCCGCTCGCGTGGCCCCACAGCCCGTGGGGCTGCGGGCTTTCCGGCGGACGTCAGCCTCGGCGCCACCGATGCCTACGTGGCGCCGCCGCGCCAGCCTGCGAAGCATTTTCCGGTAGGGCCGCGTCTCTGGCCACAGCTCCCACGCCCGAAGAGCCAGGAGGGAAAGCCGTGCCTCGTTGGAAAGCTCTTTGGCAGCCGCTCGCGTGGCCCCACAGCCCGTGGGGCTGCGGGCTTTGCGGCGGCCGTCAGCCTCGGCGCAACCGGCGCCCACCTGGCGCCGCCGCGCCAGCCCCCGAAGCATTTTCCGGTAGGGCCTCGGCTCTGGCCACAGCTCCCACGCCCGAAGAGCCAGATGGGAAAGCCGTGCCTCGTTGGAAAGCTCTTTGGCAGCCGCTCGCGTGGCCCCACAGCCCGTGGGGCTGCGGGCTTTGCGGCGGCCGTCAGCCTCGGCGCCACCGACGCCTACGTAGCGCTGCCGTGCCAGCCTGTGAATCATTTTCCGGTAGGGCCGCATCTCTGGCCACAGCTCCCACGCCCGAAGAGCCAGGAGGGAAAGCCGTGCCTCGTTGGAAAGCTCTTTGGCAGCCGCTCGCGTGGCCCCACAGCCCGTGGGGCTGCGGGCTTTGCGGCGGCCGTCAGCCTCGGCGCCACCGACGCCTACGTAGCGCTGCCGCGCCAGCCTGTGGATCATTTTCCGGTAGGGCCGCGGCTCTGGCCATAGCTCCCACGCCCGAAGAGCCAGGAGGGAAAGCCGTGCCTCGTTGGAAAGCTCTTTGGCAGCCGCTCGCGTGGCCCCACAGCCCGTGGGACTGCGGGCTTTGCGGCGGCCGTCAGCCTCGGCGCCACCGGCGCCCACGTGTCGCCGCCGCGCCAGCCTGCGAAGCATTTTCCGGTAGGGCCGCGGCTCTGGCCACAGCTCCCACACCCGAAGAGCCAGGAGGGAAAGCCGTGCCTCGTTGGAAAGCTCTTTGGCAGCCGCTCGCGTGGCCCCACAGCCCGTGGGGCTGCGGGCTTTCCGGCGGCCGTCAGCCTCGGCGCCACCGGCGCCTATGTGGCGCCGCCGCGCCAGCCTGCGAAGCATTTTCCGGTAGGGCCGCGTCTCTGGCCACAGCTCCCACACCCGAAGAGCCAGGAGGAAAAGCCGTGCCTCGTTGGAAAGCTCTTTGGCAGCCGCTCGCGTGGCCCCACAGCCCGTGGGGCTGCGGGCTTTCTGGTGCCCGTCAGCCTCGGCGCCACCGGCGCCCACGTGTCGCCGCTGCGCCAGCCTGCGAAGCATTTTCCGGTAGGGCCGCGTCTCTGGCCACAGCTCTCACGCCCGAAGAGCCAGGAGGGAAAGCCGTGCCTCGTTGGAAAGCTCTTTGGCAGCCGCTCGCGTGGCCCCACAGCCCGTGGGGCTGCGGGCTTTCCGGCGGCCGTCAGCCTTGGTGCCACTGGCGCCCACCTGACGCCGCCGTGCCAGCCCCCGAAGCATTTTCCGGTAGGGCCGCGGCTCTGGCCACAGCTCCCACGCCCGAAGAGCCAGGAGGGAAAGCCGTGCCTCGTTGGAAAGCTCTTTGGCAGCCGCTCGCGTGGCCCCACAGCCCGTGGGGCTGCGGGCTTTCTGTCAGCCATCAGCCTCGGCGCCACCGGCGCCTACGTAGCGCTGCCGCGCCAGCCTGCGAAGCATTTTCCGGTAGGGCCGCATCTCTGGCCACAGCTCCCACGCCCGAAGAGCCAGGAGGGAAAGCCGTGCCTCGTTGGAAAGCTCTTTGGCAGCCGCTCGCGTGGCCCCACAGCCCGTGGGGCTGCGGGCTTTGCGGCGGCCGTCAGCCTCGGCGCCACCGGCGCCCACCTGGCGCCGCCGCGCCAGCCCCCGAAGCATTTTCCGGTAGGGCTGCGGCTCTGGCCACAGCTCCCACGCCCGAAGAGCCAGGAGGGAAAGCCGTGCCTCGTTGGAAAGCTCTTTGGCAGCCGCTCGCGTGGCCCCACAGCCCGTGGGGCTGCGGGCTTTGCGGCGGCCGTCAGCCTCGGCGCCACGGCGCCCACGTGGCGCCGCCGCGCCAGCCCCCGAAGCATTTTCCGGTAGGGCCGCGTCTCTGGCCACAGCTCCCACGCCCGAAGAGCCAGGAGGGAAAGCCGTGCCTCGTTGGAAAGCTCTTTGGCAGCCGCTCGCGTGGCCCCACAGCCCGTGGGGCTGCGGGCTTTGCGGCGGCCATCAGCCTCGGTGCCACCGGCGCCCACCTGGCGCCGCCGCGCCAGCCTGCGAAGCATTTTCCGGTAGGGCCGCGGCTCTGGCCACAGCTCCCACGCCCGAAGAGCCAGGAGGGAAAGCCGTGCCTCGTTGGAAAGCTCTTTGGCAGCCGCTCGCGTGGCCCCACAGCCCGTGGGGCTGCGGGCTTTCTGTCAGCCATCAGCCTCGGCGCCACCGGCGCCCACGTGGCGCCGCTGCGCCAGCCTGCGAAGCATTTTCCGGTAGGGCCGCATCTCTGGCCACAGCTCCCACGCCCGAAGAGCCAGGAGGGAAAGCCGTGCCTCGTTGGAAAGCTCTTTGGCAGCCGCTCGCGTGGCCCCACAGCCCGTGGGGCTGCGGGCTTTGCGGCGGCCGTCAGCCTCGGCGCCACCGGCGCCCACCTGGCGCCGCCGCGCCAGCCCCCGAAGCATTTTCCGGTAGGGCTGCGGCTCTGGCCACAGCTCCCACGCCCGAAGAGCCAGGAGGGAAAGCCGTGCCTCGTTGGAAAGCTCTTTGGCAGCCGCTCGCGTGGCCCCACAGCCCGTGGGGCTACAGGCTTTGCGGCGGCCGTCATCCTCGGCGCCACCGGCGCCCACGTGGCGCCGCCGCGCCAGCCCCCGAAGCATTTTCCGGTACGGCCGCGTCTCTGGCCACAGCTCCCACGCCCGAAGAGCCAGGAGGGAAAGCCGTGCCTCGTTGGAAAGCTCTTTGGCAGCCGCTCGCGTGGCCCCACAGCCCGTGGGGCTGCGGGTTTTGCGGCGGCCGTCAGCCTCGGCGCCACCGGCGCCCACATGGCGCCGCCGCGCCAGCCTGCGAAGCATTTTCCGGTAGGGCCGCGGCTCTGGCCACAGCTCCCACGCCCGAAGAGCCAGGAGGGAAAGCCGTGCCTCGTTGGAAAGCTCTTTGGCAGCCGCTCGCGTGGCCCCACAGCCCGTGGGGCTGCGGGCTTTCTGTCAGCCGTCAGCCTCGGCGCCACCGGCGCCTACGTAGCGCCGCCGCGCCAGCCTGTGGATCATTTTCCGGTAGGGCCGCGTCTCTGGCCACAGCTCCCACGCCCGAAGAGCCAGGAGGGAAAGCCATGCCTCGTTGGAAAGCTCTTTGGCAGCCGCTCGCGTGGCCCCACAGCCCGTGGGGCTGCGGGCTTTCCGGCGGCCGTCAGCCTCGGCGCCACCGGCGCCCACCTGGCGCCGCCGCGCCAGCCTGCGAAGCATTTTCCGGTAGGGCCGCGGCTCTGGCCACAGCTCCCACGCCCGAAGAGCCAGGAGGGAAAGCCGTGCCTCGTTGGAAAGCTCTTTGGCAGCCGCTCGCGTGGCCCCACACACCGTGGGGCTGCGGGCTTTCCGGCGGCCATCAGCCTCGGCGCCACCGGCGCCCACGTGGCGCCGCCGCGCCAGCCTGCGAAGCATTTTCCAGTAGGGCCGCGTCTCTGGCCACAGCTCCCACGCCCGAAGAGCCAGGAGGGAAAGCCGTGCCTCGTTGGAAAGCTCTTTGGTAGGGGCTCGCGTGGCCCCACAGCCCGTGGGGCTGCGGGCTTTCCGGCGGACGTCAGCCTCGGCGCCACCGACGCCTACGTGGCGCCGCCGCGCCAGCCTGCGAAGCATTTTCCGGTAGGGCCGCGTCTCTGGCCACAGCTCCCACGCCCGAAGAGCCAGGAGGGAAAGCCGTGCCTCGTTGGAAAGCTCTTTGGCAGCCGCTCGCGTGGCCCCACAGCCCGTGGGGCTGCGGGCTTTCCGGCGGCCGTCAGCCTCGGCGCAACCGGCGCCCACCTGGCGCCGCCGCACCAGCCCCCGAAGCATTTTCCGGTAGGGCCTCGGCTCTGGCCACAGCTCCCACGCCCGAAGAGCCAGATGGGAAAGCCGTGCCTCGTTGGAAAGCTCTTTGGCAGCCGCTCGCGTGGCCCCACAGCCCGTGGGGCTGCGGGCTTTGCGGCGGCCGTCAGCCTCGGCGCCAACGACGCCTACGTAGCGCTGGCGCGCCAGCCTGTGAATCATTTTCCGGTAGGGCCGCATCTCTGGCCACAGCTCCCACGCCCGAAGAGCCAGGAGGGAAAGCCGTGCCTCGTTGGAAAGCTCTTTGGCAGCCGCTCGCGTGGCCCCACAGCCCGTGGGGCTGCGGGCTTTGCGGCGGCGTCAGTCTCGGCGCCACCGACGCCTACGTAGCGCTGCCGCGCCAGCCTGTGAATCATTTTCCGGTAGGGCCGCGTCTCTGGCCATAGCTCCCACGCCCGAAGAGCCAGGAGGGAAAGCCGTGCCTCGTTGGAAAGCTCTTTGGCAGCCGCTCGCGTGGCCCCACAGCCCGTGGGGCTGCGGGCTTTCCGGCGGCCGTCAGCCTCGGCGCCACCGGCGCCTATGTGGCGCCGCCGCGCCAGCCTGCGAAGCATTTTCCGGTAGGGCCGCGTCTCTGGCCACAGCTCCCACACCCGAAGAGCCAGGAGGAAAAGCCGTGCCTCGTTGGAAAGCTCTTTGGCAGCCGCTCGCGTGGCCCCACAGCCCGTGGGGCTGCGGGCTTTCTGGTGCCCGTCAGCCTCGGCGCCACCGGCGCCCACGTGTCGCCGCCGCGCCAGCCTGCGAAGCATTTTCCGGTAGGGCCGCGTCTCTGGCCACAGCTCCCACGCCCGAAGAGCCAGGAGGGAAAGCCGTGCCTCGTTGGAAAGCTCTTTGGCAGCCGCTCGCGTGGCCCCACAGCCCGTGGGGCTGTGGGCTTTCCGGCGGCCGTCAGCCTTGGTGCCACCGGCGCCCACCTGACGCCGCCGTGCCAGCCCCCGAAGCATTTTCCGGTGTGGCCGCGGCTCTGGCCACAGCTCCCACGCCCGAAGAGCCAGGAGGGAAAGCCGTGCCTCGTTGGAAAGCTCTTTGGCAGCCGCTCGCGTGGCCCCACAGCCCGTGGGGCTGCGGGCTTTCTGTCAGCCATCAGCCTCGGCGCCACCGGCGCCTACGTAGCGCTGCCGCGCCAGCCTGCGAAGCATTTTCCGGTAGGGCCGCATCTCTGGCCACAGCTCCCACGCCCGAAGAGCCAGGAGGGAAAGCCGTGCCTCGTTGGAAAGCTCTTTGGCAGCCGCTCGCGTGGCCCCACAGCCCGTGGGGCTGCGGGCTTTGCGGCGGCCGTCAGCCTCGGCGCCACCGGCGCTCACCTGGCGCCGCCGCGCCAGCCCCCGAAGCATTTTCCAGTAGGGCCGCGGCTCTGGCCACAGCTCCCACGCCCGAAGAGCCAGGAGGGAAAGCCGTGCCTTGTTGGAAAGCTCTTTGGCAGCCGCTCGCGTGGCCCCACAGCCCGTGGGGCTACAGGCTTTGCAGCGGCCGTCATCCTCGGCGCCACCGGCGCCCACGTCGCGCCGCCGCGCCATCCCCCGAAGCATTTTCCGGTACGGCCGCGTCTCTGGCCACAGCTCCCACACCCGAAGAGCCAGGAGGGAAAGCCGTGCCTCGTTGGAAAGCTCTTTGGCAGCCGCTCGCGTGGCCCCACAGCCCGTGGGGCTCCGGGCTTTGCGGCGGCCATCATCCTCAGCGCCACCGGCGCCCACCTGGCGCCGCCGCGCCAGCCTGCGAAGCATTTTCCGGTAGGGCCGCGTCTCTGGCCACAGCTCCCACGCCCGAAGAGCCAGGAGGGAAAGCCGTGCCTTGTTGGAAAGCTCTTTGGCAGCCGCTCGCGTGGCCCTACAGCCCGTGGGGCTGCGGGCTTTCTGTCAGCCGTCAGCCTCGGCGCCTCCGGCGCCTACGTAGCGCCGCCGCGCCAGCCTGCGAAGCATTTTCCGGTAGGGCCGCATCTCTGGCCACAGCTCCCACGCCCGAAGAGCCAGGAGGGAAAGCCGTGCCTCGTTGGAAAGCTCTTTGGCAGCCGCTCGCGTGGCCCCACAGCCCGTGGGGCTACGGGCTTTGCGGCGGCCGTCAGCCTCGGCGCCACCGGCGCGCACGTGGCGCCGCCGCGCCAGCCCCCGAAGCATTTTCCGGTACGGCCGCGTCTCTGGCCACAGCTCCCACGCCCGAAGAGCCAGGAGGGAAAGCCGTGCCTCGTTGGAAAGCTCTTTGGCAGCCGCTCGCGTGGCCCCACAGCCCGTGGGGCTGCGGGCTTTCTGTCAGACGTCAGCCTCGGCGCCACCGGCGCCTACGTAGCGCTGCCGCGCCAGCCTGCGAAGCATTTTCCGGTAGGGCCGCATCTCTGGCCACAGCTCCCACGCCCGAAGAGCCAGGAGGGAAAGCCGTGCCTCGTTGGAAAGCTCTTTGGCAGCCTCTCACGTGGCCCCACAGCCCGTGGGGCTGCGGGCTTTGCGGCGGCCGTCAGCCTTGGCGCCACCGGCGCCCACGTGGCGCCGCCGCGCCAGCCCCTGAAGCATTTTCTGGTAGGGCCGCGTCTCTGGCCACAGCTCCCACGCCCGAAGAGCCAGGAGGGAAAGCCGTGCCTCGTTGGAAAGCTCTTTGGCAGCCGCTCACGTGGCCCCACAGCCCGTGCGGCTGCGGGCTTTCTGTCAGACGTCAGCCTCGGCGCCACCGCCGCCCACGTGGCGCCGCCGCGCCAGCCTGCGAAGCATTTTCCGGTAGGGCCGCGTCTCTGCCCACAGCTCCCACGCCTGAAGAGCCAGGAGGGAAAGCCGTGCCTCGTTGGAAAGCTCTTTGGCAGCCGCTCGCGTGGCCCCACAGCCCGTGGGGCTGCAGGCTTTGCGGCGGCCGTCACCGTCGGCGCCACCGGTGCCTATGTGGCGCCGCCGCGCCAGCCTGCGAAGCATTTTCCGGTAGGGCCGCGTCTCTGGCCACAGCTCCCACGCCCGAAGAGCCAGGAGGGAAAGCCGTGCCTCGTTGGAAAGCTCTTTGGCAGCCGCTCGCGTGGCCCCACAGCCCGTGGGGCTGTGGGCTTTCTGGCGCCCGTCAGCCTCGGCGCTACCGGCGCCCACCTGGCGCCGCCGCGCCAGCCCCCGAAGCATTTTCCAGTAGGGCCGCGTCTCTGGCCACAGCTCCCACGCCCGAAGAGCCAGGAGGGAAAGCCGTGCCTCGTTGGAAAGCTCTTTGGCAGCCGCTCGCGTGGCCCCACAGCCCGTGGGGCTGCGGGCTTTGCGGCGGCCGTCAGCCTCGGCGGCACCGACGCCTACGTAGCGCTGCCGCGCCAGCCTGTGAATCATTTTCCGGTAGGGCCGCGTCTCTGGCCACAGCTCCCACGCCCGAAGAGCCAGGAGGGAAAGCCGTGCCTCGTTGGAAAGCTCTTTGGCAGCTGCTCGCGTGGCCCCACAGCCCGTGGGGCTGCGGGCTTTGCGGCGGCCGTCAGCCTCGGCGCCACCGGCGCCCACGTGGCTCCGCCGCGCCAGCCCCCGAAGCATTTTCCGGTACGGCCGCGGCTCTGGCCACAGCTCCCACGCCCGAAGAGCCAGGAGGGAAAGCCGTGCCTCGTTGGAAAGCTCTTTGGCAGCCGCTCGCGTGGCCCCACAGCCCGTGGGGCTGCGGGCTTTGCGGCGGCCGTCAGCCTCGGCGCCACCGGCGCCCACGTGTCGCCGCCGCGCCAGCCTGCGAAGCATTTTCCGGTAGGGCCGCGGCTCTGGCCACAGCTCCCACGCCCGAAGAGCCAGGAGGGAAAGCCGTGCCTTGTTGGAAAGCTCTTTGGCAGCCGCTCGCGTGGCCCCCCACACCGTGGGGCTGCGGGCTTTGCGGCGGCCGTCAGCCTCGGCGCCACCGGCGCCCACCTGGCGCCGCCGCGCCAGCCTGCGTAGCATTTTCTGGTAGGGCCGCGTCTCTGGCGACAGCTCCCACGCCCGAAGAGCCAGGAGGGAAAGCCGTGCCTCGTTGGAAAGCTCTTTGGCAGCAGCTCGCGTGGCCCCACAGCCCGTGGGACTGCGGGCTTTGCGGCGGCCGTCAGCCTCGGCGCCACCGACGCCTACGTAGCGCTGCCGCGCCAGCCCCCGAAGCATTTTCCGGTAGGGCGTCGGCTCTGGCCACAGCTCCCACGCCCGAAGAGCCAGGAGGGAAAGCCGTGCCTCGTTGGAAAGCTCTTTGGCAGCCGCTCGTGTGGCCCCACAGCCCGTGGGGCTGCGGGCTTTCCGGCGGCCATCAGCCTCGGCGCCACCGGCGCCTATGTGGCGCCGCCGCGCCAGCCTGCGAAGCATTTTCCGGTAGGGCCGCGTCTCTGGCCACAGCTCCCACGCCCGAAGAGCCAGGAGGGAAAGCCGTGCCTCGTTGGAAAGCTCTTTGGCAGCCGCTCGCGTGGCCCCACAGCCCGTGGGGCTGCGGGCTTTGCGGCGGCCGTCAGCCTCGGCGACACCGACGCCTACGTAGCGCTGCCGCGCCAGCCTGTGAATCATTTTCCGGTAGGGCCGCGTCTCTGGCCACAGCTCCCACGCCTGAAGAGCCAGGAGGGAAAGCCGTGCCTCGTTGGAAAGCTCTTTGGCAGCCGCTTGCGTGGCCCCACAGCCCGTGGGGCTGCGGGCTTTGCGGCGGCCATCAGCCTCGGCGCCACCGGCGCCCACCTGGCGCGGCCGCGCCAGACCCCGAAGCATTTTCCGGTAGGGCCTCGGCTCTGGCCACAGCTCCCACGCCCGAAGAGCCAGGAGGGAAAGCCGTGCCTCGTTGGAAAGGTCTTTGGCAGCCGCTCGCGTGGCCCCACAGCCCGTGGGGCTGCGGGCTTTGCGGCGGCCGTCAGCCTCGGCGCCACCGGCGCCTATGTGGCGCCGCCGCGCCAGCCCCCGAAGCATTTTCCGGTAGGGCCGCGTCTCTGGCCACAGCTCCCACGCCCGAAGAGCCAGGAGGGAAAGCCGTGCCTCGTTGGAAAGCTCTTTGGCAGCCGCTTGCGTGGCCCCACACACCGTGGGGCTGCGGGCTTTCCGGCGGCCATCAGCCTCGGCGCCACCGGCGCCCACCTGGCGCCGCCGCAGCAGCCCCCGAAGCATTTTCCGGTAGGGCCGCGTCTCTGGCCACAGCTCCCACGCCCGAAGAGCCAGGAGGGAAAGCCGTGCCTCGTTGGAAAGCTCTTTGGCAGCCGCTCGCGTGGCCCCACAGCCCGTGGGGCTGCGGGCTTTGCGGCGGCCGTCAGCCTCGGCGCCACCGACGCCTACGGAGCGCTGCCGCGCCAGCCTGTGAATCATTTTCCGGTAGGGCCGCGTCTCTGGCCACAGCTCCCACACCCGAAGAGCCAGGAGGGAAAGCCGTGCCTCGTTGGAAAGCTCTTTGGCAGCCGCTCGCGTGGCCCCACACACCGTGGGGCTGCGGGCTTTCCGGCGGCCATCAGCCTCGGCGCCACCGGCGCCCACGTGGCGCTGCCGCGCCAGCCTGCGAAGCATTTTCCGGTAGGGCCGCGTCTCTGGCCACAGCTCCCACGCCCGAAGAGCCAGGAGGGAAAGCCGTGCCTCGTTGGAAAGCTCTTTGGCAGCCGCTCGCGTGGCCCCACAGCCCGTGGGGCTGCGGGCTTTGCGGCGGCCGTCAGCCTCGGCGCCACCGGCGCCCAGCTGGCGCGGCCGCGCCAGACCCCGAAGCATTTTCCGGTAGGGCCTCGGCTCTGGCCACAGCTCCCACGCCCGAAGAGCCAGGAGGGAAAGCCGTGCCTCGTTGGAAAGCTCTTTGGCAGCCGCTCGCGTGGCCCCACAGCCCGTGGGGCTGCGGGCTTTGCGGCGGCCGTCAGCCTCGGCGCCACCGGCGCATATGTGGCGCCGCCGTGCCAGCCTGCGAAGCATTTTCCGGTAGGGCCGCGTCTCTGGCCACAGCTCCCACGCCCGAAGAGCCAGGAGGGAAAGCCGTGCCTCGTTGGAAAGCTCTTTGGCAGCCGCTCGCGTGGCCCCACAGCCCGTGGGGCTGCGGGCTTTCCGGCGGCCGTCAGCCTCGGCGCCACCGGCGCCCACCTGGCGCCGCCGCGCCAGCCCCCGAAGCATTTTCCGGTAGGGCCGCGTCTCTGGCCACAGCTCCCACGCCCGAAGAGCCAGGAGGGAAAGCCGTGCCTCGTTGGAAAGCTCTTTGGCAGCCGCTCGCGTGGCCCCACAGCCCGTGGGGCTGCGGGCTTTCCGGCGGCCGTCAGCCTCGGCGCAACCGGCGCCCACCTGGCGCCGCCGCGCCAGCCTGCGAAGCATTTTCCGGTAGGGTCTCGGCTCTGGCCACAGCTCCCACGCCCGAAGAGCCAGATGGGAAAGCCGTGCCTCGTTGGAAAGCTCTTTGGCAGCCGCTCGCGTGGCCCCACAGCCCGTGGGGCTGCGGGCTTTGCGGCGGCCGTCAGCCTCGGCGCCACCGACGCCTACGTAGCGCTGCCGCGCCAGCCTGCGAAGCATTTTCCGGTACGGCCGCGTCTGTGGCCACAGCTCCCACACCCGAAGAGCCAGGAGGGAAAGCCGTGCCTCGTTGGAAAGCTCTTTGGCAGCCGCTCGCGTGGCCCCACAGCCCGTGGGGCTGCGGGCTTTCCGGCGGCCGTCAGCCTCGGCGCCACCGGCGCCTATGTGGCGCCGCCGCGCCAGCCTGCGAAGCATTTTCCGGTAGGGCCGCGGCTCTGGCCACAGCTCCCACACCCGAAGAGCCAGGAGGAAAAGCCGTGCCTCGTTGGAAAGCTCTTTGGCAGCCGCTCGCGTGGCCCCACAGCCCGTGGGGCTGCGGGCTTTCTGGCGCCCGTCAGCCTCGGCGCCACCGGCGCCCACGTGGCGCCGCCGCGCCAGCCCCCGAAGCATTTTCCGGTACGGCCGCGTCTCTGGCCACAGCTCCCACGCCCGAAGAGCCAGGAGGGAAAGCTGTGCCTCGTTGGAAAGCTCTTTGGCAGCCGCTCGCGTGGCCCCACAGCCCGTGGGGCTGCGGGCTTTGCGGCGGCCGTCAGCCTCGGCGCCACCGGCGCCCACCTGACGCCGCCGTGCCAGCCCCCGAAGCATTTTCCGGTAGGGCCGCGGCTCTGGCCACAGCTCCCTCGCCCGAAGAGCCAGGAGGGAAAGCCGTGCCTCGTTGGAAAGCTCTTTGGCAGCCGCTCGCGTGACCCCACAGCCCGTGGGGCTGCGGGCTTTCTGTCAGCCATCAGCCTCGGCGCCACCGGCGCCTACGTAGCGCCGCCGCGCCAGCCTGCGAAGCATTTTCCGGTACGGCCGAGGTTCTTGCCACAGCTCCCACGCCCGAAGAGCCCGGAGGGAAAGCCGTGCCTCGTTGGAAAGCTCTTTGGCAGCCGCTCGCGTGGCCCCACAGCCCGTGGGGCTACGGGCTTTGCGGCGGCCGTCAGCCTCGGCGCCACCGGCGCCCACGTGGCGCTGCCGCGCCAGCCCCCGAAGCATTTTCCGGTACGGCCGCGTCTCTGGCCACAGCTCCCACGCCTGAAGAGCCAGGAGGGAAAGCCGTGCCTCGTTGGAAAGCTCTTTGGCAGCCGCTCGCGTGGCCCCACAGCCCGTGGGGCTGCGGGCTTTCTGTCAGCCGTCAGCCTCGGCGCCACCGGCGCCTACGTAGCGCCGCCGCGCCAGCCTGCGAAGCATTTTCCGGTAGGGCCGCGTCTCTGGCCACAGCTCCCACGCCCGAAGAGCCAGGAGGGAAAGCCGTGCCTCGTTGGAAAGCTCTTTGGCAGCCGCTCGCGTGGCCCCACAGCCCGTGGGGCTGCGGGCTTTCCGGCGGCCGTCAGCCTCGGCGCCACCGGCGCCCACCTGGCGCAGCCGCGCCAGCCCCCGAAGCATTTTCCGGTAGGGCCGCGTCTCTGGCCACAGCTCCCACGCCCGAAGAGCCAGGAGGGAAAGTCGTGCCTTGTTGGAAAGCTCTTTGGCAGCCGCTCGCGTGGCCCCACAGCCCGTGGCGCTGCGGGCTTTCCGGCGGCCGTCAGCCTCGGCGCCACCGGCGCCCACCTGGCGCCGCCGCGCCAGCCCCCGAAGCATTTTCCGGTACGGCCGCGTCTCTGGCCACAGCTCCCACGCCTGAAGAGCCAGGAG
Source organism: Larus michahellis (assembly GCF_964199755.1). Lineage (NCBI taxonomy): Eukaryota > Metazoa > Chordata > Aves > Charadriiformes > Laridae > Larus > Larus michahellis. The sequence goes on from NC_133915.1 coordinate 8,499,342, forward strand.
GGAAAGCCATGCCTCGTTGGAAAGCTCTTTGGCAGCCGCTCGCGTGGCCCCACAGCCCGTGGGGCTGCGGGCTTTCTGTCAGCCGTCAGCCTCGGCGCCACCGGCGCCTACGTAGCGCCGCCGCGCCAGCCTGCGAAGCATTTTCCGGTAGGGCTGCGGCTCTGGCCACAGCTCCCACGCCCGAAGAGCCAGGAGGGAAAGCCGTGCCTCGTTGGAAAGCTCTTTGGCAGCCGCTCGCGTGGCCCCACAGCCCGTGGGGCTGCGGGCTTTCCGGCGGCCGTCAGCCTCGGCGCCACCTGCGCCCACCTGGCGCCGCCGCGCCAGCCTGCGAAGCATTTTCCGGTAGGGCCGCGTCTCTGGCCACAGCTCCCACGCCCGAAGAGCCAGGAGGGAAAGTCGTGCCTCGTTGGAAAGCTCTTTGGCAGCCGCTCGCGTGGCCCCACACACCGTGGGGCTGCGGGCTTTCCGGCGGCCATCAGCCTCGGCGCCACCGGCGCCCACGTGGCGCCACCGCGCCAGCCTGCGAAGCATTTTCCAGTAGGGCCGCTTCTCTGGCCAGAGCTCCCACGCCCGAAGAGCCAGGAGGGAAAGCCGTGCCTCGTTGGAAAGCTCTTTGGCAGCCGCTCGCGTGGCCCCACAGCCCGTGGGGCTGCGGGCTTTCCGGCGGACGTCAGCCTCGGCGCCACCGATGCCTACGTGGCGCCGCCGCGCCAGCCTGCGAAGCATTTTCCGGTAGGGCCGCGTCTCTGGCCACAGCTCCCACGCCCGAAGAGCCAGGAGGGAAAGCCGTGCCTCGTTGGAAAGCTCTTTGGCAGCCGCTCGCGTGGCCCCACAGCCCGTGGGGCTGCGGGCTTTGCGGCGGCCGTCAGCCTCGGCGCAACCGGCGCCCACCTGGCGCCGCCGCGCCAGCCCCCGAAGCATTTTCCGGTAGGGCCTCGGCTCTGGCCACAGCTCCCACGCCCGAAGAGCCAGATGGGAAAGCCGTGCCTCGTTGGAAAGCTCTTTGGCAGCCGCTCGCGTGGCCCCACAGCCCGTGGGGCTGCGGGCTTTGCGGCGGCCGTCAGCCTCGGCGCCACCGACGCCTACGTAGCGCTGCCGCGCCAGCCTGTGAATCATTTTCCGGTAGGGCCGCATCTCTGGCCACAGCTCCCACGCCCGAAGAGCCAGGAGGGAAAGCCGTGCCTCGTTGGAAAGCTCTTTGGCAGCCGCTCGCGTGGCCCCACAGCCCGTGGGGCTGCGGGCTTTGCGGCGGCCGTCAGCCTCGGCGCCACCGACGCCTACGTAGCGCTGCCGCGCCAGCCTGTGGATCATTTTCCGGTAGGGCCGCGGCTCTGGCCATAGCTCCCACGCCCGAAGAGCCAGGAGGGAAAGCCGTGCCTCGTTGGAAAGCTCTTTGGCAGCCGCTCGCGTGGCCCCACAGCCCGTGGGACTGCGGGCTTTGCGGCGGCCGTCAGCCTCGGCGCCACCGGCGCCCACGTGTCGCCGCCGCGCCAGCCTGCGAAGCATTTTCCGGTAGGGCCGCGGCTCTGGCCACAGCTCCCACACCCGAAGAGCCAGGAGGGAAAGCCGTGCCTCGTTGGAAAGCTCTTTGGCAGCCGCTCGCGTGGCCCCACAGCCCGTGGGGCTGCGGGCTTTCCGGCGGCCGTCAGCCTCGGCGCCACCGGCGCCTATGTGGCGCCGCCGCGCCAGCCTGCGAAGCATTTTCCGGTAGGGCCGCGTCTCTGGCCACAGCTCCCACACCCGAAGAGCCAGGAGGAAAAGCCGTGCCTCGTTGGAAAGCTCTTTGGCAGCCGCTCGCGTGGCCCCACAGCCCGTGGGGCTGCGGGCTTTCTGGTGCCCGTCAGCCTCGGCGCCACCGGCGCCCACGTGTCGCCGCTGCGCCAGCCTGCGAAGCATTTTCCGGTAGGGCCGCGTCTCTGGCCACAGCTCTCACGCCCGAAGAGCCAGGAGGGAAAGCCGTGCCTCGTTGGAAAGCTCTTTGGCAGCCGCTCGCGTGGCCCCACAGCCCGTGGGGCTGCGGGCTTTCCGGCGGCCGTCAGCCTTGGTGCCACTGGCGCCCACCTGACGCCGCCGTGCCAGCCCCCGAAGCATTTTCCGGTAGGGCCGCGGCTCTGGCCACAGCTCCCACGCCCGAAGAGCCAGGAGGGAAAGCCGTGCCTCGTTGGAAAGCTCTTTGGCAGCCGCTCGCGTGGCCCCACAGCCCGTGGGGCTGCGGGCTTTCTGTCAGCCATCAGCCTCGGCGCCACCGGCGCCTACGTAGCGCTGCCGCGCCAGCCTGCGAAGCATTTTCCGGTAGGGCCGCATCTCTGGCCACAGCTCCCACGCCCGAAGAGCCAGGAGGGAAAGCCGTGCCTCGTTGGAAAGCTCTTTGGCAGCCGCTCGCGTGGCCCCACAGCCCGTGGGGCTGCGGGCTTTGCGGCGGCCGTCAGCCTCGGCGCCACCGGCGCCCACCTGGCGCCGCCGCGCCAGCCCCCGAAGCATTTTCCGGTAGGGCTGCGGCTCTGGCCACAGCTCCCACGCCCGAAGAGCCAGGAGGGAAAGCCGTGCCTCGTTGGAAAGCTCTTTGGCAGCCGCTCGCGTGGCCCCACAGCCCGTGGGGCTGCGGGCTTTGCGGCGGCCGTCAGCCTCGGCGCCACGGCGCCCACGTGGCGCCGCCGCGCCAGCCCCCGAAGCATTTTCCGGTAGGGCCGCGTCTCTGGCCACAGCTCCCACGCCCGAAGAGCCAGGAGGGAAAGCCGTGCCTCGTTGGAAAGCTCTTTGGCAGCCGCTCGCGTGGCCCCACAGCCCGTGGGGCTGCGGGCTTTGCGGCGGCCATCAGCCTCGGTGCCACCGGCGCCCACCTGGCGCCGCCGCGCCAGCCTGCGAAGCATTTTCCGGTAGGGCCGCGGCTCTGGCCACAGCTCCCACGCCCGAAGAGCCAGGAGGGAAAGCCGTGCCTCGTTGGAAAGCTCTTTGGCAGCCGCTCGCGTGGCCCCACAGCCCGTGGGGCTGCGGGCTTTCTGTCAGCCATCAGCCTCGGCGCCACCGGCGCCCACGTGGCGCCGCTGCGCCAGCCTGCGAAGCATTTTCCGGTAGGGCCGCATCTCTGGCCACAGCTCCCACGCCCGAAGAGCCAGGAGGGAAAGCCGTGCCTCGTTGGAAAGCTCTTTGGCAGCCGCTCGCGTGGCCCCACAGCCCGTGGGGCTGCGGGCTTTGCGGCGGCCGTCAGCCTCGGCGCCACCGGCGCCCACCTGGCGCCGCCGCGCCAGCCCCCGAAGCATTTTCCGGTAGGGCTGCGGCTCTGGCCACAGCTCCCACGCCCGAAGAGCCAGGAGGGAAAGCCGTGCCTCGTTGGAAAGCTCTTTGGCAGCCGCTCGCGTGGCCCCACAGCCCGTGGGGCTACAGGCTTTGCGGCGGCCGTCATCCTCGGCGCCACCGGCGCCCACGTGGCGCCGCCGCGCCAGCCCCCGAAGCATTTTCCGGTACGGCCGCGTCTCTGGCCACAGCTCCCACGCCCGAAGAGCCAGGAGGGAAAGCCGTGCCTCGTTGGAAAGCTCTTTGGCAGCCGCTCGCGTGGCCCCACAGCCCGTGGGGCTGCGGGTTTTGCGGCGGCCGTCAGCCTCGGCGCCACCGGCGCCCACATGGCGCCGCCGCGCCAGCCTGCGAAGCATTTTCCGGTAGGGCCGCGGCTCTGGCCACAGCTCCCACGCCCGAAGAGCCAGGAGGGAAAGCCGTGCCTCGTTGGAAAGCTCTTTGGCAGCCGCTCGCGTGGCCCCACAGCCCGTGGGGCTGCGGGCTTTCTGTCAGCCGTCAGCCTCGGCGCCACCGGCGCCTACGTAGCGCCGCCGCGCCAGCCTGCGAAGCATTTTCCAGTAGGGCCGCGTCTCTGGCCACAGCTCCCACGCCCGAAGAGCCAGGAGGGAAAGCCATGCCTCGTTGGAAAGCTCTTTGGCAGCCGCTCGCGTGGCCCCACAGCCCGTGGGGCTGCGGGCTTTCCGGCGGCCGTCAGCCTCGGCGCCACCGGCGCCCACCTGGCGCCGCCGCGCCAGCCTGCGAAGCATTTTCCGGTAGGGCCGCGGCTCTGGCCACAGCTCCCACGCCCGAAGAGCCAGGAGGGAAAGCCGTGCCTCGTTGGAAAGCTCTTTGGCAGCCGCTCGCGTGGCCCCACACACCGTGGGGCTGCGGGCTTTCCGGCGGCCATCAGCCTCGGCGCCACCGGCGCCCACGTGGCGCCGCCGCGCCAGCCTGCGAAGCATTTTCCAGTAGGGCCGCGTCTCTGGCCACAGCTCCCACGCCCGAAGAGCCAGGAGGGAAAGCCGTGCCTCGTTGGAAAGCTCTTTGGTAGGGGCTCGCGTGGCCCCACAGCCCGTGGGGCTGCGGGCTTTCCGGCGGACGTCAGCCTCGGCGCCACCGACGCCTACGTGGCGCCGCCGCGCCAGCCTGCGAAGCATTTTCCGGTAGGGCCGCGTCTCTGGCCACAGCTCCCACGCCCGAAGAGCCAGGAGGGAAAGCCGTGCCTCGTTGGAAAGCTCTTTGGCAGCCGCTCGCGTGGCCCCACAGCCCGTGGGGCTGCGGGCTTTCCGGCGGCCGTCAGCCTCGGCGCAACCGGCGCCCACCTGGCGCCGCCGCACCAGCCCCCGAAGCATTTTCCGGTAGGGCCTCGGCTCTGGCCACAGCTCCCACGCCCGAAGAGCCAGATGGGAAAGCCGTGCCTCGTTGGAAAGCTCTTTGGCAGCCGCTCGCGTGGCCCCACAGCCCGTGGGGCTGCGGGCTTTGCGGCGGCCGTCAGCCTCGGCGCCAACGACGCCTACGTAGCGCTGGCGCGCCAGCCTGTGAATCATTTTCCGGTAGGGCCGCATCTCTGGCCACAGCTCCCACGCCCGAAGAGCCAGGAGGGAAAGCCGTGCCTCGTTGGAAAGCTCTTTGGCAGCCGCTCGCGTGGCCCCACAGCCCGTGGGGCTGCGGGCTTTGCGGCGGCGTCAGTCTCGGCGCCACCGACGCCTACGTAGCGCTGCCGCGCCAGCCTGTGAATCATTTTCCGGTAGGGCCGCGTCTCTGGCCATAGCTCCCACGCCCGAAGAGCCAGGAGGGAAAGCCGTGCCTCGTTGGAAAGCTCTTTGGCAGCCGCTCGCGTGGCCCCACAGCCCGTGGGGCTGCGGGCTTTCCGGCGGCCGTCAGCCTCGGCGCCACCGGCGCCTATGTGGCGCCGCCGCGCCAGCCTGCGAAGCATTTTCCGGTAGGGCCGCGTCTCTGGCCACAGCTCCCACACCCGAAGAGCCAGGAGGAAAAGCCGTGCCTCGTTGGAAAGCTCTTTGGCAGCCGCTCGCGTGGCCCCACAGCCCGTGGGGCTGCGGGCTTTCTGGTGCCCGTCAGCCTCGGCGCCACCGGCGCCCACGTGTCGCCGCCGCGCCAGCCTGCGAAGCATTTTCCGGTAGGGCCGCGTCTCTGGCCACAGCTCCCACGCCCGAAGAGCCAGGAGGGAAAGCCGTGCCTCGTTGGAAAGCTCTTTGGCAGCCGCTCGCGTGGCCCCACAGCCCGTGGGGCTGTGGGCTTTCCGGCGGCCGTCAGCCTTGGTGCCACCGGCGCCCACCTGACGCCGCCGTGCCAGCCCCCGAAGCATTTTCCGGTGTGGCCGCGGCTCTGGCCACAGCTCCCACGCCCGAAGAGCCAGGAGGGAAAGCCGTGCCTCGTTGGAAAGCTCTTTGGCAGCCGCTCGCGTGGCCCCACAGCCCGTGGGGCTGCGGGCTTTCTGTCAGCCATCAGCCTCGGCGCCACCGGCGCCTACGTAGCGCTGCCGCGCCAGCCTGCGAAGCATTTTCCGGTAGGGCCGCATCTCTGGCCACAGCTCCCACGCCCGAAGAGCCAGGAGGGAAAGCCGTGCCTCGTTGGAAAGCTCTTTGGCAGCCGCTCGCGTGGCCCCACAGCCCGTGGGGCTGCGGGCTTTGCAGCGGCCGTCAGCCTCGGCGCCACCGGCGCTCACCTGGCGCCGCCGCGCCAGCCCCCGAAGCATTTTCCAGTAGGGCCGCGGCTCTGGCCACAGCTCCCACGCCCGAAGAGCCAGGAGGGAAAGCCGTGCCTTGTTGGAAAGCTCTTTGGCAGCCGCTCGCGTGGCCCCACAGCCCGTGGGGCTACAGGCTTTGCAGCGGCCGTCATCCTCGGCGCCACCGGCGCCCACGTCGCGCCGCCGCGCCATCCCCCGAAGCATTTTCCGGTACGGCCGCGTCTCTGGCCACAGCTCCCACACCCGAAGAGCCAGGAGGGAAAGCCGTGCCTCGTTGGAAAGCTCTTTGGCAGCCGCTCGCGTGGCCCCACAGCCCGTGGGGCTCCGGGCTTTGCGGCGGCCATCATCCTCAGCGCCACCGGCGCCCACCTGGCGCCGCCGCGCCAGCCTGCGAAGCATTTTCCGGTAGGGCCGCGTCTCTGGCCACAGCTCCCACGCCCGAAGAGCCAGGAGGGAAAGCCGTGCCTCGTTGGAAAGCTCTTTGGCAGCCGCTCGCGTGGCCCCACAGCCCGTGGGGCTGCGGGCTTTCTGTCAGCCGTCAGCCTCGGCGCCACCGGCGCCTACGTAGCGCCGCCGCGCCAGCCTGCGAAGCATTTTCCGGTAGGGCCGCGGCTCTGGCCACAGCTCCCACACCCGAAGAGCCAGGAGGGAAAGCCGTGCCTCGTTGCAAAGCTCTTTGGCAGCCGCTCGCGTGGCCCCACAGCCCGTGGGGCTGCGGGCTTTGCGGCGGCCGTCAGCCTCGGCGCCACCGGCGCCTATGTGGCGCCGCCGCGCCAGCCTGCGAAGCATTTTCCGGTAGGGCCGCGTCTCTGGCCACAGCTCCCACCCCCTAAGAGCCAGGAGGGAAAGCCGTGCCTCGTTGGAAAGCTCTTTGGCAGCCGCTCGCGTGGCCCCACAGCCCGTGGGGCTGCGGGCTTTGCGGCGGCCGTCAGCCTCGGCGCCACCGGCGCCTATGTGGCGCCGCCGCGCCAGCCTGCGAAGCATTTTCCGGTAGGGCCGCGTCTCTGGCCACAGCTCCCACCCCCTAAGAGCCAGGAGGGAAAGCCGTGCCTCGTTGGAAAGCTCTTTGGCAGCCGCTCGCGTGGCCCCACAGCCCGTGGGGCTGCGGGCTTTGCGGCGGCCGTTAGCCTTGGCGCCACCGGCGCCCACCTGGCGCCGCCGCGCCAGCCCCCGAAGCATTTTCCGGTGGGGCCGCGGCTCTGGCCACAGCTCCCATGCCCGAAGAGCCAGGAGGGAAAGCCATGCCTCGTTGGAAAGCTCTTTGGCAGCCGCTCGCGTGGCCCCACAGCCCGTGGGGCTGCGGGCTTTGCGGCGGCCTTCAGCCTCGGCGCCACCGGCGCCCACATGGCGCCGCCGCGCCAGCCTGCGAAGCATTTTCCGGTAGGGCCGCGTCTCTGGCCACAGCTCCCACGCCCGAAGAGCCAGGAGGGAAAGCCGTGCCTCGTTGGAAAGCTGTTTGGCAGCCGCTCGCGTGGCCCCACAGCCCGTGGGGCTGCGGGCTTTGCGGCGGCCGTCAGCCTCGGCGCCACCGGCGCCTATGTGGCGCCGCCGCGCCAGCCTGCGAAGCATTTTCCGGTAGGGCCGCGGCTCTGGCCACAGCTCCCACACCCGAAGAGCCAGGAGGGAAAGCCGTGCCTCGTTGGAAAGCTCTTTGGCAGCCGCTCGCGTGGCCCCACAGCCCGTGGGGCTGCGGGCTTTGCGGCGGCCGTCAGCCTCGGCGCCACCGGCGCCCACCTGGCGCCGCCGCGCCAGGCTGCGAAGCATTTTCCGGTAGGGCTGCGTCTCTGGCCACAGCTCCCACGCCCGAAGAGCCAGGAGGGAAAGCCGTGCCTCGTTGGAAAGCTCTTTGGCAGCCGCTCGCGTGGCCCCACAGCCCGTGGGGCTGCGGGCTTTGCGGCGGCCGTCAGCCTCGGCGCCACCGGCGCCCACGTGGCGCCGCCGCGCCAGCCCCCGAAGCATTTTCCGGTAGGGCCGCGTCTCTGGCCACAGCTCCCACGCCCGAAGAGCCAGGAGGGAAAGCCGTGCCTCGTTGGAAAGCTCTTTGGCAGCCGCTCGCGTGGCCCCACAGCCCGTGGGGCTGCGGGCTTTGCGGCGGCCGTCAGCCTCGGCGCCACCGGCGCCCACGTGGCGCCGCCGCGCCAGCCCGCGAAGCATTTTCCGGTAGGGCCGCGTCTCTGGCCACAGCTCCCACGCCCGAAGAGCCAGGAGGGAAAGCCGTGCCTCGTTGGAAAGCTCTTTGGCAGCCGCTCGCGTGGCCCCACAGCCCGTGGGGCTGCGGGCTTTCTGTCAGGCGTCAGCCTCGGCGCCACCGGCGCCTACGTAGCGCCGCCGCGCCAGCCTGCGAAGCATTTTCCGGTAGGGCCGCATCTCTGGCCACAGCTCCCACACCCGAAGAGCCAGGAGGGAAAGCCGTGCCTCGTTGGAAAGCTCTTTGGCAGCCGCTCGCGTGGCCCCACAGCCCGTGGGGCTGCGGGCTTTGTGGCGGCCGTCAGCCTCGGCGCCACCGGCGCCCACCTGGCGCCGCCGCGCCAGCGCCCGAAGCATTTTCCGGTAGGGTTGTGACTCTGGCCACAGCTCCCACGCCCGAAGAGCCAGGAGGGAAAGCCGTGCCTCGTTGGAAAGCTCTTTGGCAGCCGCTCGCGTGGCCCCACACACCGTGGGGCTGCGGGCTTTCCGGTGGCCGTCAGCCTAGGCGCCACCGGCGCCCACGTGGCGCCGCCGCGCCAGCCTGCGAAGCATTTTCCGGTAGGGCCGCGTCTCTGGTCACAGCTCCCACGCCCGAAGAGCCAGGAGGGAAAGCCGTGCCTCGTTGGAAAGCTCTTTGGCAGCCGCTCGCGTGGCCCCACAGCCCGTGGGGCTGCGGGCTTTGCGGCGGCCGTCAGCCTCGGCGCCACCGGCGCCTATGTGGCGCCGCCGCGCCAGCCTGCGAAGCATTTTCCGGTAGGGCCGCGGCTCTGGCCACAGCTCCCACACCCGAAGAGCCAGGAGGGAAAGCCGTGCCTCGTTGGAAAGCTCTTTGGCAGCCGCTCGCGTGGCCCCACAGCCCGTGGGGCTGCGGGCTTTGCGGCGGCCGTCAGCCTCGGCGCCACCGGCGCCCACGTGGCGCCGCCGCGCCAGCCTGCGAAGCATTTTCCGGTAGGGCCGCGTCTCTGGCCACAGCTCCCACGCCCGAAGAGCCAGGAGGGAAAGCTGTGCCTCGTTGGAAAGCTCTTTGGCAGCCGCTCGCGTGGCCCCACAGCCCGTGGGGCTGCGGGCTTTCTGTCAGCCGTCAGCCTCGGCGCCACCGGCGCCTACGTAGCGCCGCCGTGCCAGCCCCCGAAGCATTTTCCGGTAGGGCTGCGGCTCTGGCCATAGCTCCCACGCCCGAAGAGCCAGGAGGGAAAGCCGTGCCTCGTTGGAAAGCTCTTTGGCAGCCGCTCGCGTGGCCCCACAGCCCGTGGGGCTGCGGGCTTTGCGGCGGCCGTCAGCCTCGGCGCCACCGGCGCCCACGTGGCGCCGCCGCGCCAGCCCCCAAAGCATTTTCCGGTAGGGCCGCGGCTCTGGCCACAGCTCCCATGCCCGAAGAGCCAGGAGGGAAAGCCGTGCCTCGTTGGAAAGCTCTTTGGCAGCCGCTCGCGTGGCCCCACAGCCCGTGGGGCTACGGGCTTTGCGGCGGCCGTCAGCCTCGGCGCCACCGGCGCCCACCTGGCGCCGCCGCGCCAGCCCCCGAAGCATTTTCCGGTAGGGCCGTGTCTCTGGCCACAGCTCCCACGCCCGAAGAGCCAGGAGGGAAAGCCGTGCCTCGTTGGAAAGCTCTTTGGCAGCCGCTCGCGTGGCCCCACAGCCCGTGGGGCTGCGGGTTTCTGTCAGCCATCAGCCTCGGCGCCACCGGCACCTACGTAGTGCCGCCGCGCCAGCCTGCGAAGCATTTTCCGGTAGGGCCGCATCTCTGGCCACAGCTCCCATGCCCGAAGAGCCAGGAGTGAAAGCCGTGCCTCGTTGGAAAGCTCTTTGGCAGCCGCTCGCGTGGGCCCACAGCCCGTGGGGCTGCGGGCTTTGCGGCGGCCGTCAGCCTCGGCGCCACCGGCGCCCACCTGGCGCCGCCGCGCCAGCCCCTGAAGCATTTTCCGGTAGGGCCGCGGCTCTGGCCACAGCTCCCACGCCTGAAGAGCCAGGAGGGAAAGCCGTGCCTCGTTGGAAAGCTCTTTGGCAGCCGCTCGCGTGGCCCTACAGCCCGTGGGGCTGCGGACTTTGCGGCGGCCGTCAGCCTCGGCGCCACCAGCGCCCACCTGGCGCTGCCGCGCCAGCCTGCGAAGCATTTTCCGGTAGGGCCGCGTCTCTGGCCACAGCTCCCACGCCCGAAGAGCCAGGAGGGAAAGCCGTGCCTCGTTGGAAAGCTCTTTGGCAGCCGCTCGCGTGGCCCCACAGCCCATGGGGCTGCGGGGTTTGCGGCGGCCGTCAGCCTCGGCGCAACCGACGCCTACGTAGCGCTGCCGTGCCAACCTGTGAATCATTTTCCGGTAGGGCCGCGTCTCTGGCCACAGCTCCCACGCCTGAAGAGCCAGGAGGGAAAGCCATGCCTCGTTGGAAAGCTCTTTGGCAGCCGCTCGCGTGGCCCCACAGCCCGTGGGGCTGCGGGCTTTGCGGCGGCCGTCAGCCTCGGTGCCACCGGCGCCTATGTGGCGCCGCCGCGCCAGCCTGCGAAGCATTTTCCGGTAGGGCCGCGGCTCTGGCCACAGCTCCCACGCCCGAAGAGCCAGGAGGGAAAGCCGTGCCTCGTTGGAAAGCTCTTTGGCAGCCGCTCGCGTGGCCCCACAGCCCGTGGGGCTGCGGGCTTTGCGGCGGCCGTCAGCCTCGGCGCCACCGGCGCCCACCTGGCGCCGCCGCACCAGCCCCCGAAGCATTTTCCGGTAGGGCCGCGTCTCTGGCCACAGCTCCCACGCCCGAAGAGCCAGGAGGGAAAGCCGTGCCTCGTTGGAAAGCTCTTTGGCAGCCGCTCGCGTGGCCCCACAGCCCGTGGGGCTGCGGGCTTTGCGGCGGCCGTCAGCCTCGGTGCCACCGGCGCCCACGTGGCGCCACCGCGCCAGCCTGCGAAGCATTTTCCGGTAGGGCCGCGTCTCTGGCCACAGCTCCCACGCCCGAAGAGCCAGGAGGGAAAGCCGTGCCTCGTTGGAAAGCTCTTTGGCAGCCGCTCGCGTGGCCCCACAGCCCGTGGGGCTGCGGGCTTTCCGGCGGCCGTCAGCCTCGGCGCAACCGGCGCCCACCTGGCGCCGCCGCGCCAGCCCCCGAAGCGTTTTCCGGTAGGGCCGCGTCTCTGGCCACCGCTCCCACGCCCGAAGAGCCAGGAGGGAAAGCCGTTCCTCGTTGGAAAGCTCTTTGGCAGCCGCTCGCGTGGCCCCACAGCCCGTGGGGCTGCGGGCTTTACGGCAGCCGTCAGCCTCGGTGCCACCGGCGCCTACGTAGCGCCGCCGCGCCAGCCTGTGAATCATTTTCCGGTAAGGCGGCATCTCTGGCCACAGCTCCCACGCCCGAAGAGCCAGGAGGGAAAGCCGTGCCTCGTTGGAAAGCTCTTTGGCAGCCGCTCGCGTGGCCCCACAGCCCGTGGGGCTGCGGGCTTTGCGGCGGCCGTCAGCCTCGGCGCCACCGGCGCCCACCTGGCGCCGCCGCGCCAGCCCCCGAAGCATTTTCCGGTAGGGCCTCGGCTCTGGCCACAGCTCCCACACCCGAAGAGCCAGGAGGGAAAGCCGTGCCTCGTTGGAAAGCTCTTTGGCAGCCGCTCGCATGGCCCCACAGCCCGTGGGGCTGCGGGCTTTGCGGCGGCCGTCAGCCTCGGCGCCACCGGCGCCCACCTGGCGCCGCCGCGCCAGCCCCCGAAGCATTTTCCGGTAGGGCCGCGTCTCTGGCCACAGCTCCCACGCCCGAAGAGCCAGGAGGGAAAGCCGTGCCTCGTTGGAAAGCTCTTTGGCAGCCGCTCACGTGGCCCCACAGCCCGTGGGGCTGCGGGCTTTGCGGCGGCCGTCAGCCTCGGCGCCACCGACGCCTACGTAGCGCTGCCGCGCCAGCGTGTGAATCATTTTCCGGTAGGGCCGCGTCTCTGGCCACAGCTCCCACACCCGAAGAGCCAGGAGGGAAAGCCGTGCCTCGTTGGAAAGCTCTTTGGCAGCCGCTCGCGTGGCCCCACAGCCCGTGGGGCTGCGGGCTTTCTGTCAGACGTCAGCCTCGGCGCCACCGGCGCCTACGTAGCGCCGCCGCGCCAGCCCCCGAAGCATTTTCGGGTAGGGCCGCGTCTCTGGCCACAGCTCCCACGCCCGAAGAGCCAGGAGGGAAAGCTGTGCCTCGTTGGAAAGCTCTTTGGCAGCCGCTCGCGTGGCCCCACAGCCCGTGGGGCTGCGGGCTTTGCGGCGGCCGTCAGCCTCGGCGCCACCAGCGCCCACCTGGCGCCGCCGCGCCAGCCTGCGAAGCATTTTCCGGTAGGGCCGCCGCTCTGGCCACAGCTCCCACCCCCGAAGAGCCAGGAGGGAAAGCCGTGCCTCGTTGGAAAGCTCTTTGGCAGCCGCTCGCGTGGCACCACAGCCCGTGGGGCTGCGGGCTTTGCGGCGGCCGTCAGCCTCGGCGCCACCGACGCCTACGTAGCGCCACCGCGCCAGCCTGTGAATCATTTTCCGGTAGGGCCGCGGCTCTGGCCACAGCTCCCACACCCGAAGAGCCAGGAGGGAAAGCCGTGCCTCGTTGGAAAGCTCTTTGGCAGCCGCTCGCGTGGCCCCACAGCCCGTGGGGCTGCGGGCTTTGCGGCGGCCGTCAGCCTCGGCGCCACCGGCGCCCATGTGGCGCCGCCGCGCCAGCCTGCGAAGCATTTTCCGGTACGGCCGAGGCTCTGGCCACAGCTCCCACGCCCGAAGAGCCAGGAGGGAAAGCCTTGCCTCGTTGGAAAGCTCTTTGGCAGCTGCTCGCGTGGCCCCACACACGGTGGGGCTGCGGGCTTTCTGGCGGCCATCAGCCTCGGCGCCAGTGACGCCCCCCTGGCGCCGCCGCGCCAGCCTGCGAAGCATTTTCCAGTAGGGCCGCGTCTCTGGCCATAGCTCCCACGCCCGAAGAGCCAGGAGGGAAAGCCGTGCCTCGTTGGAAAGCTCTTTGGCAGCCGCTCGCGTGGCCCCACAGCCCGTGGGGCTGCGGGCTTTGCGGCGGCCGTCAGCCTCGGCGCCACCGGCGCCCACGTGGCGCCGCCGCGCCAGCCCCCGAAGCATTTTCCGGTACGGCCGTGTCTCTGGCCACAGCTCCCACGCCCGAAGAGCCAGGAGGGAAAGCCGTGCCTCGTTGGAAAGCTCTTTGGCAGCCGCTCGCGTGGCCCCACAGCCCGTGGGGCTGCGGGCTTTCCGGCGGCCGTCAGCCTCGGCGCCACCGGCGCCCACCTGGCGCCGCCGCGCCAGCCCCCGAAGCATTTTCCGGTAGGGCCGCGTCTCTGGCCACAGCTTCCACGCCCGAAGAGCCAGGAGGGAAAGCCGTGCCTCGTTGGAAAGCTCTTTGGCAGCCGCTCGCGTGGCCCCACAGCCCGTGGGGCTGCGGGCTTTGCGGCGGCCGTCAGCCTCGGCGCCACCGACGCCTACGTAGCGCTGCCGCGCCAGCCTGTGAATCATTTTCCGGTAGGGCCGCGTCTCTGGCCACAGCTCCCACGCCCGAAGAGCCAGGAGGGAAAGCCGTGCCTCGTTGGAAAGCTCTTTGGCAGCCGCTCGCGTGGCCCCACAGCCCGTGGGGCTGCGGGCTTTCCGGCGGCCATCAGCCTCGGTGCCACCGGTGCCCATGTGGCGCCGCCGCGCGAGCTGCGAAGCATTTTCCAGTAGGGCCGTGGCTCTGGCCACAGCTCCCACGCCCGAAGAGCCAGGAGGGAAAGCCGTGCCTCGTTGGAAAGCTCTTTGGCAGCCGCTCGCGTGGCCCCACAGCCCGTGGCGCTGCGGGCTTTCCGGCGGCCGTCAGCCTCGGCGCCACCGGCGCCCACGTGGCGCCGCCGCGCCAGCCCCCGAAGCATTTTCCGGTAGGGCCTCGGCTCTGGCCACAGCTCCCACGCCCGAAGAGCCAGGAGGGAAAGCCGTGCCTCGTTGGAAAGCTCTTTGGCAGCCGCTCGCGTGGCCCCACAGCCCGTGGGGCTGCGGGCTTTGCGGCGGCCGTCAGCCTCGGCGCCACCGGCGCCCACCTGGCGCCGCCGCGCCAGCCCCCGAAGCATTTTCCGGTAGGGCCGCGTCTCTGGCCACAGCTCCCACGCCCGAAGAGCCAGGAGGGAAAGCCGTGCCTCGTTGGAAAGCTCTTTGGCAGCCGCTCACGTGGCCCCACAGCCCGTGGGGCTGCGGGCTTTGCGGCGGCCGTCAGACTCGGAGCCACTGACGCCTACGTAGCGCTGCCGCGCCAGCCTGCGAAGCATTTTCCGGTAGGGCCGCGTCTCTGGCCACAGCTCCCACGCCCGAAGAGCCAGGAGGGAAAGCCGTGCCTCGTTGGAAAGCTCTTTGGCAGCCGCTCGCGTGGCCCCACAGCCCGTGGGGCTGCGGGCTTTGCGGCGGCCGTCAGCCTCGGCGCCACCGGCGCCCACCTGGCGCCGCCGAGCCAGCCCCCGAAGCATTTTCCGGTAGGGCCGCGGCTCTGGCCACAGCTCCCACGCCCGAAGAGCCAGGAGGGAAAGCCGTGCCTCGTTGGAAAGCTCTTTGGCAGCAGCTCGCGTGGCCCCACAGCCCGTGGGGCTGCGGGCTTTCTGTCAGACGTCAGCCTCGGCGCCACCGGCGCCTACGTAGCGCCGCCGCGCCAGCCTGCGAAGCATTTTCCGGTAGGGCCGCGTCTCTGGCCACAGCTCCCACGCCCGAAGAGCCAGGAGGGAAAGCTGTGCCTCGTTGGAAAGCTCTTTGGCAGCCGCTCGCGTGGCCCCACAGCCCGTGGGGCTGCGGGCTTTGCGGCGGCCGTCAGCCTCGGCGCAACCGGCGCCCACCTGGCGCCGCCGCGCCAACCCCCGAAGCATTTTCCGGTAGGGCCGCGTCTCTGGCCACAGCTCCCACGCCCGAAGAGCCAGGAGGGAAAGCCGTGCCTCGTTGGAAAGCTCTTTGGCAGCCGCTCGCGTGGCCCCACAGCCCGTGGGGCTGCGGGTTTGCGGCGGCCGTCAGCCTCGGCGCAACCAGCGCCCATGTGGCGCCGCCGCGCCAGCCTGCGAAGCATTTTCCGGTAGGGCCGCGGCTCTGGCCACAGCTCCCACGCCCGAAGAGCCAGGAGGGAAAGCCGTGCCTCGTTGGAAAGCTCTTTGGCAGCCGCTCGCGTGGCCCCACAGCCCGTGGGGCTGCGGGCTTTGCGGCGGCCGTCAGCCTCGGCGCCACCGACGCCTACGTAGCGCCACCGCGCCAGCCTGTGAATCATTTTCCGGTAGGGCCGCGGCTCTGGCCACAGCTCCCACACCCGAAGAGCCAGGAGGGAAAGCCGTGCCTCGTTGGAAAGCTCTTTGGCAGCCGCTCGCGTGGCCCCACAGCCCGTGGGGCTGCGGGCTTTGCGGCGGCCGTCAGCCTCGGCGCCACCGGCGCCCATGTGGCGCCGCCGCGCCAGCCTGCGAAGCATTTTCCGGTACGGCCGAGGCTCTGGCCACAGCTCCCACGCCCGAAGAGCCAGGAGGGAAAGCCTTGCCTCGTTGGAAAGCTCTTTGGCAGCTGCTCGCGTGGCCCCACACACCGTGGGGCTGCGGGCTTTCCGGCGGCCATCAGCCTCGGCGCCAGTGACGCCCATGTGGCGCCGCCGCGCCAGCCTGCGAAGCATTTTCCAGTAGGGCTGCGTCTCTGGCCACAGCTCCCACGCCCGAAGAGCCAGGAGGGAAAGCCGTGCCTCGTTGGAAAGCTCTTTGGCAGCCGCTCGCGTGGCCCCACAGCCCGTGGGGCTGCGGGCTTTGCGGCGGCCGTCAGCCTCGGCGCCACCGGCGCCCACGTGGCGCCGCCGCGCCAGCCCCCGAAGCATTTTCCGGTACGGCCGAGGCTCTGGCCACAGCTCCCACGCCCGAAGAGCCAGGAGGGAAAGCCGTGCCTCGTTGGAAAGCTCTTTGGCAGCCGCTCGTGTGGCCCCACAGCCCGTGGGGCTGCGGGCTTTGCGGCGGCCGTCAGCCTCGGCGCCACCGGCGCCCACCTGGCGCCGCCGCGCCAGCCCCCGAAGCATTTTCCGGTAGGGCCGCGTCTCTGGCCACAGCTTCCACGCCCGAAGAGCCAGGAGGGAAAGCCGTGCCTCGTTGGAAAGCTCTTTGGCAGCCGCTCGCGTGGCCCCACAGCCCGTGGGGCTGCGGGCTTTGCGGCGGCCGTCAGCCTCGGCGCCACCGACGCCTACGTAGCGCTGCCGCGCCAGCCTGTGAATCATTTTCCGGTAGGGCCGCGTCTCTGGCCACAGCTCCCACGCCCGAAGAGCCAGGAGGGAAAGCCGTGCCTCCTTGGAAAGCTCTTTGGCAGCCGCTCGCGTGGCCCCACAGCCCGTGGGGCTGCGGGCTTTGCGGCGGCCGTCAGCCTCGGCGCCACCGGCGCCCATGTGGCGCCGCCGCGCCAGCCTGCGAAGCATTTTCCGGTAGGGCCGCGTCTCTGGCCACAGCTCCTACGCCCGAAGAGCCAGGAGGGAAAGCCGTGCCTCGTTGGAAAGCTCTTTGGCAGCCGCTCGCGTGGCCCCACAGCCCGTGGGGCTGCGGGCTTTGCGGCGGCCGTCAGCCTCGGCGCCACCGACGCCTACGTAGCGCCGCTGCGCCAGCCTGTGAATCATTTTCCGGTAGGGCCGCGTCTCTGGCCACAGCTCCCACACCCGAAGAGCCAGGAGGGAAAGCCGTGCCTCGTTGGAAAGCTCTTTGGCAGCCGCTCGCGTGGCCCCACAGCCCGTGGGGCTGCGGGCTTTGCGGCGGCCGTCAGCCTCGGCGCCACCGGCGCCCATGTGGCGCCGCCGCGCCAGCCTGCGAAGCATTTTCCGGTACGGCCGAGGCTCTGGCCACAGCTCCCACGCCCGAAGAGCCAGGAGGGAAAGCCTTGCCTCGTTGGAAAGCTCTTTGGCAGCTGCTCGCGTGGCCCCACACACCGTGGGGCTGCGGGCTTTCCGGCGGCCATCAGCCTCAGCGCCAGTGACGCCCACCTGGCGCCGCCGCGCCAGCCTGCGAAGCATTTTCCAGTAGGGCCGTGGTTCTGGCCACAGCTCCCACGCCCGAAGAGCCAGGAGGGAAAGCCGTGCCTCCTTGGAAAGCTCTTTGGCAGCCGCTCGCGTGGCCCCACAGCCCGTGGGGCTGCGGGCTTTGCGGCGGCCGTCAGCCTCGGCGCCACCGGCGCCCACGTGGCGCCGCCGCGCCAGCCCCCGAAGCATTTTCCGGTACGGCCGCGTCTCTGGCCACAGCTCCCACGCCCGAAGAGCCAGGAGGGAAAGCCGTGCCTCGTTGGAAAGCTCTTTGGCAGCCGCTCGCGTGGCCCCACAGCCCGTGGGGCTGCGGGCTTTGCGGCGGCCGTCAGCCTCGGCGCCACCGGCGCCCACCTGGCGCCGCCGCGCCAGCCCCCGAAGCATTTTCCGGTAGGGCCGCGT
This sequence comes from Larus michahellis, assembly GCF_964199755.1. NCBI lineage: Eukaryota > Metazoa > Chordata > Aves > Charadriiformes > Laridae > Larus > Larus michahellis. Next base: position 8,516,851 of record NC_133915.1, read on the forward strand.
CTCTGGCCACAGCTTCCACGCCCGAAGAGCCAGGAGGGAAAGCCGTGCCTCGTTGGAAAGCTCTTTGGCAGCCGCTCGCGTGGCCCCACAGCCCGTGGGGCTGCGGGCTTTGCGGCGGCCGTCAGCCTCGGCGCCACCGGCGCCCACCTGGCGCCGCCGCGCCAGCCCCCGAAGCATTTTCCGGTAGGGCCGCGTCTCTGGCCACAGCTCCCACGCCCGAAGAGCCAGGAGGGAAAGCCGTGCCTCCTTGGAAAGCTCTTTGGCAGCCGCTCGCGTGGCCCCACAGCCCGTGGGGCTGCGGGCTTTGCGGCGGCCGTCAGCCTCGGCGCCACCGGCGCCCATGTGGCGCCGCCGCGCCAGCCTGCGAAGCATTTTCCGGTAGGGCCGCGTCTCTGGCCACAGCTCCCACGCCCAAAGAGCCAGGAGGGAAAGCCGTGCCTCGTTGGAAAGCTCTTTGGCAGCCGCTCGCGTGGCCCCACAGCCCGTGGGGCTGCGGGCTTTGCGGCGGCCGTCAGCCTCGGCGCCACCGACGCCTATGTAGCGCCGCTGCGCCAGCCTGTGAATCATTTTCCGGTAGGGCCGCGTCTCTGGCCACAGCTCCCACACCCGAAGAGCCAGGAGGGAAAGCCGTGCCTCGTTGGAAAGCTCTTTGGCAGCCGCTCGCGTGGCCCCACAGCCCGTGGGGCTGCGGGCTTTGCGGCGGACGTCAGCCTCGGTGCCACCGGCACCCATGTGGCGCCGCCGCGCCAGCCTGCGAAGCATTTTCCGGTACGGCCGAGGCTCTGGCCACAGCTCCCACGCCCGAAGAGCCAGGAGGGAAAGCCTTGCCTCGTTGGAAAGCTCTTTGGCAGCTGCTCGCGTGGCCCCACAGCCCGTGGGGCTGCGGGCTTTCCGGCGGCCATCAGCCTCAGCGCCAGTGACGCCCATGTGGCGCCGCCGCGCGAGCCTGCGAAGCATTTTCCAGTAGGGCCGTGGCTCTGGCCACAGCTCCCACGCCCGAAGAGCCAGGAGGGAAAGCCGTGCCTCGTTGGAAAGCTCTTTGGCAGCCGCTCGCGTGGCCCCACAGCCCGTGGGGCTGCGGGCTTTGCGGCGGCCGTCAGCCTCGGCGCCACCGGCGCCCACGTGGCGCCGCCGCGCCAGCCCCCGAAGCATTTTCCGGTAGGGCCTCGGCTCTGGCCACAGCTCCCACGCCCGAAGAGCCAAGAGGGAAAGCCGTGCCTCGTTGGAAAGCTCTTTGGCAGCCGCTCGTGTGGCCCCACAGCCCGTGGGGCTGCGGGCTTTGCGGCGGCCGTCAGCCTCGGCGCCACCGGCGCCCACCTGGCGCCGCCGCGCCAGCCCCCGAAGCATTTTCCGGTAGGGCCGCGTCTCTGGCCACAGCTCCCACGCCCGAAGAGCCAGGAGGGAAAGCCATGCCTCGTTGGAAAGCTCTTTGGCAGCCGCTCACGTGGCCCCACAGCCCGTGGGGCTGCGGGCTTTGCGGCGGCCGTCAGCCTCGGCGCCACCGGCGCCCACGTGTCGCCGCCGCGCCACCCTGCGAAGCATTTTCCGGTAGGGCCGCGTCTCTGGCCACAGCTCCCACGCCCGAAGAGCCAGGAGGGAAAGCCGTGCCTCGTTGGAAAGCTCTTTGGCAGCCGCTCGCGTGGCCCCACAGCCCGTGGGGCTGCGGGCTTTGCGGCGGCCGTCAGCCTCGGCGCCACCGGCGCCCACCTGGCGCCGCCGAGCCAGCCCCCGAAGCATTTTCCGGTAGGGCCGCGTCTCTGGCCACAGCTCCCACGCCCGAAGAGCCAGGAGGGAAAGCCGTGCCTCGTTGGAAAGCTCTTTGGCAGCCGCTCGCGTGGCCCCACAGCCCGTGGGGCTGCGGGCTTTCTGTCAGACGTCAGCCTCGGCGCCACCGGCGCCTACGTAGCGCCGCCGCGCCAGCCCCCGAAGCATTTTCCGGTAGGGCCGCGTCTCTGGCCACAGCTCCCACGCCCGAAGAGCCAGGAGGGAAAGCCGTGCCTCCTTGGAAAGCTCTTTGGCAGCCGCTCGCGTGGCCCCACAGCCCGTGGGGCTGCGGGCTTTGCGGCGGCCGTCAGCCTCGGCGCCACCAGCGCCCATGTGGCGCCGCCGCGCCAGCCTGCGAAGCATTTTCCGGTAGGGCTGCGTCTCTGGCTACAGCTCCCACGCCCGAAGAGCCAGGAGGGAAAGCCGTGTCTCGTTGGAAAGCTCTTTGGCAGCCGCTCGCGTGGCACCACAGCCCGTGGGGCTGCGGGCTTTGCGGCGGCCGTCAGCCTCGGCGCCACCGACGCCTACGTAGCGCCACCGCGCCAGCCTGTGAATCATTTTCCGGTAGGGCCGCGGCTCTGGCCACAGCTCCCACACCCGAAGAGCCAGGAGGGAAAGCCGTGCCTCGTTGGAAAGCTCTTTGGCAGCCGCTCGCGTGGCCCCACAGCCCGTGGGGCTGCGGGCTTTGCGGCGGCCGTCAGCCTCGGCGCCACCGGCGCCCATGTGGCGCCGCCGCGCCAGCCTGCGAAGCATTTTCCGGTACGGCCGAGGCTCTGGCCACAACTCCCACGCCCGAAGAGCCAGGAGGGAAAGCCTTGCCTCGTTGGAAAGCTCTTTGGCAGCTGCTCGCGTGGCCCCACACACCGTGGGGCTGCGGGCTTTCCGGCGGCCATCAGCCTCGGCGCCAGTGACGCCCATGTGGCGCCGCCGCGCCAGCCTGCGAAGCATTTTCCAGTAGGGCCGCGTCTCTGGCCACAGCTCCCACGCCCGAAGAGCCAGGAGGGAAAGCCGTGCCTCGTTGGAAAGCTCTTTGGCAGCCGCTCGCGTGGCCCCACAGCCCGTGGGGCTGCGGGCTTTGCGGCGGCCGTCAGCCTCGGCGCCACCGGCGCCCTCGTGGCGCCGCCGCGCCAGCCCCCGAAGCATTTTCCGGTAGGGCCGAGGCTCTGGCCACAGCTCCCACGCCCGAAGAGCCAGGAGGGAAAGCCATGCCTCGTTGGAAAGCTCTTTGGCAGCCGCTCGCGTGGCCCCACAGCCCGTGGGGCTGCGGGCTTTGCGGCGGCCGTCAGCCTCGGCGCCACCGGCGCCCACCTGGCGCCGCCGCGCCAGCCTGCGAAGCATTTTCCGGTAGGGCCGCGTCTCTGGCCACAGCTTCCACGCCTGAAGAGCCAGGAGGGAAAGCCGTGCCTCGTTGGAAAGCTCTTTGGCAGCCGCTCGCGTGGCCCCACAGCCCGTGGGGCTGCGGGCTTTGCGGCGGCCGTCAGCCTCGGCGCCACCGATGCCTACGTAGCGCTGCCGCGCCAGCCTGTGAATCATTTTCCGGTAGGGCCGCGTCTCTGGCCACAGCTCCCACGCCCGAAGAGCCAGGAGGGAAAGCCGTGCCTCGTTGGAAAGCTCTTTGGCAGCCGCTCGCGTGGCCCCACAGCCCGTGGGGCTGCGGGCTTTCTGTCAGACGTCAGCCTCGGCGCCACCGGCGCCTACGTAGCGCCGCCGCGCCAGCCCCCGAAGCATTTTCCGGTAGGGCCGCGTCTCTGGCCACAGCTCCCACGCCCGAAGAGCCAGGAGGGAAAGCCGTGCCTCCTTGGAAAGCTCTTTGGCAGCCGCTCGCGTGGCCCCACAGCCCGTGGGGCTGCGGGCTTTGCGGCGGCCGTCAGCCTCGGCGCCACCAGCGCCCATGTGGCGCCGCCGCGCCAGCCTGCGAAGCATTTTCCGGTAGGGCTGCGTCTCTGGCTACAGCTCCCACGCCCGAAGAGCCAGGAGGGAAAGCCGTGTCTCGTTGGAAAGCTCTTTGGCAGCCGCTCGCGTGGCACCACAGCCCGTGGGGCTGCGGGCTTTGCGGCGGCCGTCAGCCTCGGCGCCACCGACGCCTACGTAGCGCCACCGCGCCAGCCTGTGAATCATTTTCCGGTAGGGCCGCGGCTCTGGCCACAGCTCCCACACCCGAAGAGCCAGGAGGGAAAGCCGTGCCTCGTTGGAAAGCTCTTTGGCAGCCGCTCGCGTGGCCCCACAGCCCGTGGGGCTGCGGGCTTTGCGGCGGCCGTCAGCCTCGGCGCCACCGGCGCCCATGTGGCGCCGCCGCGCCAGCCTGCGAAGCATTTTCCGGTACGGCCGAGGCTCTGGCCACAACTCCCACGCCCGAAGAGCCAGGAGGGAAAGCCTTGCCTCGTTGGAAAGCTCTTTGGCAGCTGCTCGCGTGGCCCCACACACCGTGGGGCTGCGGGCTTTCCGGCGGCCATCAGCCTCGGCGCCAGTGACGCCCATGTGGCGCCGCCGCGCCAGCCTGCGAAGCATTTTCCAGTAGGGCCGCGTCTCTGGCCACAGCTCCCACGCCCGAAGAGCCAGGAGGGAAAGCCGTGCCTCGTTGGAAAGCTCTTTGGCAGCCGCTCGCGTGGCCCCACAGCCCGTGGGGCTGCGGGCTTTGCGGCGGCCGTCAGCCTCGGCGCCACCGGCGCCCTCGTGGCGCCGCCGCGCCAGCCCCCGAAGCATTTTCCGGTAGGGCCGAGGCTCTGGCCACAGCTCCCACGCCCGAAGAGCCAGGAGGGAAAGCCATGCCTCGTTGGAAAGCTCTTTGGCAGCCGCTCGCGTGGCCCCACAGCCCGTGGGGCTGCGGGCTTTGCGGCGGCCGTCAGCCTCGGCGCCACCGGCGCCCACCTGGCGCCGCCGCGCCAGCCTGCGAAGCATTTTCCGGTAGGGCCGCGTCTCTGGCCACAGCTTCCACGCCTGAAGAGCCAGGAGGGAAAGCCGTGCCTCGTTGGAAAGCTCTTTGGCAGCCGCTCGCGTGGCCCCACAGCCCGTGGGGCTGCGGGCTTTGCGGCGGCCGTCAGCCTCGGCGCCACCGATGCCTACGTAGCGCTGCCGCGCCAGCCTGTGAATCATTTTCCGGTAGGGCCGCGTCTCTGGCCACAGCTCCCACGCCCGAAGAGCCAGGAGGGAAAGCCGTGCCTCGTTGGAAAGCTCTTTGGCAGCCGCTCGCGTGGCCCCACACACCGTGGGGCTGCGGGCTTTCTGGCGGCCATCAGCCTCGGCGCCACTGACGCCCATGTGGCGCCGCCGCGCGAGCCTGCGAAGCATTTTCCAGTAGGGCCGTGGCTCTGGCCACAGCTCCCACGCCCGAAGAGCCAGGAGGGAAAGCCGTGCCTCGTTGGAAAGCTCTTTGGCAGCCGCTCGCGTGGCCCCACAGCCCGTGGGGCTGCGGGCTTTGCGGCGGCCGTCAGCCTCGGCGCCACCGGCGCCCACGTGGCGCCGCCGCGCCAGCCCCCGAAGCATTTTCCGGTAGGGCCTCGGCTCTGGCCACAGCTCCCACGCCCGAAGAGCCAGGAGGGAAAGCCGTGCCTCGTTGGAAAGCTCTTTGGCAGCCGCTCGCGTGGCCCCACAGCCCGTGGGGCTGCGGGCTTTGCGGCGGCCGTCAGCCTCGGCGCCACCGGCGCCCACGTGGCGCCGCCGCGCCAGCCCCCGAAGCATTTTCCAGTAGGGCCGCGTCTCTGGCCACAGCTCCCACGCCCGAAGAGCCAGGAGGGAAAGCCGTGCCTCGTTGGAAAGCTCTTTGGCAGCCGCTCGCGTGGCCCCACAGCCCGTGGGGCTGCGGGCTTTGCGGCGGCCGTCAGCCTCGGCGCCACCGGCGCCCACCTGGTGCCGCCGCGCCAGCCCCCGAAGCATTTTCCGGTAGGGCCGCGTCTCTGGCCACAGCTCGCATGCCCAAAGAGCCAGGAGGGAAAGCCGTGCCTCGTTGGAAAGCTCTTTGGCAGCCGCTCGCGTGGCCCCACAGCCCGTGGGGCTGCGGGCTTTGCGGCGGCCGTCAGCCTCGGCGCCACCGACGCCTACGTGGCGCCGCCGCGCCAGCCCCCGAAGCATTTTCCGGTAGGGCCGCGTCTCTGGCCACAGCTCGCACGCCCGAAGAGCCAGGAGGGAAAGCCGTGCCTCGTTGGAAAGCTCTTTGGCAGCCGCTCGCGTGGCCCCACAGCCCGTGGGGCTGCGGGCTTTGCGGCGGCCGTCAGCCTCGGCGCCACCGGCGCCCACGTGGCGCCGCCGCGCCAGCCTGCGAAGCATTTTCCGGTAGGGCCGCGGCTCTGGCCACAGCTCCCATGCCCGAAGAGCCAGGAGGGAAAGCCGTGCCTCGTTGGAAAGCTCTTTGGCAGCCGCTCGCGTGGCCCCACAGCCCGTGGGGCTGCGGGCTTTGCGGCGGCCGTCAGCCTCGGCGCCACCGGCGCCCATGTGGCGCCGCCGCGCCAGCCTGTGAAGCATTTTCCGGTAGGGCCGCGTCTCTGGCCACAGCTCCCACGCCCGAAGAGGCAGGAGGGAAAGCCGTGCCTCGTTGGAAAGCTCTTTGGCAGCCGCTCGCGTGGCCCCACACACCGTGGGGCTGCGGGCTTTCCGGCGGCCGTCAGCCTCGGCGCCACCGGCGCCCACGTGGCGTCGCCGCGCCAGCCTGCGAAGCATTTTCCGGTAGTGCCGCGTCTCTGGCCACAGCTCCCACGCCCGAAGAGCCAGGAGGGAAAGCCGTGCCTCGTTGGGAAGCTCTTTGGCAGCCGCTCGCGTGGCCCCACAGCCCGTGGGGCTGCGGGCTTTGCGGCGGCCGTCAGCCTCGGCGCCACCGGCGCCCACCTGGCGCCGCCGCGCCAGCCCCCGAAGCATTTTCCGGTAGGGCCGCGTCTCTGGCCACAGCTCCCACGCCCGAAGAGCCAGGAGGGAAAGCCGTGCCTCGTTGGAAAGCTCTTTGGCAGCCGCTCGCGTGGCCCCACAGCGCGTGGGGCTGCGGGCTTTGCGGCGGCCGTCAGCCTCGGCGCCACCGACGCCTATGTGGCGCCG